>NC_073349.2:10535000-11135000 GCF_027580225.2 Misgurnus anguillicaudatus | reverse complement strand
AGATTTTTACAGTGCACACAAAACAACAACAACAAAACAGATTTACAAAATGTTCCTGGGTCATCCAACCAATGTAAGAAAATAGTGAAATTTGTAAAGTGGATTTTGAATTTTAACTTTCTGGGCGGTTTGCAATTTACCTAGGTAAAGCTTATGTCAGACATTTTTACCATATTGTTCCATATTTTCCAGACTAAAAGCAGCACCGGATTATAAGCCGAATCATTAAAAAATACATCATTAAGACGAAATAACATATCGTCGCTGTCCAATGAAACTCACGTAAGTTCATTTTGCCGATTTTGAGATTTTTCGACAGATTGAATGTCCAGGTTCATTTCCATATACAGTATGCGTCACATACCTAAATAGCCAATGAAAACTTGTGAAATCATGTCATCTGATTTTCACGTACCCGTTTGGTGTCAAAGCTGTCAATCACGCCGCATATCTTCCGCCTGTGAAGCATCTCGCCGGTCTCGTAAAGTTTCATCGAACCTCAGCACTGGATATAGCCGAATAAACATGACAATGACTTTCCATCGAGGTAAACGTTTCCCCCGGACCCCAGACTAACATCTAGGAGTTACTTAATTACGGTAGGACTGTGCAAAGAAAGTATCTGTCTAGCATTGGTAATATTTACGCTGGGGATTTCCCCACCACTTTTTGAAAGCATTTGGTTAAAATGTTCTGAAAAATCAAGCGATGCTTAAGACACATATGTTGTGTTGTATGCTTATGGTGTGTTTTCTTGTACATATGTAATGAAATTCATTGTAATCATTTATTAAACGCGCTGCTGTTTTCTACGGTATGGTGCTTTGGCATTGTTCGGTTGAGCTGGTGTTGCAGGGACATGTGTGATGTATGCATTCGACATTGTTGAGGGTTTATAAATTTATGCTGAGTATTTTCTTGTTGTTGACTGGCCTACGCTATGCCCATTTTTGATGCATGTTATTCAATATTTTTCCCGTCCTGCAGTAATGTTTTTATAAGATCTTTTGTCCCCACCACTTTTCAACACAAACTGACGCCCCTGTTGTGTAGCATTACCATGTCAGTGTATTGATTCATTGTCCCTTAATGGTTTGCAAGAGACATTTAATACACTTATAATTAATATTAAATAAAGTAAGCGTATTTAACCAAGACGTAGGCTATTTAATAAACTGAGCGTATTCATCTGTCAATACGAAACGCGACTTTGGCCATTCTAATTAATCATCGGAAGAACGCGTATCGATCACAGTTACTGTAAAATATGCACGCACGTCCATTTAAACTCAATTTTGGTCAAATGTGGATTATATCATGACACTGGCAAGAATATGGTTACATGTAAATATGTTGTACCAAGTATGACACTGCTACATTCAACTGCTTTTGATATACGGTGTTTTTTTCACTTTCTGAAAAGTTACCGTTTTGGACATACGTGAGTTTCATCAGGCAGCGACGATATATAAGTTGCAGTGGACTATAAGTCGCATTTATTTAGAAAAATTTTTCAAAAAATCCAAGCCGAAGAACAGACATTTAATCTGGAAAGGCAAGTTATTCAACTAAACAATAGCAGACAGAACAGCAGGCTGAATAGATGTCTGTACGTTAAAGTAATATAATCAGTTATTTAAACGATAAACCATAGAATACAGAACTTACCTGGAAGGTTGAATAGGGTAAATTAACCGAACAAGCCAACTAGCGTGAAGTTCGCATACTCGTCATTCCACATTACTGAATTCATTGAATTACATAAATACAGGAGCAGCATATAGCGGACTCTTGCGGTTGTAGACAGTAATGTTGTCTCTTGCCTTATAAATGTCAAAATTAATTTATACTGACTTACAAGGTGCACCTGACTATAAGACGCAGCACCAGCCAAGTTATGAAAAAAACACGGCTTATAGACCGAAAACTACGGTAAGTAACCCGTCTTTCAAGAATTGTTTCATTGCAAAGCCTGTATTCATAACACACACTGAAATAGAAAAAACTGCAAAAATCTGACAAATATTTGACCAAGTTTTAAATTGAAAATGTAAATGTGGGCAACCATGTGTTACTAAACTCATGTTTGTGATATCAGAAATCTAACAGTTTACACTTGGGATGCGGTTTGTTTTCAGTATGCTTTCATAAATGAATAAATTCTTGCATTTAAAAAGATCAAAGCAAAACATGCTATGACCCCTTTAAAAAACTGCATCAATAAAAAACTAAAAGTGCCTAATTTTACTAACATCTGTTGTATTTTGCTCAACATGCAGGGTTACTTTCATTCTAATTCATATTTAAATCTGTTGGAAGCTGCAGTAACACAACGTGACTGTAGTGATCTCAGCAAAACCTGGAGTGCAAAACCAGCATTCCAGATTTTTCGCTGTAAATTGTGCACGCTCAACCTATAACCTGCACCCCTCACACACTCCATTAATGTAATCCAGGGTAATTGCAATGCCATAAGCGAAGCGTGAAAATGGGTAATTACAACACCACACAAAAACCCACTGTATCCTATCCCTGTTGAATTGAGCTGACAGACCAAACCTGCCAGTTGGAGAGCTGAACTGCTCGACTCGTCGCATTACACTAGAAGAGCACGTACGCTCCATAAAGCAATCAAACAGCATTTCATTCGGAATGCATTATACTGAACTTCATGCAACAGGGCCGCAGCAAAAGGATAAAAAAGGCTTAGTTGGTTCCTGCCTCCATGCTTACATAACAGTTTTATCGAACCCAGTCAGCCTCACCTACAAGTTAAATCTGACTCTAGTGCCCCTAGTGGACACTTTAACCGAAAGACGCAGCGATATGTACTAAACTGCTAAACCAGAGAGATAAATCAACACTTTGAAGATGAAGGATATCTAGTAATTGTGTACTAATAACTCTCACCTGTTACCAGCAGTCTTCCCGTAGTGCTGGCTGATCCAAACTGGTTTCTAGCCAAACATGAGTATGTCCCTCCATCCATCTTGGTCACATTTGTGATTCGAAGCGTTCCATCAGGGACAAGAGTTATCCTAAAGGAGAAACCACAAAGCCACTAAATGACCTAAAATCAAATCAAAACTCATAATGGAGCAAGATTCCAATTGCAAATGTTTTTATCTTTCCAGAACAGTGGAAATGTGGTAAGTAGGACATAATGTGTTTCTTCGAAACCGGACATTAATCTTTGTACATTGGACTCTCTCCACGGCTCTGTGCGTACAGCTGCCCGAGAGCCAATGAGGCTGAAAAATGTGTTTTCACACCAAACTTTCTTTCAAATGTAGCGCTGCATGAGCTATAAAAACAAAATCCACCACCCATCCACCACATTATTTGAATTTTAAGTTTGTAAAGTTTAAATGTACAGTACTGTGCAAAAGTCGTAGGCCACCATGCTACCATTAGATTTGTTGTTTTTGCAATTATATAGTGATAATTGTTCTGAAAACTTTAGTTCTGAAAACTGTTTTGTTTTCAGGGTTCCCACACCTTAGTTAAATTCAAATTCAAGGACCTTTCAATGACTTTCCAGGTCCAATACCCTCAAATTCAAGGACTAAATGTGGGGACACATTTCAAGTAAGAGCAAGGTTATATCGTGTTAACTTAAAGATACATTGTTACAGTTCCCTTTCGAGGGAACTTGCGCTGCGTCACTGCTGTGAGTGCGTCTGAATGTATATATCAAATTAAACCAATGGTGAGGCTTAACGACAAAGACAGGGTGATGCGGGAGCCAGGAAGTATATCGCTATCTGAAATATTGCCAAAGACGGCGTTATGCTGCGTTTACACCAGCCGCGGTAGAGGCGTCAAGCGCAAGTGATTTCAATGTTAAGTCAATGTGAAGACGCACGTCTGGAGGTCTCGCGACGCAAATCTGGCGTTTGCCGCGGTAGACGCAATTTCACCTCAATGGCCAAAGCGCGAGTGATTTACATGTTAAGTCAATGCAAAGACACGATTAGTTATCCTGTGGCGTGGTACGCGTAGTGCGAAATGCGCAAGTTGAAAAATTGCGAGCAGATTTCCACGCCGCGTTAACCAATCAGGACCTTGCTGTAGTAGTGATGTGATTACAGGAAGCGAGTCTCAGTGGAGTCGCAGAAGCCCCTCCCATTACGCGAATTTCCGCGTGAATGTCTCAAATGACTAGAATTTCAAGCGTGAATGAAGCGAGTAAACTCAAATGTTCAAGCGTTAAACTACGCACGAATAGCGCGCTTTTGCCGCCTCTACTGCGGCTGGTGTGAATGCACTATTAGGCCACCATGCTACCATTAGATGTGTTGTTTTTGCAATTGTATTGTGATCATATATAATTATTTTCAGTCTCTTTATAAGAATACAACCAGAAAATACAGGAAATGTGTATGTAGTATTAAAAACAGTATAAAAGTGTAAGCTGAAGTGTCAAGTATTTAGGCTTAACTCCCCTTTCACTTGAGCAATAGCAGGCAGCAGCAGGATCTCTTAAACCTAAATAAAATTAAACCCTAATTTCTAATTCTAATCGAATGACTTCAGTCTCCTCAAAAAAGCTCAAGATGTGTTTCGTGCCAAGAGAGGTCACACTAAATACTGACTGATGCCAGAAGACGACATTTACTTTTGAAAATTGTTTTGTTTTCAGGGTTCCCACACCTTAGTTAACTTCAAATTTAAGGACCTTTCAATGACATTCCAGGTCCAATACCCTCAAATTCAAGAACTAAATATGGGGACACTGTGAGTGAGAGCAAGGTTACATCGTGTTACATTTTAAGATACATTGTTACAGTTCCCTTTCGAGGGAACTTGCGCTGCGTCACTGCTGTGACACTTTGGGGATGTCTCCAAGGGTAAGTGCGTCTGAATGTATATATCAAATTAAACCCATTGTGAGGCTTAACGAAAAAGACTGGGTGACACGGGAGCCAGGAAGTATATCGCTATCTGAAATATTGCCAAAGACGGCGTTACGCTGTGTTTACACCAGCCGCGGTAGAGGCGTCAAGCGCGAGTGATTTCAATGTTAAGTCAATGTGAAGACGCGCGTCTGGAGGTCTCGCGACGCGAATGAGGCGTTTGTCGCAGTAAACGCAATTTCGCCTCAATGGCCAAAGCGTGAGTGATTTACATGTTAAGTCAATGCAAAGACATGATTAGTTATCCTGTGGCGTGGTACGCGTTGTGCGAAACGCGCAAGTTGAAAAATCGTGAGCAGATTTCCACGCCGCGTTAACCAATCAGGACCTTGCTGTAGTAGTGATCTGATTACAGTAAGCGAGCGGAGTCTCAGCGGAGTCGCAGAAGCCCCTCCCATTACGTGAATTTCCGTGTGAATGTCTCAAATGACTAGAATTTCAAGCGCGAATGAAGCGAGTAAACTCAAATGTTCAAGCGTTAAACTACGCACGAATAGCGCGTTTTTGCCGCCTCTACTGCGGCTGGTGTGAATTAGGCCACCATGCTACCATTAGATGTGTTGTTTTTGCAATGTGATCATATATAATTATTTTCAGCCTCTTTATTAGAATACAACCAGAAAATACAGGAAATGTGTATGTAGTAAAAACAGTATAAAAGTATAAGCTGAAGTGCCAAGTACTTAGGGTAAACTCCCCTTCCACTTGAGCAATAGCAGGCAGCTGCAGGATCTCTTAAACCTAAATGAAATTAAATCCCAATTTATAATTCTAATCGAATGACTTCAGTCTCCTTAAAAAAGCTCAAGATGTGTTTTGTGACAAGAGAGGTCACACTAAATACTGTCCTGAAGAAAACATTTAGTCCTGAAAATTGTTTTGTTTTAAATTTTGCGTACATATTTCCTGTATTTTCTGTTTGTATCATAAAAAAGAGGGAAAAATAAATATGGATGGACATTGAGGCCATGTTTACATTAGAGCATTTGCGTTTTAAAACGGCATTTTAAAATGAAAACGATCCTCGTTTATACTGGCATTTTAAAAAGAATCTTCATCCACACTATACACCACCATAAACGCATGAAACATGACCAATCACGTAACTGGGCATGCGCATATAAGTGTAAAATAACTTATTACTCTAATAATAGCTTACCTTTGCACGTTTACGCAGCCTAGGGGTGTGCGATATTGACAAAAAGTCATACATGGGTCCTTTGCTGGCAACTATAACAGACACTATTTTTGAACCTATAAAAATGTGTTTGGGAAAGTCTTATACTGTTCTACTTCCCCCCTACACCATATTAATATGATTAATAGGTTAATTTTGATTTTATAACTAAACAGAAAGGTCTTTATGATTTAAAAAGAAAAGCATTCAAGTGAACAGTACTAAACAGTAGCGAACTTGAAGCAAAAATAAATTTCAGCAAATGCAAACTTAAATCAAACATAGTAAGAGGTGAAGTATTGCTTTAGCCTACCAGAAATGCTTTTTGCATTAATTTTTTAAAGTGTGCGAGGTCCGTGCACGTCCTCCGCTAGCAAAACAGAAATAGCTAAAAGCGTGAGCGCCTGAACGAGCATTATATATTAATGACGTTGAGTTTATTGTTTTTATTAATTTATATTCACAAAACTTATCAACAAAACATCGATTAAAATTAAGAGACAAATTATCTGAAACGAAATTCATTTTAAAGTAGCAAACAAAACTTACATTAAACTGGAAAATAATGTCTGACCCATTACAATTCTCCCTTCATATTGGCCTTTACAACGCCTATATTGCGTTTAAAATTACAGTCTATCTTTCGTAAGCTAACTAAATTTAAACAAAACAAACACTTATACTGTTCTAGCTCCCTCTACAACATATTAATATGATTAATAGGTTAATTTTGATTTTATAACTAAACAGAAAGGTCTTTAAATTTCAGCAAATGCAAACTTCAATTAAACATATAGTAAGAAGTGAAGTATTGCTTTAGCCTACCAGAAATGCTTATTGCATTAATTTTTAAAAGTGTGCGAGGTCCGTGCACGTCCTCCGCTAGCAACACACAAATAGCTAAAAGCCAAGCGCCTAAACGAGCATTATATTAATGACGTTGAGTTTATTGTTTTTATTAATTTATATTCACAAAATTTATCAACAAAACATCGATTAAAATTAAGAGACAAATTATCTGAAACGAAATTCATTTTAAAGTAGCAAACAAAACTTACATTAAACTGGAAAATAATGTCTGACCCATTACAATTCTCCCTTCATATTGGCCTTTACAACGCTTATATGGCGTATAAAATTACAGTCTATCATTCGTAAGATAACTAAATTTAAACAAAACATAAACACATTAAACCCAACAATACTCAAACATTAATATAAAACAGACATTATCTATAAGGATACATGTTAAAACAATCCGATATAGCGTTTATAATAGCTGGTTGGTAGATGTTTACTATTTTTGGCAAAACCTCCGTTGCAAACCAACATTTACATCAATAAAATAATTTTTACTTTAAAAATGATGCGCTGTCACGTTAATATCAGCTGTTCGTTTACATAAGACTCCGTCTACGTTCATTTACACTCAGAGCAACGTCTGAGTTCTCAAACTAAAACAGGGTCTTCAGCGTTTGCGAACGAATCTGTTTATGAGGGTCGAAAACGGTGATGTAGTGTAGATGAAAGGCGTAAACGTAGCAAAAGTAACGCGTTTTAAAGCATAAACGCATTAATGTAAACATAGCCTAAAATTTTGCCAAAACAACAAAGCTGGTGATGGTGGCCTAAGACTTTTGCACAGTACTGTACATGTAAACAATGCATAAACCATGTTTTTCATCTTTACTTTAGTGCCTTAAATTTGACATAGGTCAGAGGTCTTAAACTAATGACCTGTGAGACTATCGGCCTGTTTTTTCGGCTCTTGAGGTGTAAAAAGGTTACTCTTTAAGACATTCAGAATATCAAATTTCACATTCTGTAGTCACAATAGTATTTCTAATGCCGAAATGTTGGTCGTTATTCATGAATTTACAAATCAAATACTAAACCGAATCGTATGCATTTTTAGTTTTTATTTCTTTGGATTAGTGACTGTTGCGATGCCAGTTTATGATGTTTCTGATACCTGCCTAATCTGCAAGGAGAAAATTGCCGCTCTCAAGAAACACAATCACAGGCATCATTACTTCTGTAAAGAGGAGAGCAGTCTGCTTGCTGTGAGTGAGAGATGAGTCACTCAAAGTCTGTCCATACGTCAATAAAACCCTGCCAATAACTGCATATAGGTCGAATTCAAGCTTGTGAAAACATTTATATTTGTTGTTACTCTTCAACTGGTCCCTGATGGAGGGAACCATCTGACAAGTGGCCCCTAGATAATTTATTTTAAAACAGCTGACCTAAATAATAAAATTGAGTATTATTTGTGACATTAAATTAGACTTATTTCTATTCATGGTACCATTTCTACATTTTATGTATATTGTTCCTGTAAAAAACACAGTAAAAAATTGGATCAACTTAAAAACATAAGTTACCTGGTTGTCTTAAAATGTTGAGTTGATTCAACTTAAAATATTAGTTAACACTTTTTTTTCACAATTTTTTTCAGTTAACTTATATTTTTTAAGTTGAATTAAAGCAACAATATGTAGTTTCCATGTAAAAATGACTTACAGCTCCCCCATGTGGTTGAAAAGCGCAACAGTGCCTGGTATCAGACACTCTTCTGCAGGCGGGGGGAGGGGCGGAGCTGTGTTTCCTACCCTCCACCACCACTTTCAGAGTGTGCTTGTAGCAGCTAGGAGGCTGCTCAGGTTGCAGCAACAGTACAATTTGTCCAGTTAAAAGTTGTTCTATCACTGAAATAATTTTAGAGACATTATTTAAAGGTAAAAAAAACCTACATAGTGTTGCTTTAAAGAGCATATATTTCATTGCTAAAAACAATGTTATTTTGTGTATTTGGTATAATACAATGTGTTCGCATTGTTTTATGGTTAATAAAACACATTATTTTCCACATATCGTACATTTTTGTAACTCCAGATTTCTGAAACGCACAGATTTGAAAAGCTCTGTCCCTGATTGGCCAGCTAATCAGGGGTGCATTTTCCGAATAATGACACCATACTACAATGCATAGTTGGAGAAACCAACTAGCTTGTCGCCACTGTTTCCCGAAAGCATAGTAACTTTGTCGCACATTCGTTGTTTGAACCATGTTGGTTTAACAACATAGTTGATGATGTCACGTGGGAGGTGAAGTACTAATTAATCTGTGCAAATCGATTTAATGTCAGATAATGTCAGATATTGCACCGGACGACTGATTTTGTTATCGTGATTTAGTCCTCTGTTGTTTTTTAAAGATATTTAATTTATGCGCAAGTTCCCTCTTACGTCACTCCTCCCAGGGATTCCTCAGGGTCTTAAAGCTTGTACGACTAGTTTTCAAATACAGCGCTTTAATTATGTTTACAAACTTAAAGACGTAAAATAAAATTTGTATATATTTAGAATGATGGATATAGACTGTACTACATGTTTTTTTCTTATTTTGTTCAAAAGCATGATCAACGTAAGTCTACATATTATAATAACAAGGAACGATGCTTCTAACGACAGGTGAAGAGCTGCCGTTCAAACCACACAAGTTTGCAATGCAGCTTGCGAATGTTCGTTTGAACTATGGTTTCGGGAAACACCAACTCGTTGAACTTTGCCAGTAATGATGAAACTTGCGACAGTAGTTGGCTAACAATGCTTTCGGGAAACGCACCCCTGTACAGGGTGATTAGCCTAAATACCTCTGACGTCAGCAGGAAATGTGACGCTCATTACCATGTTTAAAAGATTCGCTCACAATTTAATGCTAACAGGAGTTAACTTACAGGCTGTGAGTCCAAGCGGGAGGAATTATGATAATGTCTGTCTTTACTACATCACCAATCCCAGGAAGTAAACTGTTGCCTACAATCCATCTGTTTGTTGTAGTTCAAGAAAAGAGATTTACGTTGGAGATGATAACTCGCTTCATCCAATACTTTGCATATTTTTCATCCTATACCTTTTGCATATCGTTAACATGTACTAATACACACACGCCAAAGGAAATGTAATATCGTAAATCGGACAATAGGTGCTCTTTAACTCAAAATTTTAAAGCAACCAGGTAACTGACTTCTTTTAAGTTGAACCAACAAATCTTTTTTATAGTGCACAAACTGATGTATGCCTTGTAAAGTCCGTTTGCATAAAAGCGCCTGCCAAATGAAAATGTATTTCTATTTAACTAAATTAAATTTGAAACAAATTCAACATATTTTTAAACATAACATTGTTTTTAAGTGATGTGTTACTCATAGTAATGCAAACATATGTTAACCTGTCTGTGAAATCCAGGCTAAAGTCAATATTAAAGATATCAAGGTTATATTTCCATAGATAAAATGTTTTACACAGACCATTTACAATAACTCTGTATACCAACCTTTTGTTTTTATCTAGATCATATTTCAGCTTCCTGTCACTCCAAGTGTCAAATAAATCAGTAAAATGTACGAAATAATTTTTGATGGCCTAATAAAAAACAGACCGCAATGCACATCAACATCACAATGTATCATCCAGAGCAGCAAACAAAACATTCCTGTAATCCTGTACTGGAATGTTAATGCGCTAATGCACAATTTCCAGGCAATGCGCTTCTGTTTAAATTGGACTGGGGATGTCTCACCGAATGCTCTCAAAACAAACAACTGTGGCTTAATGCAAATCTATTGTTTTACGCAGTAGTTTCCCACCCTTGACAGAATTCTCCCATACTATTTAATCTAACTTCATTATAAAAAGAGCCGGGCTCACGGATCGCTGTGCTTCCTCAAGTGGCCTCCTACCAGGAATCATTTCATAGTTGACAGAGCCAACCCAAAACACCGAGCAGCCTCCTGCTGTCCCGGCCTAATGGCCTGCTTCATAATTCATGAGTGTCATGGTCAGCGAGCTGCCACAATCGGCAGCGCTGCTTTCTTTTGATAATTGTTAAGTTGTACCGCAGATAGTGTGAACACAGCGGAATTGCTGGGGTGTACAAGATAGATGGTCAAATCGAAGGAATAATGGGAATTAAGAATCAGAGAGGCAGCGACCACATTGCAAAGTGAGGTTTTTCCTTGTGTCTCATTTAAGATGATGTTATCCTATGTGAAGAATGAGAACGTTCTGTGTTCACTGTAAATATGTCACTGCGTGAGGTCTGATCTGATGATTCATATGTATTTTACGCAGTTTCTAATTCGAATGAAAACTTACAAAATTAATCCAACAAAAACATACGATTATAAAGAACAAGCATTAATGAAACCACCTTTTAAAATACGTACAAATTTTCAGGACATTGCATTATTGGAACACACTGGTGCAATTATTCAATTTTAAACCTATTGTTGACCAAATTTACCAAAAAACAAGTTATTACCTGACCAGTGTAATTATGCAATCCATAAAATGTAATCTAATTACTTAATTTTTGTAATCCAAATTACATGTAGCCTGTTGCTGTCCAAAACTTAAAAGAACAGATAGTAAAGATGACATTCATACCTCTCGTTGCTCTGTACAGGGTCGTTGCCTTTCCTCCACAGGATGATGGCTATGGGAAAGGCCTGTGGCCTGCACTCCATTGAGACCGTGCTGCCTGCCTTGGCTTTAAGAAGAGCTCTGAGAGGGTTTCTGGAAAAGTCTGGGGGTGAGGCTGTGGAAAAACACAGGGTCAGGGGAGTCAAACCGCCACCTCGGCACAGATGCTCGACGGACATCAGCGTGAATGTATGACTGTATGCCTTTAATATTACATGTGAGCACCTCTACTCTAATAGCACCTTGCTTTTGTGTCCTAAGTTTTAGTAGCACAACTCTCTTTCATCACCCTTATAGCATTTATTGTACATTTGGTCATTTAATGATGTAATAAGTAGTCACAAGATTTAATTTTTTTTTACTGTTTTTCCACTAAAAAAATTTACATTATTCTATGCTTTTGAGGAAACAAAAATATACTTTAATTTAAACCAATACAGAGATATCAAATTTAGGGCTGCACGATAAATCGCATGCGATACCACGCGCATCACGTAATACCGGTTCCTTGATTAGTATTAAATCGCCATCAGCTGTTTTCAGATGGCGCGACATTAACTGCACAGAGCCGTAGTTCCCTGACAATTTGGACCATATCGCATACATATCGCAGGCGATACGTCCGCGATAATTAATGCGAAATTGCCCCGATTGTCAGGGAACTACGGCTCTGTGCAGTTAAAGCTGCTTCATCTGAAAACAGCTGATGGCGATTTAATACTAATCAAGGAACCGGCATTACTGACAGGATGCGCGTGACAAACACATGCGATTTATCGTGCAGCCCTAATCAAATTGTAGGTATACTGCCAAGCTGTACAGGTAGGTATGGATTTGTGGGTATAAACTTTGACCTCATTTTATCTTTTAGCATTTTGCTCTATGAGCCTTTCAGGAAGTAAAGTGTGTTAATGCTGCCTTAGTGCTATCGGAAATTTGATAATTCCCACAAGTCGTGATAACCCGCTTGTTGTGTCCAGGGGCCTCATTTATAAAAGTTTGCGTAGGATTTGCGTCAGAAGTGGCGTACAGATGAACCATAGGACGCGCGTACGCACAGAAATATTCGGATTTATAAAACCGTGCGCACGCACATCCTACGCATTTTTCCCTTAATAAATCACAATCAATTCTAAATGTAGCGCAGCTTTTGCGGCTTCATGACACGCCCATAGTTGCCCATAAATAGTCCGTGAAACGCCCACAAGTTAATATGCATTGATTGCAAAATCATGGCAAACACAGAGAGGAAATCAAAAAAACGTAACTTCACTCAATGTGAAGTAGAAGTTATCGTTGGCGAGGTGGAAAAGAGGAGAAAAATTTTGTTTGGAGGGCACAGTGTGGGCATTACTAATGCTATCTATCTATCTATCTATCTATCTATCTATCTATCTATCTATCTATCTATCTATCTATCTATCTATCTATCTATCTATCTATCTATCTATCTATCTATCTATCTATCTATCTATCTATCTATCTATCTATCTCCTTAATTATCTATCTATGTAATTGCATCTATATCTGCTCCGCCAGACGGACACATTGACGAGAATATCAGTTTTGTACATTATTTCATTCTGTTAAAGGGATACTTCACCGATTTAGCATTCAGCTTTGTATCTGTAGAAACCCGGCAGTATTACTGAATGACCATGTTTCCCTCCCTCATTTCCCCCTGAGAGGAGAGATATCTGCATTTTGGTTCTGCAAAAAAGTCCTCCGATGATGTAATATGACGATTTTTGCATCATCGGAGGACTTTTTTGCAGAACCAAAATGCAGATATCTCTCCTCTCAGGGGGAAATGATGGAGGGAAACATGGTCATTCAGTAATACTGCCGGGTTTCTACAGATACAAAGCTGAATGCTAAATCGGTGAAGTATCCCTTTAACTATCTTCTTTATGAGGATGAATTGCACAACATGCCAATATTATTGCTGAACATATTTCACTTTTCTTTTAGCAAATATGTGTTCATTAGAATTTCTGTTGTAAAACTGGGTCAGAGCTTGCGTGACGGACAGCACATTTTCCCGTCAAGTTTGCTTTTTATAAATAACAAGTATTGCGTAGAGAGTGGTGTATGCCTTTTTTTGTGCGTACGCAACGTTTATAAATGAGGCCCCTGGTGTTTTGTTGTCAGAAAGAATAGAGGTCGCCAATTAATTTAATTTTATTTAATGTTATTTTTTCTATCGTTTGCTCATTTCATAAATGAAGCCCAATATGTACTACTTTAACGACAAGATAAGACAATGAAGCTCTGGTGGATAAAAACTAATAAAGCATACCAGCCACAGCAGAATTCCTTCTGCGCATCTTGGGAATTTGGGTATCAAAATTATTACTTCCCAGAGGGAAACACAATGTCAGAGGCGTTCATGTGCATTTTTGTCAAAATCAGTCCAAGTGTTGCTTTGACCCAGTTTGAAAAACAGATACAATAGTTTTAAATTTGGTGTTCAGCCAATAAGAATTTTGAGTCAGAACTCCATAATAATTTGAGGAGTAATAATATCCTTTAATAACAACCTGATCTCATTAATTTCCATGTTATAGTCACAAAATATTTTGCTTTTTTATCTGTGTCTTTGTCACGGATCTCCGCATTTTTCTGTGTCCGTACCACAGACTTTCTTTTCCATGTCAGTTTCACATATTGGTTACTCAATTGTTTTTCCTATTTTCTTACCATTTTCGTCTGGGTTTGGGGTTAGAACGACTTTCTGTTACATAAAATGACATTTACATTTATTCATTTAGCTGACGCTTTTATCCAAAGCGACTTACAATTGCTATATATGTCAGAGGTCGCACGCCTCTGGAGCAACTAGGGGTTAAGTGTCTTGCTCAGGGACACAATTGTGTGTCACAGTGAATTCGAACCTAGGTCTCTCACACCAAAGGTGTGTGTCTTATCCATCACCACCCCCATATGACATCCTAACCCAAACCCAACTCTTAACCCTAACGTCAGATGACAATTGTTTAAAAATCCGGATTTTTTTTTTTTAGAAACCAATAGTTAAAGTGACATCTTAACCCAAACCCCAAATCTAACCCCAAACCCACCTGAAAATGGTTTAAAAATAGGAAAAACAATTGAGTAACCAATACGTAAACTGACACGGAAAAGAAAGTATATGGTATGGACACGGAAAAATGCGGAGATCCGTGACAATGACACAGATAAATGTGCAAAATATTCTGTGACTATACCACGGAACTTTGTGAGATCAGGTTGTTTAATAAATAATTTCAAATATTAATAAATAATATTTTTTCACTGGATACATAGGGCCAGATTTACTAAACGGGGCAAATCAGCACATAAGCGCAATTCCAAATAAGCGCACATGGGAGTAGTAATATCCACGGGTTATTTACTAAAAAGGCACAAATAACAAGTGCAACAGCTGATTTTCATAATGACCAACACAATACTAAGAGCAGCACAAATTAGTTCAGGGTTGCAAATAAGCAAAGCTAATGATGTGCGGGTGATCTACTAACGCCTGATGCACTTGAGTTCAGCACCACGGACATTGCAAATGAAAATTCAGGGTGTGAAATCCAAGCTAACGAAGCCAAAGTAGGCTACACTGAAAAGAACCAGAGGACAGTTTTGAAACACCTGATATTGTGTGACTTCTCCTCAAGGCTTGGCAAACAAAATTTTTGAATAATATGTTTTTCTGGCATTACAAATATACTTTTATGTGTGGAAAAAATCCTCTGCCTTCTCTGGTCTCTGCTAATCCTCCTCTTATCAGTTACAATCGCAGCCATTTCAAGCGCAAAATGATTTAAAATAATGGCGAAAATTCCAGTCATAACACACGCACAAACATTAATAAATCGCGTTGCTTGTATCAATTACTCTCCTCTATTCAATTTTGTGTCTGAAAGGGAAACTCCTGGAAATGTATGTGCAATCAGATCAGTTGCAAAAATAACTAGACCACACCTTTTCGACGGCAAATTTTCCACTGTACGTCTTTAGTAAATCCCGACAGTCTGTATTTAATCCGAAAATGATGGTTTACGCTGGCGCAAACTGTTAGTAAATCTGGCCCTTAGTGTTAAAAATATAGATTGATGCACTGTAAGTCACTTTGGATAAAAGTGCAATACATAAATAAGAGGACATGCAGATGGATTATCCCAAAAATACAAATTACCACAATGTTAAAGATAATGCATAAACCACCTTTTGTTGAATTTGGAGCAAAACATGTTATGCCATGCATGTAACATCACATAACATGTATTACAAATTATATACTCCCCCTAATATCAAGCAATGCATTCATTTATAATGCATTTTGCACAGATAGGGTTTTACAGGGGAGGCATCCAGCATTTTAAAGTACCCCTTATACGAAGCATATATTTTCCGACAGTAATGACATAATGCTAATAGACTAACACTAATTGGGCTGTCCGATGTATTTGCTCTGCCGAGAAGCGTCGTTACCCAACGCCGAAAATAAAGCTGCTTATTCACTGTCATAGTTAACATGCTAAAGCCCAAAGCATTGTTAAATAGCATCTCTATTACCTAATTAGCCCATTGAGGGCAGCTGGCCCCAACACAAACATCATTAGAGAGGGCCAGTGAAGGAATTGGCTGCTGTCAGAAAGCTGTCCTCTATGACCTCATCGAGCGCTCCACTTCTCTCTCTCTCTCTCTCTTTCTGTGAGCTGATGACAAAGGTCTCAGTCTGGCCTTTTTCACCGCCTGCTTGAAGTCTTTTCCACTGGTGAACCCCTTAGTCGTGGCTTTGTCATGTTGTCAACAGAGTGGCCACGGTCCCTCATCTCCCACCAGTCAATCAATACTGGATTTACATTACTGAGAGCCACAGCGCCACGCCACCCCACTCAAAATGTTGCAAAATCAATGATCTTATGGGAAATGTTGAAAAGAGGGCAGCTTCTTGGTGTGTGAGTCCATTTCACGTGTTTATGTGGCTATAAAAACCATAGGAGAACACCGGTGCGCAAAGACAGAGAGGGCTGTGTCCTGTAATTCATAATGGACCATATTGTGGTTTGTGCATGGGGCGTTACTTTGTAATCCAGACAGAACCAGCAATACAGAGCTGCGTGAAAAAATACTCACTAGAAATGTATACATTTATTACACAAAATAAAGTGAAATACAACTAGAAATGGATGCTTTTACCTAACACCACCAGTTCGGCGCCAAAGTAAATGACTCCGTGTTTGTTCTCGGCCACACACTGATATATGCCGGCGTCCGAGAGGTTTACAGAGCTGATGGTCAGCGCTCCGTTCTCTATGTGCATCCTGTCCTGTGACACAGAGGGACAGAGATGCTGGTCAAAGCATATTTAAATATAAACCATGCCTGCAGCTTAAACAACAAATACTGAAATTATTGCATAATCAATAAAAGCTTTGTTATATGCACATATCAAAGTGATGCACTGCCTGTCCAAATATTTTAATGGGTTTGCTCCAATATTCCTCGCTCTGCTTTAACAAGCCCTGGTTAAATGTGTGTTTCCATTAAAAGATTTGTGCAAAATTGTAGCGTTTTTTTTTATGTCGACAAAAAACTATTGCAAATTTCTAATAAGCAATTTTATGCGATTAAAACGTAATTTTGTTGTCATTTTGTTGTGCAAACTCATCTGGGGTGAAAAAGGTGTATATATATATATCTCACCTAAAGGATTATTAGGAACACCTGTTCAATTTCTCATTAATGCAATTATCTAATCAACCAATCACATGGCAGTTGCTTCAATGCATTAAGGGGTGTGGTCCTGGTCAAGACAACCTCTTGAACTCCAAACTGAATGTCAGAATGGGAGAGAAAGGTGATTTAAGCAATTTTGAGCGTGCCATGGTTGCTGGTGGCAGACGGGCGGTCTGAGTATTTCACAATCTGCTCAGTTACTGGGATTTTCACACACAACCATTTCTAGGGTTTACAAAGAATGGTGTGAAAAGGGAAAAATATCCAGTATGCGAAAATAGGCGAAAGGTATGCAGCAAAGCATTTGTGAAGCCACAACACGCACAACCTTGAGGCGGATGGGCAACAACAGCAGAAAACCCCACTTGGTACCACTCATCTCCACTACAAATAGGAAAAATAGGCTACAATTTGCACGAGCTCACCAAAATTGGACAGTTGAAGACCAGACCATGTTGACTGGTCTGATGAGTCTTGATCTCTGTTGAGACATTCAGATAGAAGAGTCAGAATTTGGCGTAAGCAGAATGAGAACATGGATTCATCATGCTTTGTTACCACTGTGCAGGCTGGTGGTGGTGGTATAATGGTGTGGGGGATGTTTTCTTTGCACCCTTTAGGCCCCTTAGTGCCAATTGGGCATCGTTTAAATGCTACAGCCTACCTAAGCATTGTTTCTGACCATGTCCACCCCCTTTATGACCACCATATACCCATCCTCTGATGGCTACTTCCAGCAGGATAATGCACCATGTCACAAAGCTCGAATCATTTCAAATTGGTTTCTTGAACATGACAATGAGTTCACTGTACTAAAATGGCCCCCACAGTCACCAGATCTCAACCCAATAGAGCATCTTTGGGATGTGGTGGAATGGGAGCTTCGTGCCCTAGATGTGCATCCCACAAATCTCCATCAACTGCAAGATGCTATCTGTGCAACTGTGATTGTACTGTAGCCTATGTCAGCATTGCATTCTCATCCCATCTCACCAACAGTTTAATACTTACTCGCACATCCAAATGTAGTCAGAGAAGTGCCTCATCTTCTTTCCAATCGCATGAACGTTGTAAAACAGCAGTCCTCTCAATGAATCACTCAATTCGCATCAGTGATGCGCAGGTTGATAAGAAATGTGTGGGTGCCTGCGGTCACCCGTCGTTACGAGTCATCCAAAAATATTTTTAATGATATTCAGGCCGCGGTCGGTCGGGTCGTGTGAAAGTAAGATGCCAATTAACTATTTTAAACAATTGAGGGCTGGTTAGTTGAAAACGTTGGTTGGGAGTGGGTTGTTTATACATTCATCTGCGCATCACTGATTCGCATTGGCTACCCGCCAATGTGGCCGTTACATTGACACTGTTACCCACCAACAGCAAGATCCACCCACATTTGGCGCCTGGTCAGGTGTTAATTTCAGGCCTTGACTGTAAAACATTACCCGCCAAACAGGTAAGTGATTTGACATCATTACCACAATAGCTGGACATGATTTTCATAATTTCATTCCCTGCAACCCTGTCGCAGACACCCCCCATCCACCATTTTCAAAAGCTCAACGGAACTAGACCTATTTTTGATCCAAAACGGTGAATTACGCCGAAAGGTGACAAGTTTGCACTTCCGTCTTTAAAAACCATGGCGATATATGTGTTCGACTTCATACGGCGATGTGCAGACCGACATGCGGATGACATCAAGCTACAGCGAGTAGTGCTCGGAGTTTGCGAAACTGCTGCGCATTTAATCCATTGGCTATTTGAATTTGCGCAATTTGAGGTTTAATGGAAATGCAGCTACTTTAAAAAATAAAGGTGATACAAAGGTTTCTTACAGCGATGCCATTGAAGAACCATTTTTGGTTGCTCAAAGAAATATTTAGTCAAAGCCTAATACAAATAATGATTGTTACAATATAAAAACCTTTTGATTTTTGCACAGAGGTGGCTTAAATGTATTTACACTGGAACAACAATTGCTGGAAACAATGCAACCCGCTTAATAACCATCATTACAGAGCTCCCGCAGCAATAGCAAATTAAAAAGTGAATGTTTAAGAAGCAAATTTAAATAGAAAGTTAACCTGATATAGAGTTAAACATTATTTAACAGAAATCTAATGTTGAAAAGAGTTTTGCCACTGCCCAAAATACACCTCCAATGCAAATGTTCATATTCACTATGTGACCCTGTCTGTGACAACCCATCATACAGTATTTAAAGAACATTCTGTTAAAATATAACCTTGATATCTTTAATATACTGACTTATCAATGAATGAAATCAAACTTTGATGCTCCTAATCTCATCATTAGATTACAAACTTTAGCCTGGCTTACACAGACAGGCTCACAAATGATGACATTACTTGTGAATAACCAGTGCTTGGCTCGTAGGGACGCTGTTGAATTTTACCTCGACTGGGAGTAGTTCTCCATTCTTCAGCCAGCTGTATGAAGGCTTGGGTTTGCCATTGGCCTTACACTCCCAGAAGAGTCTCTCTTCAATTGACAAAGCAGTGTCTCGCATCGTCTGCACCCACTGAGGCTTTGCTGAGGAGACAAAAATACATCAATTATACTTAAGTGCTGTCTGGGAAACCACCCTATAATGTTTTAAATGGATGCTCGCATATGCGAGCAACCATTTAAAACATTATGGGGCGGTTTTCCAGACAGGACTTAAGCCTAGTCCCAGACTAACTTAAATGTTAGTGTTGTCTTGATCGAAAACAATTTGCTCTGACATTTCTGAAAATATATCAGTGCGAGTTTTGTGTCTCAAGGAATACACCAGTAATGTTTATTTATAAAATATGCTTTAAAAAATGACTTAAATATCCTAATTTAACTAAAACCTAGTCCTGGTTTAAGCATTTTGGGCCATTTTTGTTATTTTTTAGTCTTAATTTGGCCACAACTTTCTCTGTGTTTCAGCAAATTGAATGATTTTTGGTGACAAATCTTATATTTACACATATTTTAAGAAAATGCTTTGAAATTTTTCAAAAACTTAACAATATACCATGGGCAAATTTACTACCCTTACGTGTTGTTAGTGGCCAAAAATGGCCACTAAATTAAACTGCTGTAAAAAATGTATCAGATTGCATAAATCTGTTAATCAACCTTAGTACTGATCAAAACTACCGAATGTTAACAAAAATTCCATGATTTAAACTCTTTCATTGCCAAGTTTATAAGTGGTGTCACTGATTTGGGGAAAAACACACACACATTATGACCGAGTTTCAATATAAAAAGTGATTGTGGACTGGATTTTCTTTTACCTTTTTCACAGTCTTGGGCATGCCAAAGATTAGTAAAAACATTGGCTTTGATGCATTTTTAGTTTTTGTGCAGCATCAGATTTTATTTTTTTCTCCCTCATTTTTCCCCATTGACTTCAATTATAACAACATTTTTTGATTGCAGAGCCATGACATCTTATTATCATGCATTTTTGATTCTTTGTGGTTTCACCTTTTGCAAAGAGGTAAAATTTGTCATTTTTACTGTTGATCACCATGTGGCACCATTAACCCTTTAGTAGGCCTGTGCAAAAACACAGAGCTTTGTTATAATGGAAGTCAATGGGGCAAAAATGGCCACAAACCATACATGAGGGAGAAAAAATTAAAATATGATGCTGCACAAAAACTAAAAATGCATCAAAGCCAATGTTTTTACGAATCTTTGGCATGCCCAAGACTGTGAAAAAGGTAAAAGAAAATCCAGTCCACTTTATATATTGAAAATCTGTCATTTTTTGTGTTTCCCCCCCAAATCAGTGACATAAACTTGGCAATGAAAGAGTTAAAATGATAGAATTTTTGTAAACATTTGGTAGTTTTGATCAGTACTGAGGTTGATTAACAGATTTATGCAAAACAAGGCACAAGGGTTAATACCCCAGTATGCAACACCATTACCTACAGCATCGTGGTGGTAAATGGAGATGTTATAAATGTTAATTTGGAGCATTTAGTTTTGCTGTGACATGTGTACAATCTTTTATTCTAAGTCAAGTTGATTAAGTTCTCGCCAATAAAAATGTGGCAGGTTTACAGTAACAGTACAGACTCATCTGGATTAATAATGGAACCCTCATATTGTTCAACCATTGACATCCAGACCTTCTGCATTGCTGATTTCAACCAATCGCACAAGGTTGAAGCTCACGTGTCTACAGATGGACCATCAATCAGCTAAAACAGGTTTTTGTGGCAACTAAGCACTTAATTGATTGGTCAATGTCACATACGGATTGGCTCATCAAGAAAACCGATCAGCCTTTATTGTGTTTTGCCAGGAATTAATTAAATCCAGGGACTGTTGTTAAAGCATCTATAAAATGCACAAGCTTGACCAGCCTTGCAACTTTTTTTGTTTTTCTCCGTTTCTATCACCACCTTTCTCAAAGAGCTTGGCAAACTGCATTACAAAAGGACTCAGGGCTTTGACAGCACTGAGAAGAACTTTCATCTTTTTCTACTTTGTGAAGGACAAATCTTTTGAATGTTAGGTCAGTAATGCATCTGCCCCGTTAACCTTCTTAATAAGTCAAATAAAACCTTGAGAATGTGAGTGAAATCTTATTCATAATACAGTAATTATGTTTCATTATGGTGTTTATAGACTGTTATATACAAGTGATGAGAGGACCTTTTAAAATCACAGATATGCAAATATGCTTTTTTGTTTTTTCACAAATGGCTCTTTGTAAGCCCCTTTCTTCTCTATTTATGAAGAGCTCAGATGCAAAATCCGCTAAACGTCACCACTGTCAAAATTAGATAATTATATTATAATGCTGAGATAATAATGCTCTGGGCACATATTACACATTCATCAAATACTTTACTTTAAAATCCACTTAATCCCATCCTCAGGCCCCTCAGAAAATACCGGTTTCTTAGCTGAATTCGTTAAACGCCACTTACATTTTTTAGGAAAGTCTACGGAAATGTGCACTGAAGACAAATATGAAACAATCGTGGATCACATTTAAACTTGGGTCTCTTGTGAGTACTTGGACCTTAAAGGGCCACTGCACTTTTTTGAAAATATGCTCATTTTCCAGCTCCCTTAAGGTTCACACCAAACGCGAGTTCAACAGTTTGCGAGAGTAGATCACATGCAAAGTCAATGTAAAGACGCGTCCTCGCGCGGGGCGATGCAAATGATGCTATATGGGTGGCGCGTTTGCTGCGAAAACACGCTCTATTCACCTCAAATGCTTCATCGCCCAAGTTGAAAATATTCGGCTCGAGCGAAAAATACGCATGACACGAAGTTAAATCCCACGAGTAATCTAGAGCAAGTAACGCGATGCCCCGCGTTTGGTGTGTACGTAGCATTAGAGTTTAGAGCATAGCATAGCTTAGCACAATCCATTGAATCTGATTAGATCATTAGCATCGTGCACAAAAATGACCAAAGAGTTTGGATATTCTTCCTATTTAAAACTTGACTCTTCTGTAGTTACATCGTGTACTAAGACCGACAGAAAATTAAAAGTTGCAATTTTCGATATGGCTAGGAACTAGTCCCCTTGGTAACTTTCAATGGCAGGTGCTGCGTAATATCATTGCACCTCCTGCAGCCATGTTACAGCAGCAAAGTCCTTGATTATTACGCCAGAATGAGAGTATAGTTCTTAGCCATATCTGATTAGAAAATCGCAAATTTAAAATTTCAGTGGGTCTTAGTACACAATGTAACTACAGAAGAGTCAAGTTTTAAATAGGAAAAATATCGAAACTCTTTGGTTATTTTTGAGCGCGATGCTAATGGTCTAATTAGATTCAATGAATTATGCTAAGCTATGCTAAAAGTGGTGATGCCAGACCTGAATAGCTGAATGGATTCCAAAACGGTAAAAATCTAGTGTTTAACTCTAGGGGACTGGAAAATGAGCATATTTTCAAAAAAAAAGTGGAGTATCCCTTATATACAAACCGAATATTGCAGCCACATGCATCACAGTGCCCCCTAATGTGTGGTTTAATTTCTTAATTTTTACCTTTTGAATTCTGACTTTTATCATTTGCAATGCGATTTTGCAATAGTTTACTGTGTCTTGTCCAAAGAAGTGGATTTTTTTTAAAAGTGGAGTTTTTTGCCAAAAATGTTTGGATGCACTTAGAGGGTTTTGCAGCGAAAGACAGTCAAATTTGTTAAATAACAAATAAGGCAATTTCATTACTGACTAATTACCTTTTCATTGCCATTCGTTCACAGACACACTATTTATTTTATTTAAATGAATAAAATACCATATGCATAGAATGTCACCATATTTATCGACACAGAGTAGCTGTTCTGCTATCAATTAATGTGTGCAACGTTTGCTATTTTTACACGGCTATTCAATATTTTAACACGCCGTGGCTAGCCGTCCACGCTGTCATTTTACATGCAGTGATCCATAGTCACTGTGATCCAAGAATATGTCCACATCATTAGCTTGAGCTTTGTTCTTGTTATTCTGTCGATAGAAAATGATCCAAGGATGTAATGATTCTCTCATGCTTGCTTCTAGTACCTAATAACCCTATTGAATCGTGTCTTATCACAGAAAATTGCCCTGCAAATGACACTGTGTACTTGCAAATATACCCAATATTTAAATGGTTTTGACTGAGCTCTCTTTGAAGCCAGTTTTTTGATCTTACAAAACTAAGATAGAAATTAAACCTAAATTGGATAGTAATCGGCTGAAGATAATGAGAGGTGGCCTAATTGCTGTGCCTCAGTTGCTAATAATGAAAAGTGTTATTAACAAAAACCTAATGAATAACACAACAGAGGTTGCATAATGAGTTTGTCATGCGTCTATCTCAGTTGAAGGATGCATCAGAGCGCTTATATATATTATATATATATATATAATTTATCATATATAAAAATAAACATAGCAGGTGTGTTAAATATGGCAGTACTATTAATTACTGAAGTACTGTGAATAAACACACCATGTACTGTAGTGCGCTCTAATACAAAAAGACTGCATGACACGTTCATACCATGGAAAGACAGTCGTCCTTGAACCGTGTTCTTTCCCATCTTGTTTTCTGCCACACATTCATAGCCTCCGGCGTCCTCCTGCTGGAAACTGGGAATCTCCAGAACCACATTTGAGTTTTTCATCTTCACCTTGCTGGGAAATGGAACCCCATTCGCCCTCCTCCATGTGATCTCGGGAACCGGGCTTAAAGGAGGGAAAAAGGAGGTAAATAAAATGACTAAGCTGAAGGGACATACGTGAGTGAACGAAAATAATATAGGAATAAGAGAGAGAGAGAGCGAGAGATAGAAAATAGGAAAGCTAAAACCTCTTGTGAATGGATACTGTATTTAATTGAATTATAGTGTAGATAACTGTCTTTTCTCCTCAGATCTCAGCTCTAACGTACTAAATGAGTTAGATTTCCTCATAAGACACCATCTTATTTCTTTTTGCAAGAAAATTGAAGAAAACGTATATGGTTCTTCCGCTAATGGGATCAATTGAGACAGTAAAATTGCCTGGAGGCAAAAAATAGACCGTTATACGCTATTTCCCAAACAGACTCTGACAAGCGTGTTTAAAAGGTGCCGAGAAGAGGTGGAAAAGGGCCGAGCCGAAAAACACATTTAGCTCAGTGACAGAGCACCATTAAATGTTGGGAAACCCGTAAAGAAAGACAGCGGCGTCTCGAGCTGAATAAGAACTCCACTTACTTCCCCAAAGCGAAACATTCCAGTGTCACGATGGATCCCTTTGCAGCTGGAACCATGTCAGAGAAATGAACCTCAATTTTTGGCTCGTATTCACCCATGACACCTGTAAGAAACAAATACTGCTTCATTTTCCATCTACTGGATAATTTATGCATTGGTTGAGATCTTCTTAATATCTCCACATGATCATTGCTCTTCATACAGTACGATCTCAACAAACAACTGATATATTAGGTCTAATTGATGTGATGTCATTTAGGTGTCCTATGTCTCCTAAATTTTCAGTATTGTCTTAAACTGCACACATTGGCAAAGAAACCAACCAAAGTAGATTTGATAAATTCAAGAAAGTTTTTTCTCTAGAAACAAAAGCAACAAATAATTCATGTTTCATTCTTAAGCTTGACACAGTGTGGATTGGTGTGGTGTTTACTGCAGTTTTAGAGCGTTGTTAAATATTTTATCCAGTCATTTTTGATGTTTTCGTAATGGCAAAGTACATTTAGGACTGTGAAAACACTAAGCAGGGTTTCAAGCTGTTGCAACTTAAAGCTAATTAACACCATCTTGTAATGTTTAATAAAGTGTTTGCAGAGATAACATGCTGTCAAGACAACATCAGGTAAAGTAAGTGTTATATATCCAACCTACCTGTTAATACAATTGTTAGGTTTTAAATGAACAATGAATCTGCTTCATCTAATGTACATGAGGAGTTACATTGCAATTTACCAAAGCCATTGGATATAGCAAGATGTGGCACTGCTATTACTATGAATAGGAGACAATGCAAAGCCCAATATGGCCGCTCTGGTGACTAAAGTCCCCATTTCAGTTACAAGAACCAATCACCAATAAATAAAGTCTCTCTGGGGGAGGGGCTCTATAAAGAGTCGCGTGAGGCGCATTCAGGGTAGCTGAAACAAAAGTTATGGTACAGTTCATGTCATATGTAATTGTTGGTTAGAAATATGTTAATTGTGATATTAGCAAAGCAATTTTAGAGATATCTATCTTTCCCCATTTAAGTAGGATATGGATCGATGCATTGATTAAATTTCTATATATACACGATGCATCAATGCCACATATAAAATATCAATATGAGGTACCTTTATTTTGACACTCTCTGTGTCCTCATTCCTTTACTTAACGTCCATCTACGCATTTCCGCCAAAGCACGCATTTTCGTTTATTTTCGTGTGCTAGTGTCAGCAAGTGAATGAAATGCAGCGGTTTTAGCAGCGAAAACACAAAGAAAGAGGCAGAAGATGTTCCAAACTCGTAAGACCTCCGTTCATCTTCAGAACACAGTTTAGGATGTTTTATATTTAGTGCGAAAGCTTGCCGACCCTTCATTGAAAATCTATGTACAGTATACTGTCCATTTCCAGAAAGATAATAAAAAAGTAGTCATCAAAGTAGTCCATGTGACATCAGTGGGTCAGTTAGAATGTGTTGAAGCATCAAAAATACATTTTGGTCCAAAAATAGCAAAAATTTCAACTTTATTCAGAATTGTCTTCTCTTCCGGTTCTGTTGTGAATCTTGAGCACGAAACTAAAGTCACGTGACTGCAATGACGTGGCTGACGTGTTATCTGGTGCGCCCAGCTGTTTTTTTTGTGCGCCCAGGCTTTGTTTAAAGTCTGAGGGAGACGCATGCTGTAAGTTTGAAAAAAAAAACTTTGCAAACATTATTTTTGGACCAAAATACCTTTCTGGACATGGACAGTATACCGTACATATATTTTCAATTTAGGGTCAGCAAGCTCTAGGACTAAATCTAAAACATCTTAAACTGTGTTCCGAAGATGAATGGAGGTCTTATGAGTTTGGAACAACATGAGGGTGAGTCATTAATGACATTATTTTCATTTTTGAGTGAACTATCCCTTTAAATGTTCATGTTATATATTTCAGTTGCATTCGTGAGATACTAAAAAATGTAACCGCTTAACTACGCACGTAATATTAAAGTATCGATAAATAAAATCGTATCTAATTCAATTGTAATTGCATCAATGTGTTTGATGTAGCGACAAAAATCACACCGCCAGCGGAGAAACCGGTACGGTAAGTTTCCTGAAAGGACTTTCAATTTAAATGCAACAAATCACTTCATCCCAAGATCCATAACTCATTCAAAGTAAATATTTAAGCCAAGTGGATTTCAAAAACAAACAATCGAATCACACCTTTCACAAACAGTTTGCTGTATCCACCCTCATGTCACTTAAAAAAGCGTTTGCTTTTTTCTCATTCAACACAAAAAGCAATTTGTCAAAACTGCTCTTTTTCACACATTGGAAATTCAAGATCACTGCCTGTCAAGTTCAAGCTGCAATTTTGCTCTGTTAGTTAAAAAGAAAACATATTTTTCTCATATCCCCAGAAAAATTACCACTAGACTAATGCAATTTACAAATCGTAAACACAATATAAACTTAGGTCTGTTTGATTTTAGTCATCTAGGGTACAGAGTGAGCCAAAAATGCCTTTGGTGAATCTGTGCTTGGGTAACCTCAGTGCCCCTGTGTTTTGCTGGTTGTTTATATGTCTAGTCAAAAGTATTTTTTCTTAAAACAGCAAACACAATCTCACAAATGCAGTTTTCTTCATCACAAGTATGTTGTTACCAATCAACATGTTGACAGATTGGATCAGTCAGTCCGAGCTGGTGTGACCGAGTGGAAGCAGGACTAATTTGTATCTTCATGAATATTTACGCACAGTATACTAAATTAAGCAAAAGTATAAAGTTACATACAAACTATTTAACTTTCAAAGATGTCATTTTGATGATCAAACAAGAGTTTTAAAGGGATAAAGTTATCGACTACAGGGGGGCTTTAAAGATCAATTCGGTTGTAGTCGGCCTGGGAACTGGGAATATAATCAGTGTCATGGCTCTTCCCATTGGGTAAATTATTGACAATTACCATCCGTCCGTAGCACCAGAGGGGTCGGGGAGCTCAGGACTTTGCCCTTAGTAATGCGATTTACCACCACGCACGTGTAGTTCCCCACATCCGACGGCTCCACTTTGGCGATGTAAAGGTTTCCCGTCGCCTGAGAGACAAAGCGACGATTGTCTTGCTGAACAAAGTAAGGGTACTCATTAAAGACCCATGCAAATGAGAGATCTGGAAAGCAGAGCACAGAGCAAATGTAATTCATTACAAAAACAAATGAACTGGGGTGGCCAAACACAAACTGTTGGCTACTTAAAGGTAAAGCGCTCAATTTCATAGATCTAAAAAAACAACCCAGATGAATGTGCAAAAACTCGATTCCCTCGAAAGGTGTAAATGTGGGGTTCTATACCTAATGACCAACTAAATACTTACTCAACCAAACTAACTCAACCAATGGTATGAGGTAGAACAATTTGTTTAGCTGACTAATGGGCTATGTGGGAAATCGTTACTTTTGTATTTCATTTGGAGACGCTGGAGACGGAATTTACATCATTCACATTACAGTACATTTCTTGCCTGAAGAGATCAAATAAGCATGCATACTTGGTCAAAAGACAAAAAGTCTGTAAGGTACAAATAAGCATGCAAGCTTTTTTTTAATTTAAATGCACATAAATGCCCACAGAGCACAGTAAGTCTGTATTTTAGTCATTAATGTGACAAATATGAAGGCACTTTAATGCTAAGCTGAAGTGTAAATCAAAAAGTAACACTGTTATAGCCTTACCTCCGGCATATGATGGCGTACCGCACAGTAAAACCACCCCTTGGCCCTCTCGCACAGATACGGCACTTCTCGTCTGAGTTTTTAAATTCAAGTCTGAAAGGCATAAAAAAAAATTCACAATATGTACACGAAATAAATCAGAAACGTGACACTTTTTCACTGGGATTTGAAGTATTTTCCCCTATCCAAGCATAATATGCAGAGCCATATGTAAAGCCACTGCAGTACACTGTAAAAAATACTAGGCCTGTCAAAAGATTAATCGCGATTAATCACATCCAAAATAAAAGTTTGTGTTTACATAACATATGTGTGGGTACTGTGTATAATTATTATTTATATATAAAAACACTCCCAATCATGTAGATATTTAAGAAAAAATTGTTATATTTATATATAAAATATTTATATTTATATATAAAATATTTATATTTATATATAATATAAATTATATAAATGTATATACAGTATTTAAATGCAAATATTTCATAAATATATACATGAATGTGTGTGTTTTTATATATACATAATATTTACACACAGCACACACACATATGTTATGTAAACACAAACTTTTATTTTGGATGCGATTAATCGCGATTAATCTTTTGACAGCCTTAAAAAATAGACAGCATTTTTGTCAAATCAACACATATTTTTGTGTTACTTTAACATAAAAAATTAAGTTAAATAATTTCAACTTGAATGTATAAGTTATGTCAACTTTTTTAAGACAAAACTTAAAACAGTAAGTTGAACCGACTTGCAAAACCAAGTTGTTTTAACTTCGTGCTGCATTTTTTAACAGTGTAGTGATGCACTTAAATTTCAGCCACCAATATCTTGTGCAAAAAATTGGCAGATCATTGGCACATACAGTTAATAATAATTTTTTGCAATTCTATTTATTGACACTAATAACTTCAGTTTAAGATGCATAAAACATACATAAAAATAGGTAGAGCTTAATTGGTAGAGCATTGTGTTGGCAGTGCCAAGGTCATGCGTTCAATTCCCATGGAGAGCACACATACTGATAAAATGTATCATAAATGCACTCTAAATCGCTTTGAATAAAAGCATCTGGCAGATGCATAAATATAATCCACCTATTCATCATTGCAATCAGTCATTTTCCAAAAGGAAGATAATTGACTCATTATTTAAGCTAGGCCAATATTAGAAGCATGCATTTCAAAACAGGTTATCCTGAATTGAGGGGCTAACATAGTATTTTAACACACAGCTGTCTTACATGCAAATTGGAGGCTTGCTCTTCTACTAAGCACTGCTCCCAGTGGGTTGAATGCAGTGCACTGGTATATTCCTCCATCCTGGGACCGGTCCAGACTCCTAATGACTAAATTCCCCCCGGATAGCCGCCGACGGGAATCAGTCCTGAAATTAATCAATGTGCCGTTCAGAGTCCACCTACAGATGCACAAACAGACAAATAATAGAGTAAAGCTCAATGTGTTGACATGGCCATTCAAATTGATCGATTTGATTTGAAACCACCTCTGAAATTGATTTTGTTTCGGATTCCGAATCACTGCACTTGTACAATATCTTAACAAAGTACTACCAATAATGAGATACACAAAATTTGTTGTAACAAATGAAATAGCAAATTGATATATTTCCAAACAATCTAATCTAACCCTATGAAATCCATGAACTATTAAGCAGCTGGGTTAAAGCCCCGTGTTTCTGAACGATTTCCCCCAGCTCCTTTTGTCCTTTTCATTGCATGATGATTAGTACTGGAGAGAATCATCAATTTCGTTTTCTCACACCTCATCTACGCCCATCATTAAGACCCAAGATCCGAGCCCACCTGAGGCCACAACCACTAGCGCGCGTTTCAGCGGCCAGCCCACTAATACGGCCAGCTTTCAAAGGATGTTGGATCATTTGAGCTTCCTGGGGTCTCACCAGTCATTTATTCTGACAGGGCATCAGCCGGGTTGAACTCCCATGGTTCAGATGTGTGTCTGCACACCCCAGGAACAGATGCCAGGGGCAGACAAACCAGCTAAGGTGGTTGGGCTAGTCTGTTTGAATGGTTTTAGAGGGGAAGATGGCTAAGCCAATTTAAACCAGTATATCAGACTGTTTATGGCTGGTTTGAGATAGCTTAGACCTCTTTTCATGCATTTGTTTTATTGTATAATCGTAATGGATGTCAGAGTGGCATTTTTTTTGTATAAAGAATTTTTTATGAAATTATGTAGGTAAAAATCCTCTTTGCTGCTTTGGTTTTGGTTAAAATCCGATATTAAATTTGTTCACGGTCTGTGACACAACAGAAAAAAGTGATATTAACCATTTGAAAAAAGCCAAATACATAAAATACGTTATTAGCCTGGGTTTCCCCTTGCTGCCTTGCGCACAAATTTATTCACGCTGCAAGTCTAGCATGGAAACCATGGCCCAAATTTCGCCTGAAATAGGGAACCAATCACAGAACGATACACCAATTGGCATTTATGCGATACATCAATTGGCAATGAGCTATGTACAGACACATTTGATAGACATTCGTAGCACCCAATAAACGGCATAGGGAACCAATCACAGAACGGAGATGGGACAGCAAGACGATGACGACGTCTATGCGACACACCGATTGGCTATGAGCTATGTAATAAGTTCTTGGAAAAACTCAAATCTGGGGGCTTGTCTGCTCTGCTGTCGCCGCTAAAACCATACTTGGTGACTCCAACGCGTTATCGAGCCACGTTTTTAGCCCCACCCAAATAGTCCTGAACACAAAAATGTGGAAAAACTGTTTAATGTGTAACTTCACAATTCAGTAATACATAATTTACAGAAGGGCTAGTCAACTGCAGTGGCGGCTCATGACTGCTCTTCCGAGGATGCGCTAATTCAAAATAAGTGTTCGGATTGTCATGTGTGTGGTTCTCTTTTCCAAAATATGTGTCATGCGTGTGGAGAGATCATGTGTGCATCACGTGTTTTGTCAAAATAAGTGCCTGCTGGAGACGCGTCAAAACCGTTTATGATAAAAGAGACGCTCACGTTCCCTAAATACACGCAAGACACTCCCTTAACAGTAAACTCTGATTACGCACAAGATTATGCGAGTATCTGGCACACGCAAGCGTCTCCTTTCAAGTTCAAGTTCAAGGCGGCAATCATCCTTATGATTTATAAACCATAATCAGTGGGTGCGTAATTGTCGAATCTAATTTGACCTTTGGATGCATAAAAAAAGAAATAATCTTGTGCGACTACACCGCATTTGACACGCTGACCGAAAGTGATGTATTTCAGTGTTTTTCCAATCAAAACACTGTGTGTGAGGTGAAAAGTATTCATCCTTTTTTGTTTAACTTTATCAGTAACACTTGAATCCTTTAAAACAATTGATTACTGATAAGTAAATTAATAAGTATAAATACATACACAGATTAAAGGCTCTTGCCTTAACACAGATTTATGATTAATCCAAAATTCATTACGAAATTTCAATCTGGCCCTCGTAGAAGAGTAGTTAAAGACCCCTGCTTTACAGTCTTTGTAACATGTTTCAGCAATACATATCTAACATTTATAATGTGTAGAAACAATTATCTGAAATGACTTTACACGGTTTTAAAAAAAAAAATTCTTCTAAAAAGAACCTGGGTTCAGGTATCAAAAGTGAACGCATGTGCTCGAAGAAACAAGCAGAAACAAATTTAAACTTTAGTTAATTTGTATTGAAACATATGGTGATGAAAAGTAATATTTACAAACGTGTTAACCACAACAACCCCAAAAGTAATATTAAAATATTATAAATAACATAGCGAAATCAAACACGGACTGTAGAGAAGATTAGTGACGCTATATAAAAATAAGAATCAAAACAAATAAATTGTTACAAAACCAAAATTATAGTGGATAAATGAGAAATAAACTATCTTCGCCGTCAAAATGCCATACATACAGTACACTAACTTTAAAAACTAAATTTTAAAAAGCAGTCACTCCGTACCTGATGTTTTTAAACAATCCGAGTTAAGGTCTTTACACACCGCGGCGTTTAGCGTCCGCGTTTTTCGCCGACGTTTTACCAGACGTTTTTCTGCCTTCACACCCAAGCGATTTTCACTGACGATGAGCCGAGTGAGGTGCAAATTCACTCCCTGGACATTAGATGGCGCCTAATACTACATAGATATATCCCGGTACACAAGCTGGCGCAGCGAAACTTTATGCTTCTGTCTGATCTGAAACTGCAAGGAACTCCGACACCTTCATAAACCTCCACAGCTTCGATGCATCTTCTTTTTGTGTTTACCTCTTCAACGTGCTCTGCAAGACCATTTTGTGCTTGAGCGCCACCAAGTCGTGTTTTACTGGAACTTCAGCAGCCCCAGGCACGTGAACAAAAGCGGGAATCTCATTGGTTGGCCAACTTTTAACGCGCCACATCAAACCAAAAAAACGTGTCCGAGGGGGTGGAGTGAATGGAAAAATGAGCTGTGTTTAAAACAGTGGTGAGAGGTCTACAGACACTCGATTTTTATATTCTCTTTTTCAGAGTACTTACATTTTAATTATGTATTGGTATATAAAAACAGTTTAAACAAATTTGTAAAAAAGTTTTTTTAGATAATTCCTGCCTATCCTGCCTTTAAGGCTGGCGCTTTACGCAGGTTTGTGCACACTAACATTGGTAACATCGATAAAATGTCTTCCAAGCTTTATAGTATCTGGCGATAATGCACCTTAACTGAAGAATAAGAAGCTCTTGGCTGATAACGAAAGCTAGTTTTTATAGTATATACTGTTTTCAATATGGATATTTTTCTTAAAAAAATCACATCTATTACCTTCAGATTGTCTGTAGCGACCCCCTGGGATTTTTGTGCTTCAAAGTCAGAAGTTGTTTCCTGATCTAGGGCCCTATAATTTCCGCGATCACGGAATCGCGGACGGAGTCGCGGAATAGGCTAATTAACACGGAATCAAGTATTAACGCGGAATTTTGCGGAATTTTACATATTTTGAATAAAATTATGTTTTTGTGTGGGAGACGAACGTATGATCATTTACATTTTAATCATTAACATTAAAGGCACACTCTTTTTATGACTAAAATAAAAGTAAAGGGTAAAAAATATAATTGCCAAAAATTAAAACGGATAAAACTGAATTTGCAAAAATTAAAACGGAGAAAACGGAATTTGGGAAATAATAAAACGGAATTTGGGAAAAAAATCAAACGGATTTTATAGGGCCCTACTGATCCCTGTTTACTATCGTTACAAAGCTTGGAAGAGCCAGGAAAATCGAATATATTCTAATATTCTAATATAACTCTTTTTTGTTTGTCTGAAACGAGATAATCATGTACATTGAGGATGGCTTGAGGGTGAGTTAATCATTTTTTGCTCGAGTATCCCTTTAAACCAGCCAAGACCAGCAAACCCATAGACATGTATAAAGGCTAGATGTCTTACGGTGGAGTCTCTAACGACATCACCTGGCGGCCATCTTACCCCAGACAGCTCGCTCACTCGTAGCATTGAGTTTAATGGTGCAGGTACTTTTAAATGACCATAACTTGCTCAATTTTCTACCGATTTTCAAACGGTTTGTTTTTTACAAACGTTATTAACGTGGCTATAATTCTGGATGCTCTAACATGTTTAATGAATTTTTTATTTATTTTTAGTATAAGTATGCAGTGTCATAGGTACATCTATGACGTTTATAACTAACAAAACCGTTTGAAAATCGGTAAAAATTAAGCTATGGTCATTTAAAAGTACATGCATCATTAAATCTCAATTCAACGAGTGAGCGAGCGCCCTGTGGTAAGATGGCCTCCAAAATGCGGACGTTCCACTCAATTGGCCAGCAGCGAGGGCGAGACATCTAGCCTTTATACATTTCTATGGGCAAACCTCCTTAAGCTGATTTTGTGCATTTTATTCAGTCATTCACCCTGACAGCGCTGAACACAAAGAACCTAACAGAGGAATCATCCCTAAAATACACATCAATCCCACAATGCTCTGAGGATCACGTAACACCTAAAATCCCATGAGACCGGTGAAAAACGCATGCTCAGACACAGAGGGACGTGAGCTGGTTTCGCCACCCACACTACAAGTTCCGCTTTAGTGAAAGACACAAGAGGTTAACCGTACATCATAGAGCAAACATGATGGAACAACACTTGACTTGATGCATTGGTTTCAGTCACAGCGGCTTAACATTTTCACCCATGTATATGTATTATCTTCTCTTTTTTACCATGTTTATCTCTAAGAGCAGCTGTACGTGTCACGAACGCAACACGGATCAGGGTGAAGGCCAGGAACAAAACGCTCTTGACATATTAGAAATTCGCAGCGATAGCATTTCCTTACCGTTCGCATCATCTGCCGCTTCTGACGCGAGGCCTACCGCGAGCAATGCAAATAAGAGACGCCGCGTCAACAGGCGGCTTGCTGTTGAGTAAAAATAGTACTAAGGCAAACCAAGCTCGATCAAGGGCACAGCGGCGAATGGGTGTCACATCTGATAACGGGGAGAACGGAGATCGAAAACGAGAAATGGGGAGTGGGGTGTGAAGTGGGGTTATGCTCGCCTCAAGGCTTTTCCGGAAAGCGTTGTCTCTGGTGTGGCTAGGGTTGAACTTGAGTCGACCCTGCTGTTCATATCAATTTTGTATGAAGTATGTGGGGGGCTTCATTGATATGACTGTTGGTCCTGGATCATCTGTTCATTTTTCTTCTCGCCACGCGGTGCTCAGACCTTTAACACCTGTGAACTGCCCTGGAGACCCGTCTCTGGCTGTGGTAACCAGCTTGTGTTCCAGGGGAGCGATCTCTCTCCACACACACACGCACACACACAACCGCTTATGGACCGCCAGCATGGGCACTTTCATTCAACAGCTTGAAAGGGTTTTTCATGCACGCAAAGCTAAACACAAGCTAAATATAAAATTTTCACTATATGAAGAGTTTGGTTCCAAAACGCGATAAACGCCATTTTTGAAAAAAATGAGTTACTGCCAAAATCAATATTATATCAGGTCATTAATTAAAAGTTCATTCTTAATTTTACGCAAAATCCAATATCCGCCGTGTTATTCTGTCATCTTTTCTCCCTTTTTTCCCAAAATGCGATAAACGCCACTGCTCCTTTTTTACAGAACGCAATAAATCCATTTCTGATATTACAGCCCACCAGCCACGCAATGTAAACAAACAATGGCGGACGCGCTGAGTACACGGAGTCCTAGTTTTCCTCATCTACTTTGTACTTCGTGATCAACAAACAAAACAAAATAATACTTTAATTGCATCACTAAACCTGTGATGGTTTTCTGTGATGGGAAAGAAACGTAAGCCATCAGCATCTAATAATTTCCCTGAGAGGCACTCGGGAGACGGGTGCTTGTTCTCCCGACAGCATCAAGCTTCTCATGCTAACACATTGACCCCAGAGGATCTTATGAAAAACTTTACATAATTTTACTCAAAGTCAACGAAAATCGAGCAGGACCAAAACATTTTACAGCTGATCTCTGTGAAAGACGTTAAGCGAAGACGTCAAGTAACCGCAATGACAGTGATCTTAATATGACAAAGTAAGTGTTTTGATTAATGACATTAATGTTTATATTTTTAATTAGTGTGTACAACTAGTCAACTAAATGAATATAACATGGCAAAGATGAATGCACATTTATATAGGCTATTGGTTCAATAGATTTATAGCATTTTGAATAAAAACTTGTCATGGATTTATTGCATTTTGTGGAAAAAATAATCCGTTTTTATAATAAATCTTTGAAAATCAACTTATGGATTTGAATTTTTTATGTTTTTATAACCTAAAGATGCTATGTGAAAGTTTGTAACAGAAAATAGTTGTTTTCATCTTGTCACTTTCTTGGTATAGAAAACACGTTTTTACCAAAATTTGTCAAAATGGATTTATTGCGTTTTGGAACCAAACTCTTCATATACTTATGATAAAATTAAGCAACATTGTTAAAATCAAAGAGTAGGCTATAATGTGGGTTTAATATGGCTTTTAGTTTTTTATTACAAGGCTCTCTGCAAGGCTTAATTCTGATTGGCAAGTGGTGACATTTCCATATACTGTAACAAGTACTGAAAACCAGACATGAAAGTCATTTTTGCAGTGTGACAGGCACAATTTAATACTAACAAATAAGTGAAACATAAATATTCATAATATATAACATATGTGAGATTATATTTTCTAATGGCATGTTCGTCTTATTTAAACGTTGTGTCTTGGCCTGAAGCTGCTAAGAAATAAGTTTTCTTTGTTTGCATTTGTTACAAATGAGCTAATAAAATATTTCTAGTCAATATTTTGTGTTCAACAATTTACTTATGTTGTAAGTAGCAGTGGAAACATGTACATCCAGCCAGTTTTCATCAGGACAAAATCCCTTCGGGGTGATACATGACCCCTCTGCTTCGCGTCTGGATCTGGATCAATCTGGTGGGGTTTATTCTGGGCTACAACTGGATGTACATTACTGCTTACTTAAAATGACTTAAAATGATTAGACTTTTGAATAGTGTCAAAAAAATGAAAAATTGTGTCAAAAATGTAAAAAATTAGAGAAATCTTTGTAAATGGGGATTTGAGAACTTATTCAATAACTCTGTTTGCACCACGCTCTTCCGTTACTGGGTGTTTTTTGAGAACTTATGAAATGCGTACACTAAAATGTTTTAGTAAAAAATACATACATGTAAGTGTATTGCTCTAAAAATAATATATAAAAAAGTAGGGGTCGACCGATGCTTTTTGGTCTGATGCTGATAATTACAAGCAAGTATTGATAACCAATATTTTGAACTGATGTACACTGTATGCCTGGAGTAAAATGAAAATGAATGTCAAAATTAAGATTAACAAGGACTCTTACAAAAACTTCCTTTAAAGGTGCAGTGTGTAAATTTTAGCGGCATCTAGTGGTGAGGTTGCGAATTGCAACCAACAGCTCAGTCCACTGCTCACCTCTTACTTTTGAAACACATAGAGAAGCTACGGTAGCCACCACCGGACAAACATGTCATTGTCGGGGACAACTTAGTAAAAAAATTTGTCCGTTAAGGACTTCTGTAAAAACATGGCGGCCCAAAATGGCGACTTCCATGTAAGGGGACCCTCGGTGTATGTAGATAAAAATGGCTCATTCTAAGGTAATAAACACATAACGGTTCATTATGAAAGGTCTTAATACACCCCTGATAATATAGTTTTGAATATTATTTTGCATTTCTGTCAAGAGATCCTTTTAAAAATTACACACTGCAACTTTAAATGTTTTTACACAAATCTTGAAATTAACCGTTAACTCTTTCTCCGCCAACATTTCACTGCATTATGTATGTGACAAATAAATCTGAATCTGAATCCATTGACGAGTTATCTCGTCAATTAAGAGAAAACGTTTTCCTGCCAATTACATGTTTTTACGACAATTCATATTTCCGCTATTATCCACTAGGTGGCACTTTTACCCAACTTTTTAAACACTGAGCCCTGCTGAAGCATCCACTGATCTAAAAAACAGTTAAAACTCTGTGTATGTGTATCATCCTGAATCTGAACTCTAACAAAAGTCCTTTACAAAAATGAAATGATCTAATTTTTATATATCTCTTTTTGTATATTTGCTCAAAATATTGTATTTTTGAAGAAACCTCCCCTTTTTTAAAAACAATGAAGTTAGGATTTTTATAGCAGATGGTCTGTTCTTTCATTTGATATGTGAACCCAGTCTCACGGAGTTGCGTATAAATAGCACAAAGTGTAAAACTCATGCAATACATACACCAAATTCCACGTTGGCGTGCATATGATACGCCACTCCTTCCCATTCACTTAAACGGTGCATCTTTTTTGTCGTTTTATTTATTGGTTTCTCAACTTTTTTGCTATTTTTTACCATTTTCGCTTGGGTTTAGGGTTAGAACAACTTAATATTAAAATGACATCCTAACCCAAATCCCAATTCTAACCCCAACTCCAAGCTTAAATATCGACAAAACATGGAGAAACCTGTACATTAAATAACCTCCTTAAGCAAATCTGAAATCTAAATCCAAGCGAAAATGGTTTAAAAAACAGAACAAAATTGAGAAACTAATAAATAAAACAACAAAAAAGAAGCGCCATTTAAGTGAATGGGAAGAACCGGCGTATCATATGCACGCGGCACGCCAAAGTGGAATTTGGCATATGTATTGCACGATTACACTTCGTGCTATTTATACACATCTACATGAGACTGGGAAGGATATATTGTTTTTTTTTTTATATTTAAAGGAGAAAATTTTCTGGAAGGCATTCAAATTTTGTAAAAATCATAAAAAAGCTGCCGTTGGCTGGAAACTTTTTTTTAAACCGCTGACGGGGAAAGAGTTAATAATATCATTAGCTCTTTTCCCGCCATTTACGAGTTATCTCGTCAATTAAGAGAAAACATTTCTCTGCCAATGACGCTTTCCTGACATTTTTTTGGGCAATCTATAATTCCGCTGTTATCCACTTACCTAATTTATACATAACTGAAGCATCAACTAATTTAACAAGTTTTAAACTCTGTGTATGTTTTGATAATCATTCTGAATCTGATCTCATACAAAATTCCTTTACAAAATTGCAATTATTTCAGCTTTTGTTCAAAATTTTGTACTTTTAAAGAAACCTACCCATATTTAAGAGGTTATAAAAAGAGAACAAATGAAGATAGGATGAACCTTTTTTTTGTTTTGCTTGTTTGTTTGTTTGTTTGTTTGTTTAAAAGCAGAGGGTCTGTTCTTTTATTTGATATATTTGTATGTTCATATATTTATAGAGTAATTTAAATTACGCACATCTGCTTCATTTTACCAGGTGCTGGATCAAAAAATATATATCACATATTAAAGAGAAAATCTGCACACTGTTCTTATCCCTTTATTTATAAAAATTAAAAGTGGCAACGTTTCAGTCAAGAGATCTTCATCAGGCATGCTGTATATTTATAGAAGAAAATTTTCCTGGAAGGCATTTTGTGAAACTTTTCTGAAAATCACAAAAACTGCAGGGAATGAGTTAAAGTCCATGTAAAGTAATATTAATTATACCACGGGTCTGTTAAATGCTGTATTCTGACTGGTTGAGAAATGTTCCATGGGTATGCATTATTTTTCGATAACCGCACACCTAACTTTTCAAATGTCTTAAAAATAGGCACCAGAGCAATGTTTGTGGTAACCGTGGTATAAGAGGAATAATTGACTCCGGTTATTTAAAAATTTGAAACATCGCGGTGTAGAGATGGGCACGTCTAACGTGGCATCAATGATCGATCACGAAAACGATGATCATGTGAGTTTATTTATTTATTTATTTATTGTGGATATGGCGGCATTTGGATGTCTGGTTAGCGTTATAAGCGCATGTGGTAGTAAAGACTGGGTCTGGAGATGCGTGTTTGACGTTGTGTCGAACTACGCAGACCGGCGTATGACATCAGTAACATTACCATGTGTGATTCATAAACAAACAGATAACACCGCAACAACAACCCACCAATCTGCGCAATGTGCGGCAGCCCGCCGATCCTGTGAAGCCGGCCACACCTCACAAAACTGAGGCACTATGGTTTAAAAGGATGCCGTGATTTTCGAAAAACAGTCAGTCAGGTGCAAAATGTACAGCGCCGTCAAAAGTTCAACGAGTTATCATCTCATATTTAAACATCAATGTCAAGAGATACCAAAGAGCCACACGAGCATAAACAATACATCTTGACGGAGAAGGGGCCGACCCGACACAGCTAATCGCTTAAATGGTAGCAAAAGACTTAAAGCTGCTTGATGTTATGAAGCTTGTGCTTTGACTGGACGTGTTTAAAAGCGCACTGTTTATGATGCACATCCACAAAGGGAGTTAAACTTTCTGTACATAATTTAGTTGGAAACTTAGTTGAAGTCTTGCATTTTATGCAGATAGATGCACGTTCTACATTTATGCTGTATAAAGGCTTAATATTAAGTTGAGTGCGTCATATAGAAAGCGCTTCAGTTTGCGTTTAACCCTTTAGTTTTACTTCATCACGCAGCTATTCCTGTAAGAGGTTTAAAAACATTTAATTCATTAATAATCTAGTATGTGTTCATTGTTCTGTCATTTTAAGTTTTATTTGAGTGTTTTTAATAAAAATATTTTCATTTTCACCATGACGTGTACGCTCCGCCCCTTTGATTGCACCGCCCCCAGTTAATCGAGTACTTGTTCTTCAGACCTATGGATTAATCGAAATGAAAAAATTACATAAATACACATCCCTACTGCGGTGTAACGGCCAGTATTTTCTAATAATTCAATGGCCTGTCGTCAATTATTCCTAATGTGTTCTGAGTTCTCGGAAAAAAAATTCTTAACCACCCAAGCATATTTGAATGATAAAAAGCAAGTAAATAACATAAGTTATCAATGTCTTGGAAAAACAGGCAGAATTCTTTGTTCTCAAACAGTGGGGGCATGTCTGCTGTCAGCACTAAAACAACGCCCACTTGCGGAAAAGATGCCATATCCTGCTCAACTTTGAATTACGGCTACAACCTGAATGGAAGCTTGTGATTGTTTTAGCCCCGCCCAAATAATCCTGAACCCAGAAATGTGGAAAAACTGTTTAACGTTCCACAATTCAGTACTACAGTGGTTCACAGTCTTTGTAATGTGTTTCAGCAATACATCATCAAAAGGCTAAAAATACAGTAGTAAGATGCTATCAGACTGAAAAGTCCCTCCCCCACTACCACCGAGCCACCTCCCTACTCACCTCCCTTCTCGAGCTCATCCTCATCAGCGCGTGTGCACCAGTATTATTGTGAACGCATACTTAGCAAGAATACTTAGATTACTTACATAACACTCCGAAACACAATCAATGGTTGATAAATCACAATTACCTGTCGAGAAGAAATGTGGCAAGCTCTGCATCCAGCTTGAACCCTTTAAAATTTCGTAGATTCCTGCACCTTTCAAATGCTGGTCCGATATTGATCCTAGTTTTATTACGGTCACGGTCGCTTTCTATCTTTGTTTCCTTCTTGTCATTGGTTGTTTTCCTAGCTCTGGTTGTTAACCGAGGAATCAGAAGTTTGTTAGTGAAAGTTATCTTCGCCATTACGCTGCGTTCAATCCAAACCGCTTGTGAACTTCAGGCGGATTCACGTGATATTGTAACGCGCGTAAGGGGGATCTGTGGCGCGTGCAGGTACTGTGATTGACAGGCAGATTTTACACAGCCCTGCGCTGATTGGACCAAATGAACCGGCCTGCGCTGATTGGACCAAATGAACCGGGAGCGTGGATTTTTGCAAAACAAATAACAGGCTCTAGGTGGAGCTAGAAGCGCGGGTTTTTTCTTAAACAGTCTAATTTATGTTGTTCTTTTGGAGCATATGTTGGTTTCAGTGAATATGATCAAAAAATATGATCAAAATAGTTGCCGACTGCAGCTTTAATTTTTGATGTTAATTTTTAAACAATTATATGGTCTTTATACCATGGCATTAGGCTTGTAGTTGTATTCAGAAAAAAAACACATCTATTAAAGGAACCCATTTTTATGCAAGGATTCATGTGAGAGAGCAGGTGTTAAATCTCTTAATAGAACTTAAAAGCTTGGACATTTTGAACCCAAGGCTTTGATGTATTCTTTTAACCAAGTACCCTGTCATTTGCACAAATCTTTTTAGCAGCAGATTCATTTAAACGTTGCCGAGTGACTCACTTCAAAAACATATTGGTGTCTGCGATCGTGGTTCATTGAAGAAAGTCTTACGGATTATATCAAATCTTTTTGGCAATTCACCGTTCATATCTCGTGCTGCCACTAAGCGCGGGGATTTGATGAAGTTTGTCAAATGTTCTCGCTTGGGGTTTTCTGTCAATATTTTTGCCGAGGTGTCAGGAAACTTTGGTTGAGAAAAATGATATTTTGACAGTAAAGGGAGCAATCGCCACACACTGTTCAGGCTCAGGCCTGTGAGATAGTGGAGAAGTAATTTAAAAGTGCATCTACCTTCAGTTTTTATGAACCTCGTGGTTGTAGCGGGGCAATTTATTCTAGAGAGCTGACAACTCAGCTTCCCTACTCAATAGCAGGAAGGAGCTGGCGTAAAGCACTTCAGCTCTATTTGCACATCAAGAGAGGTGTGCAGGTTAATGCTCCGGCAGCGCCTCTGTGTGAAGCTGAGCACGGCGAGAGAAAGAGCAAAAAGATGATTTGAAGAAAGCGAGAAATGCGCAGGCCTACAAAGCGTACAGTACGAATAAACATCACTCGTATGCCTTGGATCAGCGTGGGTCCCTTAACAGAGGTGAGCCCACTGTATAGTGATTAAACCGAAAACGAAGATCTCCACCCGAGACACTCGATGTATGCCTGCTGAATGTTTCTCTGTGCAAAAGTCAAAATAGGAAGGCATTTTTGATTATCTATTTTCGGAAACGGGAAGCTTGTTTTCATCTGCTTTTGAATAAAAGATGCACATATCGCATTCAAACAACCTAGTTCTGTTTGAATTGAATGATGCATGACACATGTGGCGTGCCGCATGTTTAATTAATGCTAATATGTCGATGCATTCGTTGCCGTTGAGACACTTCTGAGGGAACCAGGTGTAAATGTAGCAGTTTTACGACTCCTCTGTTGAAATGGATCCGGCACCGGAAAGCGAAATCTATAACCCATTAAATTAAAGGAACACTCCTGACTGCCCATTGATATCAGATAATGCAGATGTCCGAATTTGACACCGCCTATATCTAATCTGTGCGTACAGGCTGCTTTTTACACAGCAAAGGGGAGAAATCTGCGAAATCTGTATATAACAGTCAATAGATACTAATAATATCATTTAGCGCTGCACGAATAAACACCCTTATGAATGACTGGTGATGCAGAATGATTCAAATTAAAGTGGGGAGGAAGGATGAAGATGAGAAGAGTGAGAGATACAGCATCATACCTGTACTGTGGTGAAGGAATGCTTTTAGCATCACAGGTCAGAGTTGCTTCTTCCTCCAATGAGCCGACCGTGAGATCGCTGGGCTCCATCCGCCATTTTGGGCCGTTAAAGGATTTGTAATCCAGACACTCTGAGAACAATTTATTCAAAGAACAAAACACGTAAATGTATGCTGCATAAGAGTACAGTAGTTTACACAGAATTAATCAGATCAATGTAAATCGTAACAGACTGATTCATGTTTAATTTAGATGATTTAAAGGGATAGTTCACCCAAAAATAAAAATTCTGTCATCATTTACTCACCCTCATGTTGTTCTAAGGGCTTGTGCACACCAAAACATTTAAACACGGCCGAAAACGTCTGGACAACGCCGAATGCCAGCTGTTTTTCAGCTGAGTGCCAGCTTTCTTCAGCTAAGCGCTTTGGTAGCTCTGATACGTCAGCTGGGAGACGTTTGGTTGCTGTGATACTTGTCCCGCCCTTCCTCCACTGTGATTGGATGGCCGTGTGAGAACTGACATTGACGAGTGAATATTTTTCAACTCTCTGCGCCCAGCGCTGAACGCGAAAAAAACCGCAGAGCGCCGGATTTCAGCGCAGAAGAAAAACACTAGCTGCTGGCTTATTTTAACTCATTCACCACCATTGACGAGTTATCTCGTCATTTATGAGTTAATATTTAACTAATAAATATGCCTTTCTGGACGAATTTCAAAGTGAAAGTGTAATACCGCTTTTATCCACCAGATGGCGCCAAACCGAATTAATTAAAAACGGAAGTTAAAAAGATTTAATGATTTATTTTAACTGCCTTTATGTTTGATAGTCATTCTGAGTCTGATCTCTAACATAAATTCCTTTACAAAAACGCAATTTTTTAAGCTTTTTGCTCAAAATGTTGTACTTTTGAAGAGAAATATCCATATTTCAATAGTTAAATTAAGTAGAAAAAGTAAATATATAATGAAATGTTTTTTTCCCCATTTTGTTTGTTTGTTTATTGTTTGTTTGAAAGCAGAGGGTGTGTTCTTTAATTTGATATAATTTTTATGTTTATATATTTATAGAAAATAATTTTTCCTGCAAGGAATTTTGTATAAATTTTGTTAAAATCACAAAAATGCAGGTGGGCAACTTTTCTCAAAAAGGCTGGCGGTGAATGAGTTAAAAATGCCGAGCTTTCATTGGAAACAATCGAAAACATGCGCCGGCCGTGAGCGTAAAAGCTTTGGTGTGCATGCCCCCTAAACATGTATGAGTTTATTTATTTTGTTAAACAAAAGATATGAAGAGCTCAATGCAAAACCCCCTAAGTCCGTCTAACATGTTTTCTTGTAAATTAGCGTTTTTATTAGACTCGATTTAGTGGATTAAGTGGATTTGAAGTGGTATTTGATGAACATATAATATATAGTATGCGCAGAGAGCATTCAGTTAACTCTTTCCCCACCATTGACGAGATAACTCGTCAATTAAGAGAAAACGCTACCCTGCCAATGACGAGTTTTTCCGGCAATCCCCATTTCCGCTATTATCCACCAGGTGGCCCTTTTACCCAACTTATAGAACCTGGAAGTATTCCCTTAGGGCAAACAGTTCAAACTCCGTGTATGTTTTGTTTATCGCTCTGAATCTGATCTCTATCAAAAGTACTTCCGAAAAATGGAATTATCTAGTATTATTGAAGAACCTACCCAAATTTGAGAGGTGATAAAAAGAGAACAAATTAAGGTAGGATAAAACTGTTTGTATTTGTATTGATATATTGTATGTTTATATATTTAAAGAAGAACATTTTATGAAAGGCATTAAACTTTTGTAAAAATCATAAAAAATGCTGGTGGGGAAAGAGTTAATATCATTATCTTATTTTTGAAAGAGGTGGAGTTTAGCGGCATTTGCATATGAGCTCACATTTTGTAGGCCTGCAACTAATGATTCCTTTCATAATCGATCAATCGGGTGATTATTTTTTTGATTAATCGACTAATCTGATAAAAACATAAATATTTACTTAATTCGATATTTCACTTATTATAGTTAAATAAGTGTAGTCACGTGTAGAAGTGTACTCTTAAAAGTGCAAAAGCCACACACTGCTACAGAGTTTTCTAATTTAACCATTTTGATATTTCAAAGGGACTGTAAGTAGGTTTTTTAAGTGATTTATTAATCATAATCAATGTCATTGGTGTCAAATGATTTCTGCCAGTGATCTGACTTTTCTTTGTAAGCTTAGAATTTCTTCTCTTTACTTACATTGAACGGGTAAGTCCAAGAAGGCATCCATATCGTCCCGCCGTATTGATAAACTATAATAGCAGAGAGGGACAAAAAGCACTAGCCTACCAACTCATTTCCACAACGCGTTTTCATTCAGAACACTTGAACTAGCTGAAACGGACAAGGAGATCAGCGATTACACAACGGCTATCGTAGTTGCAACACGCATTTGGAAAGGCGAGGCGCTAGAGAGCAATGTTCGTTTGAATGCAAAATACAATTTCACCACTAGATGGAGGTAAATCCTACTTATTGCCCCTTTAAGCCTTAAATAAAAAAGTTTGTGCAGCTTTTAAATAGTAAAACATCTTTAAATGGAAATTTTGCCGCAGATTACCGTAATAAACTCATTTTAATCTTCAACTTTAGACCTTGATAGGTATTAACATTATTTGTTATTATAAAAAATAAGCCATATAATATGAAAGTGATATACATGCAATGTTACAGTAATAAAAAAGCCTTACTTTATAGTCTATTTTTATGAAAACCCAACAACAATTAATACAAACTCACTTATATTAAAGGACGAAATTAAACGTTTTATTAACCAATGTTCTTTTGCGCTATGCTTCTGTCATAGTCCTGTCAGGGTTGCCAGATCCACGTGGCAAAACCAGACCAATGGCCATTGAAAATGAGTCCAAAAGCATCCCAATGAATATTCACAGCCCAAATACCAACATGAACTAATGAACAAAATCCTTTCATCTCTAACCAGCAGAAAAAAACATCAATCTGCAGAAACCGTTTAAAAGTAGCCCAACTCGCTAAAAAGGCAGAGGACCTGGCAACACAGCGGACTGGGAAACTCTGAACGTGCCTGACTTTGTGCACATAGCTCACCCTACATATATGAAGAAAGTGTCTGACTTTAATTATAAGCACACAGTAGCGCTGTATATAGCAGACCTGTGTCCGCGCTGTCCGACGGTTGTGCAGGAGCATGAGATGTTGACAACGAATTTCAATATCGATTTTTATCGATTTTATTGATTAGTTGTTGCAGCCCTAATATTTTGAGAAATTATAGTAAGCACACAGCTGACTTTTATAGTATTTGCTTTTCCGACTATGAAAGTCAATGGTTACCGTCAACTGTGTGTTATACCATCATTTATCAAAATATCTTCTTTTGTGTTCAACAGAATAAAGATACTCATACAGGTTTACAACAGCATGAAAGTGAGTAAATAATGTCAGAATTTTCATTTTTGGTTGAACTATCCCTTTAAAATGAGCTGATATGATTTCATTTTTGTCCCAAAAATGACTGATTCAATGGAAGAAACAATATAAATGACTGATTTTAGTTCAATTTACTTTACTTCAATGATCTACTGTGATTTTCTGTACAGAAAAAAGACTGATCCAATGAAAGAATCTAAGAAAATTACTAATTGTTGTTCAATTTTGTTCATTAAAATGAGCTACCATGCACATTTTGTTATGAAATCAGTTAATGCTTTGTGTTGGAACTACGTGAATACTGTAATTGGTACTTTTTACATTCATTGACAGCAACCTTTTCAGTCTGTGTCTCAGACAAAGCCACAGAAATTGTATGGCTTCATTTTCATTTTATATTCATTCATTGAGTAGATGATTTTATTCAAAGCGACAGTATACTCAGAGACAAGCATCTTCAGAAGACTTGCTATATATTGTATGAGATGTATAAACTACTTTAATTCAACTTTTATAGCCCGTGACAGCTTGACAGACCCAGGTCACTGTGGTTAAATTTACACTGCAGATCTTGATGCCCAATTCCAATTTGTTGACTATATCCGATTTTTTGCTTCATCTTTTAAAAGCAACTTGTATCCGATATCAGCTTTTACCTTCCAAGCTATACATGCTGCCTGGAACAACTTAAACCACAGAGGAAGTAAAACATTGCGATATGCAATGGACACAGACAAAATCCTTATACAATATTTAAATACTAGATTATACTGCTTTATTTCTGTAACAAGACATTAAACTTCAGCATTAATCTATTAAGTGGATCGGTCGTCCTCCAACGCCGCTTTTTCAGTGACGTACGGCACATCTCGACATGGGAATATCTAATCTGTCTGCTTACATTGCGTCCGCGAATACATCTGATTCATATCCGATTTATTTCCATATATGAATGAGGCCTGAAACTGATATGAGAATATCGGAATTAGTGCTGCACAATTAATCTCATCGCAATCGCGATGTCAGCCTGTGCGATTATATGACAGCAAAATGTTGCAATTATATTAAATAAATAAATGTGTGGACTTGTTAACACAAACTTTCTGATAACACTTTGATGATTTTCCTTGCTGTTTAAAAAAGAAAGAAAAACGAACAAAAAAGGCAGTGCACGTGTGGCATGCACGTGTGTGAGGTGCGTCGTCACTTGTGTGTGCGCAGCGCGGAAATACCAGAGCGAAGATGGATGCAGAGGAGATTGACAGTGATCTGGTAGCTAAAAAAAAACTCTATGTCTGTTGTATGGCGGTATTTTGGATTTAGGATTACTGACACTGAGCAGTTGCTACATCACATGGCAATTCGAAAACATTTCTAGTTTTACAAATACACATTTTAGCATTATCACTAAACTGTGTGTGGATTTTCCTTAAAACCCATCAAGTTGACTCATGATACCATTTATTATAATTGCAACCGCACATATAATATTAGCATCAATAACCGCAATGGGAAAAATTACCGAAATCGTGCAGCCCTAATCGGAATCTATGTGTTTTTTTTCTGTTTACACGTTTGTGGATCATATCCGATCTGTGCCACATGAGAGAAAAATCAGAATGGAGTCACTTCATACATGCAGTGTAAATGAGGGCTTTGTGCTTTTGTTGTACTTTAACGCATAGTTCAAAGGTTTACCTGAGAAAAATGTGAGAATCATCTCCTAATTGACAATCTCAGATGTATATGAATTTCTTTCTTCAGCTGGATACAAACCAGTTGTGGGTAGAGTACCCAAAATCTGTACTCCAGTAAAAGTACAAGTACTTATACTGTACAAAAATGTACTCAAGTAAAAGTAAAAGTAACAATCTAATTGTTTACGTAAAAAAGTATTCGATAAAAAACTCATCAAGTAGTTAGTAACTAGTTACTTCAGATCTGATAGAGAAGCCTAAAAACACTGAATTTCAGACTACCTGAAGGGCTTTCACAAACCATCTCCTCGAAAGTCTCATTGTTCTGCTTATATACGTAAAACCTAGGTTAAAGTAAAGCAGCCTATCTCAGTCCTGCAATGGGTACCTCAACATCACATTGTGTCATGTGAGAAAAAATCTCAAACACACAAAGATGTTTTTCTGACAGTTAACGGTTTCACGTTCACAACAACAAACTTGTCAGAATCTGCCTTTAAACAAGCTAACAGTACACAAAAAAAGAACCTGTGTTTAAAGTGTGTCTGTTTGTTATCATGTTTTTATATGAATAAGTTTTTCATTGCCTTTAAAGTGCAATTACTGAACATAAATAGGAGCTTGACAGAAATTATAATTTTAGAATTTCATAATGAAACTTATCTGTTTTTGCAAATCAACTCATTAATTATAATATATAATAAAAAATGTTACTTTAAAAACATACTTAATTTTTTATTTTAATAAGTATATACCTTCTTTAGGAAGGATTTAAATATAATACAATCCCATTTTATTTATATGTATTTTCTACACTTTTGTGAGGTGTATTGTGGTGTATTTATGTATTAATGCAAGACGTCACATTATGCTGTTTAGTTTGTTAAGTTTTGTGAGGAAAGGATATAGAAATGTGCAGATGTAAACATGTGTTGTTTTCAAGGTTTACAGGATTTGTCAGTGCTTGCACAAAAGCGTATATGACAGAAAACACTCGGACAGTGCGTGATATAGTAAATGTGCCCATAGTTACCAAATTCCCATTAATAGTATAGGGGTGTAACGGTACGTGTATTCGTACCGGACCGTTTCGGTTCAGGGCTTTCGGCACGGTGCACCGAAAGGCCGAATGCAATCTTTTGTGTGCGCCTGTGCGGAACATAATACGTGCGTTTCCACATGAACATAATAAGTGGCGGAAGTCTCCGTGTTCAACGCAAGTCTTCTGTCAAACATATAACATAATTCGGCCCGCAGAAAGATTTTTATTTACTTAGTTGTATATTCGTTTGATTATTGATGTAAACGTTTACGTGTCGTGTCTAAAAGCGCATGTTAAACGCGAGTCAACGCACTGTTTTGTTCTTTCAAAAGTGCGTGAGAGGTTGCGCGTCTTTCGTTGCTACGCAATCATGAGACGCGCTTTCTGTGACAGCGAGAATAAGGAATGCGTGATCAGATTTTTCATCTGCACCTCACGTCAATCATATCATTGTCACAATGCGATCAGCTGGTCGGGACAGAGAAGAGCTGTAACCCGGGTTTACTCAGCTGTTACTCAGCTGCAGAGGGGTTCGTTATTTTAAGTCACAGCTTACATTGACACCACAAGCAAAGATTAGGAGAAACGTGCAAAGATCAAAGATGGCTAGGTATGCAACTCACTAATCTCAAAATGAGTATATAATAAGTATATCATCATGTTGCTTGCTATGCAGTTACACATAGAGCAGTAATATTATTTTTATACAGAGATGGTACAATACTGTGAGTCCAAAAATAAATCAAAACAGAAATTTTTGGTGGCAAAAATGTAGGCTAATAGTTCATAAATGTATTCGGGAATTGAATTTGTTAGTTCAAGGTTTTAGTAAAAAAAGTTAAGGATAAGAAAAGAGTTACCTACTGATATAAAATAATGTAAAAAAGAACTTTGCAGTAGTATTTTATTTATAAGTTTTTCATTTTACATATATTTTATATATTATATTTTAATAAAAAGTGTTTAAAAAAGTGTAAACAAATTATAAAAAAGTTTATAGTAATAAACAACCTGCAGTTTAATGTTTAATGCATTTTCCCCTTAATGTACCGAAAATGAACCGAACTGTGGCCTCAAAACCCGGGGACGCACCGAACCAGTGGTTCTTTGCTCGTAATCATAGAAGAAGCATTTTTAGTGCCATATAGCACCGGTAAAGCACCTGTGTCCACATAGTGCTATGTACAGTAGAACCATATGTAGTGCTATAGTGGTGCTATATGGCCCCCATATGGTTCTTCACTGGTGCTTCACCGGTGCTATATGGCACTAAAAACGGTTCTTCTACGATTACGAGCAAAGAACCACTTTTGGTGCTATATAGCACCGTTTTTTTTTAGAGTATATATATATATATAAATATAATTTAAAAGCTTAATTTTTTTATCTGGCATACATGTATGTTGCTTAAAAATAAAATGTATTTTGTCCAGTTGAAAAGTTGTTGTTTGTATACACAGACATTTAAAAATAACACATTTTAGTGTTGCAATAGCAATAACGCAACAGAGTGAAACCATGATATTTTTGCTTAAAGGTCTCATACTGGCAAAATCTTATTAACGCACAGCAATCATTTAGTTTACTTCTGGATATATGCATGTATAATTTTAGAAAAAAAAAGGTATATATTAAGTAATTATATATATAATATAAGTTATACATAAAAATGTATATAGACATGTAAATATTTCTTAAATATATACGTGCATGTGTGTATATTTATATATACGCAGAATTATTATACACAATACACACATATATGTTGTAAACAAAAACTTTCACTCTGCAAACGATTAGTATGAGGTTTTTGGGTCTTTGCCAGATGCGTGGGTCAGGGTTTTTTCTAGCCCGCGGGTCCCGCTTTTATGAAATTATTTGGCACGCCCTGCACCACTGTATCTATTTCTACAACCCGCCCGCACCATTAAATAGACATACGAGGCATTGTAATGTAAGTGAAAACAGGCTTTATTTCAGCCTAAAAGTGTTTGGAAACAGCCATTAGATTAGATTAGGGTTATGAGACGACCACTATTGGCTACCATAAAAGATGGCATGATGGCATTTTAATATAAAATTATTTTTGTGTTTAGCTGAAGAAAGGAAGTCATATACATCTGGGATTTTATAATGGCATTAAACAGAGAGAATTTTCATATTTGGGTGAACTATTCCCTCAAATTCATCCAATTTGGTGAAAACAAGAACACATTTCATTTTTGCCGTGACTTGAAGCAGTTTCAAAAAGACATTATTTGTGGGTTTTGTTGGTAAAGTACCCTGCAGACGACACAACTTGCACAGTAACAAGCACGCGCAGAGACGGCACACACAAACACGGGCCATATGTGGTGAGATCACACCAGGTGTGTGGCTTCTAATCAAGTGCGCCGCTCGCATCACTCAATCTCTGCTTAAGATGCTATCATAGCGGCAAAATCACAGGATTATTCACATTTAAGTGTGACATTCGTTTCGAAAATTGCAAATGAGGAGCTCTCATACGACACTCATATTGCGTGAATCAAAATGTCTATCATCAACGACAGAACGGGCATACGAAAATAATTCTCGAACAATTTGAGCATTTTCTCAGCTGAACTAAAATCTCCGCTCAGTTTATGAGCATGTCTTGGAGTATATTTCCAGTGAATTTGTATGGAGAAATAATTTCCACTCTCACATCTGTAGGGAGTCAAGCTATTAAGCAGTGACGGTTCCAGCTGTATTTCCTTGGAGGACACATTGTATCGAAGCCTCCGAAACCTTTTATGACACTCAATTCATTTTCAAAATGACTGCACAGCTTAATTGAAATCTCTACCACCCATCCAAAACAAGTCCCATTCCTGTAAGCCTAATTCTGCACGTCAGGACCGTTTACTGTCGTAATCATGATATAGACTAATAACAACCAAATCTGTAACAACGGATTTGTTCCTGTCTGTAGTGAACAATGCTTCACTATACAACAGACATTGTACAAACGGTTTCGCTTTCGAAACTGCGACTGCCGCAACATCTTTACGCCTTAGAAATGAAGTTGAAGTTGATAGAGACATAGTTGTGAATATGCCACAAGAGCCACATGGGGAAAGAATTACCAATTCATTTTACCTGCAAGATACTCCATGATTGATAGCAGCAAAAACTGTTTCCATAGTAACGTCATCTTCAGCTGCCAGGGGCGAGTGTTCCTTGCATTCAGTGTGCCGTGAATGAACGCCTGCTCTTGAGGGAGAAACGCCTGACCTGTTGAAGACCAAATTATTTGAAGAATTAGAAAAACTCAAGCTGTTACATAGAGACGGCATGGGATTATAAGCAGCTGTTGCAGCCGCGTGCTAAAAATTTCACAGTATATACAGTGCTGATGTTGACTTGAAGATAAGTGAGGATTCTTGCCATGATGCAACTTTATACTGACTGGCAAGCTGAAATAATATGCAAATGATGTGTATTAGAAGATGTAGCCGTAAAGAAACAAAAAAGGTAGACAGTTGTGGTCATCAAATCCTCTCTGTAACCATCAAGGGCTTAATGAATTAGGGGGTTTTCATGGTGGTCACACTTTTTATGACGAAGTAACAGACATTCACCAGTACAATAAAGATCTGAATTTGAAATGGACCAATCATGTTTTATATTACGACAGAACACCAAAACAAAAGAATGTATACATCTAAACAGTGGTGGACCTAGAATTTTATAAATGAGGTGACGAAGGCTACTTTAGGGGTTCATTTAGTCCATAAAAGAAAACTGTGTAACCTGTATCAAAAAAGCATGAATGAATCCCATGATTGTTAATTATTAAACATGAAATATAGACCAACTGCACTGCATGCATTACTAGGACAGATGTAAACATAACGTAACGCTGAATTTTAAACTATTTCTCACATCTTATTTACAAAAGATCTAGGGCCCTATCATTCACCCGGCGCATTGCAGCGCAATGCGCGATACAATTGCCTTTTGCTAGTTTCAACCCAGCGCAATTATAATTTTCATGTTTAAATAGCAAATGCATTTGCGCCCAATGTTGCGCCCATGGGCATTTTGGTCCGAAAACGAGGTGTGTTTAGGCGCATTGTTGGCGCATTGCTATTTTGAGGCAACTAAAATAGACTATGCCATTGACCAACTAAAATCTGGTCTAAAGTCTATGGCGCAATAATGTTTTTGTTATTTAAAGTGACACCATGTAATTTTTCAACCTTCATAATAAATTTTCAAGACCCTTGTGATAGTACATCGACTTTAAATAGGTTGAATGACATGTCTACCATAGCCTGACGGGGTCTGTATCACTTTTACTCGTATTTTAAAACTTAGGAGCACACAAAAAAACTACAAAATTCGACTGCTTTACGGCACACGTCACTTCCTCCACACAATTTGTTTTTTACCTGAATTTTGCTGGAGGCTTACTTAAGGAATGTAGAGAGCAGCTTCTGTTGTGTGACTCTGTGGCACAGTCTTTAGTGTCACGGACCTATGACACGGGCGACCCGGGTTCGATTCCCCTTTAAGGCAAATTTTTTTATATAAACTCTTGATTCATACATAAATGCGATGTTCTTTATAAATGACGGCGATTATCTTGCATATAGTTCCCTGTATTCACATGCGGTGTTCGCGTATTTACCTTTTTTTTTACTGTGTCTATGATATTTACATTACAATCCAGGATGCAATAGCAGTCAAACTTGCTCAAACTCACACAGCGTAAAACCAAACCCTATTCATTCACCAATCAGATCCGAGCGTTTCTCTCTTCTCTCGTCCTCATTTGCTGCGTTCTGCTGTCACTCGCGTGACGTATTACAAAGCGGCAGCCTTTAGGTCTGCTTGGACCACATCGGTTTACTTGGATTTGGAGCGACAATTTTCACACAAAAGAGAGGAAAAACGAGCGCCATTGCGGAAAATCCTGGTGGCGAGGGAGAGAGAGAGACGATGCAACAATATTTGTTTGGGAAAAGGCAAGGAAATACTTCTGGTCGTTTCTAAATTGGAAGGCTGCAGCCTCCGGAGGTCAAATATGCAGGCTGCATACGTCATCAAGCCTGGTTTATTAAGGTAAACTGAGCATTACATTCGCAAGTCATAAGCATACTGCAACAATTTACGATTAACTAAGTATAATAGTCAACTTTGTAATTGTTAATATTGTGAAATAAGACAGTCTTGATGACGTATACAGCCTAGAAATACGACATCTGGAGGCTGCAACCTTCGGATTGAGACATGGCTTCTGCCACGACGAGTTCCTCATCAGAAAGTTGTAACATGACTGCGTTTCTCCCTGTTGTCTCAAAATGTTGATCGTTTAACGTTTTAAATGTTTAGTTTTTAGTTTAGTTTTAAGGCTGGCCAGTTCCTTTCCTTTGCGACAGTGCTGCGGCGCTTGTGGGCTCTAGGGGCGCTAGAAGTGAAAAATACGTGTCTAGCACCCCCTAGTGGCCAAAAAGTTTCATGGTGTGCCTTTAACGAGAGCGTTAGAAATATGTGCCTATAAACGGGACAACAACGCAGGTTTGCTTATCATACACATGGATGCGCAGCATCTTAAAAAAGCTTTTAAATATGAAAAAGTAAAGCATTCAAATGTAAAAGATTATTATTGAGTCTCTTGGACATAAATGAGGACAGATTATGAGACGTTAGAAGGCGTAAAGAGCTGTTTCACCTTTAGCCTAGTAAGAAAATAAACGCTTTGCTTTAAACAAATGCATCTATTTTTAAATGTTTTTTAAATGCTTTCCCACAGATTTATTGTATATGATGACTCTGTACCTGTGGATATGGTGAGATGAGAAAATTTTTTAAGTAATGCTTTAAAAAAAACATATGGCGCTGTCCGAGTCCTGAAACAGCTCTCCGGACGTTTGTTAATTCTTTATCTCTTGTTTGTATTTTTAGAGTTCAAACCTTTTCTTGCATATTTGCAAATTATTTTATGAGATTACAATGAAAAGCCTGCTATTTGTACCTCTATGACTGAAAGAAAACGGCTTTTAAAGATTTTAATCCAAAAAATAACAATTTCAATACAAGTGAAAACAACACAATTATTTAACATTAAAGGCGGAGTCCATGATGTTTGAAAAACGCTTTGGAAAAGGAGACGGGCCGACTACCAAAACACACTTATAGCCAATCAGCAGTAAGGAGCGTGTCTACTAACCGACATCCTTGCCGGGTTGCGTATGTGTGGGGCGGATCTATCAACAGAAGGTCCAGATTTTATTGGGGTAGAGGCGTGTTTGTTTAGGTGATTTCAAATATCAACATTGGCTTTCAAACATCATGGACTCCGCCTTTAATCTTAAACTGGTGGTCTTCTTCCTCCACTTAGTTTTTCAGTTGACAAAGTCCATCATCTAAATAGAGATTAGACATAGCGCCAGCGCAACTGGCTTTTGAAGGGGATGAGAGATGAGACTCTCATTGGTTTATTGCAAGTTATGCCCAAAACACACCCATTACTCATTACAAGAATAGGAACAACCCTTTTTGACCATGCGCTCGGCGCACAAACCATTTTTCCCGTCATTAATTAGCAAAAGTGGAATCGGACATGCCCATTTAGACCGTGCGCCATACGCTTTAGACAATGCGCTTAGATCGTTAAAATAGGGCCCATAATGTTAGTCAAGGTAGTTGGTTAAAGTTGGTTCAAATAGCAGAACTCAACACTAAGGATATTTTGCAAAAAAGTCATTTATTTTATGTAAATATGGATTAATCTTCTTTTTACAAAGTTAGAGACGTTAGTCAAACAGGAGCAGAGAGTGATTTTCTCTTCTTATTTTTTATTTAAAAACAGGAATTGTTCACTTCAAGAATAAAAAACATGCTATTGAGTGCCATAAAAGAAAGGCCAATCTTTATTAAGCAGACTTTCTTTTGTCCACAGAAAGACAAATACTACACACTCTTCTAGACTACAAAGAAATCATTGTACGTTAATACTCTACACATATTTGTTTTAACAATGTGCCGCACTGTCACATGTAAAAAAAAATCAACTTATTCTCAAGATTCGTGCATAAATAGCCGCAGTGTGAAAAGTCCTGCAACACATACACCAATTTTGCATGATACGCCAGTCCTTCCCATTCAATTAATACGATGCAACTTTTCATGACGTTTTATGTATGGTTTCTCTTTTTTGTTTTTACCATGTTCGCTTGGGTTTTGGGTTAGAACAACTTTTGGTCAAGAACAGAAAGATTTAGGGATGCACGATATATCGGCCGATAACGATATGTCGGCAGATATATCATGCATCCCTAAATCTTTCTGTGTACAGAAATCTACTCACTTTAGCACCTTTTTGTGGTTAAATTGTTTTAAATCACTTGAATGTTAACATTTGCAAGCCTTTGAAACACGTGCAAATGATAAACTTTCCCTATTTAAATGTGCATATTCAGTGTTTCCCCTACCATTATATAAGGGGGGCGCCCCGCCCTTGTAACGTCTCGACCCGCCCCCTTGAAGGTCAAGTATATTTTATTTGATTATCTTTATAGCGCCAGAGAACAATGCTATTTTATTAAACAAACTAAATAGCCCTCAAGACAAGTAATATGTTATTTATCTTATTTCTACGATGGCATGTTTTTTTTTTGACTGTGCGTTTACAATTATCCAATTGAGCGCGCACATTTATATTTTAATGTTCGGCTTAATTCACTGAATGCGCGCTCTGTTATGTTGCGTGCAGCGCACGCCTCCAACTGAAAAGGTGACGGTGTTTTCCCACACACACACGCGCGCATTCTCTCCTTCTCTATCATGCTGTACAGTAGCTATATGCTATAACTCTGTGTAACAGTAACAGTGTATGCTGTCATATTTCTGAATTTACATCGATTTGTCTGCGCTATTAGGCTCCGCGACCAGGGCTTGACATTAACACCCGCCAAATGCAGGTAGATTTCGGATGTGGTGGGTAAGACAGCCAATCCCACTAGCCACTTTGGCTGTTTGAATATTTTTTTTATTGTAGTTTTCTTAAAAGTTATGCGAAATTATAAACAATGCGCAATGACACTGGGAAACTACAACTCCCATGAGCACTCCCTGCACCCAGCGCAACATACTGATACGCGCGCACGATGCAGCGGAGGCTCGCGTTGCGGACCAAGCGCCAACGTTTTACCAGAGAGAGCGCAAAAGCTGATGGATTTGCGAATGCACGGGACGCAGTCTGAGCGCATACACGCACACTTTGGGAAGGATAAAACAATTGCATGGAAGTGAGTGAAGAGATTTAAAGTGCGTGCACACTCTCTGGGCAAGAGCTGAGAGAAATTCATAGCGCATACCTGAATGCACACGTCCCAGTTTTGTCCGAAATCAAAGGAAACCCACAAGAGGAGAGGTTCGCGCATCATTTTAATGTAGGTTACTTTGTGCAAAAATAATACCCTCTCGACATTTGCCATTTAAAGTCTTAAATAACTTTTAACAAAAACCATGATAAAGCATATCAATTTTACTGCTGTTGTTAATAAATATTTCAAGTGTTTGTCTAGGGATTTTGTGTTTATCTTTTTAGTTAATCTTCTACACCGCGCTCCACTGTTAATATATTAATTTAAAGTTAATCTATTTATGCCTTTCTAGCATGTTTTTCATGCACCTAAATATATGATATAATCTATATTGATATTAACAGCTAAATAATGTAGTCTTAACTTGGGTGGTCAGTCTGCATTTGAAAGTCAATCTGCATCTAATCTAGCTAAATCGAGTACAATTACTCAAAGTCATTTTAGGATGCCATAGTCAAGTTTAATCATATAAAATGTATTTTACCAGCAACAAAATTGTGGCCAGTGAAAATGCTGAGTGGGTAGTAACTTTGGAAAACAACTAGCCACTTTGGCTGGTGAGCAAAAAAGTTACTGTCAAGCCCTATACGCAACATACAATAAAACTCACATTTGAAATAAAAAAGCTCATAACACAAAAAGACATGATGAGAAAACAGCAGTAAGGCTTCAATGTAAATGTATGGTTATTTTGTCAGACAATTACAAATCGAGTTTATATATCAGGATTTCAGCAGAGTTAAAGGAACAGCTGGTTGGATTAAACTCAAGGTGTGACTGCATTGTGTTTACTCACTACTTTATAGTCGACTCGTTTTATGTCTGACAACAGAACAGATGATAAAAAAAAAACAGGATTATTCTCTCCAACAAATGCATCATTTAAAATGTGTTTATCATATAAATGTATTAACTAACATTGACGAACAATGAATGAGCAATTAAAAAAAAATATATATATATATATATATATATACAGTATATATATCATATGCATGCAAAATTGGAATTTGGCATATGCATAACTTTTCACACTGCGTTTTATTTATATGCACTGCATAAGAATGGGTTGAATAAACACACCGATTAACGGAAAGTTAATTATTGGAGGAAGTAAAATGTATTTTAATGCCAGCCCGGACACCCCTCTGGCTGTGCCACTGAATCTAAAACAAAACCTGTTTGCCCTTATGCCTATACACTTACTAAACATAAGTCTTTAATTCCACCAACAACAAAATATACATAAGGTAGCAACCTAATATTATGTACTGTACTTCTGTAGCATATTAAAATGTACCCACTTAAAATAGCTGAAAATAGTCAAATCTCAAGAACTGTATCTTTCCACTTGTGTAGATTTTTATTTATCCACTCTCATGTGAATATTTGCATGTGAAGTCTTTCTCAAACGCAAACCGAATAAACTTATGATAATAACGAGGATTTGATTGTTAGACTGCAGGCTATGCGCAGCTCCGCAAGGGAGTCACGTATGATATATAAACCCACAATACTGTACGCTTACTGTATAACTGTCTTATATAATTTATATACACTATACATCATACCACAACCAAACATACATATTCTCATTTTAATAAACATAAGTGCTTTAAAAAAAATAACGAAAGCTGCTGCTGGAGAATTGCCATTGGCTACTGTATTTGAAAAATTAATGAGGTGAGTCTATGAAAGGTTTAGGGGATGTTTTGATTAGGCATTTATAAATGTAATTGTTTAATAGAATTATGCTTCATTTTTTATGTTTTTATTCTAGTAACAGCTCCACCACAAATTCTGGCAAATCAGATTTTGATATGTTACGCTAGTCCTTACCGTTCACTTATGCTGCGCATCTTTTCGTGTTGTTTTATGTATTGGTTTCTCATTTGTTTTCTTTGTTTTTTTTAAACCATTGTCGCTGAAAAAAAAATAGAAACCAACAAATAAAACCACATGAAAAGATGCACCGTATAAGTGAACAGGAAGGACTGGCGAATCCTTTGCCACAAAATTGGAATTTGGTGTATGTATTGCATGATTTTCACACTGCATGCTATTTTTATACGCATTTTATGGGAATGGGCTGGCTAGTTACAACTACACAAGTTTGCGATGCAATGTGCAAATGTCAACAGCAACAATGGTTTCGGGAAACACCTGAATTGTTAAACTATGCTAAAACGATGGAACTTGCGACCATAGTTGGCTTATAATGCTATTGGGCATTGCACCTCAGTATGTCTAAATGTTGGCGCCCACAGATGTCTGCTGAAAGATTAACACAGAAAGTTTTCCATTCACAAAATTCTCCAGCCCTTAAGTGTTGGTTTATTAAATATTTAGCATCATTTGATTATAATGTCAGCTACCAGTAAGTCTATGGTACTCTCAGCTCTTAGCTTAACACATTTTATCACGTTTAAATCCATTTTCCCCCAAAATCAGCACGGAAAATGGAAAATCGCCTGCAGATTTCATCTGGGTCTGATTATGAGACAGAAATAATATAATTTAGAAAAATAAATGATATAAGCCGGTTGGACATCAACTCTAACTGTGATGGTTTGCAGAGATTTAAAAAAACAACATAACACAACAGCCAGTGAGTTTTGATGGTATTCGAATGGGATCAGTTAATTGTTTCCTATGAAACCAATCTGCCATGCAGCTTTTAAATCAATTTATAGGGCCAAAAATGGAGAAAGAAAGGGATGGAGAGAATGGATTTATTACAGAAAATGAGATCAGAAATATTGTATGACAGTAGATATGAAATGGTTTTGCTTCAGGATGCGTATTTTTCATTAAGCTGTAACCCACACAGTACCAAAATTGTTTATTGTAGTACAAATGTAACAAAACTTGACATTTATTAATATTACCATATACTGCACAGCCCCAAAAATATGCAACACTATTAATATGGCATAGGCTACGAAAATTTATATTTTGCTTTCTAAATGTACAAATTTAAATGGTTTCATGCTCTCAGCAGCCAGTAATGTACTGTATAAAACAAAGTGTGTTTGGCACAAACCACTTATCAAACCATTTATCCTCACTGCAAGTGTATTACTGTAATATGAGTTTTCACCTTGAATAGATTTGGTTGTGGTTAAGAGGATGAGGACTCTTCCATATTTGTATGTTTGTTTATTTATTTATTCTTTATGCTATTCCAGCATCCAGCTGGGGGAGACAATTTGGCATCTCCAATTCACCTAACCTGCATGTTTTTGTGGAAGACATCGGAGTAAACCCACACTGACACAGGAAGAACATGCAAACTCCACAAAGAAAGACCTCCTGACCTAGCCGGGGCTCGAACCTGCGAAAAGAGTGGCTTTTGACACCAACTGTATACAGGATACCTTTTCCCTTTCAAAAGTTGATAAACCTGTTTATTTGCTACCCTAACAATGCATGATTACATGGTTAGACGAATTTTGTTATTTGCATTTAATGCTTTCCTCTCAAATCTGCACACTTAATCCAAACCAAGCCCAATGGGTTGCAACAAACAGTTGACACTGAGTCACTTTCTAATAACACACTTCATTAAGAATCATTAATCACAAATACCTTCTAGGGCTGGGCAGTATATTGAGTTTTGGTAATATATCTGTATTTTTATCCCCAGCGGGATACAGGATTAGACATTACCGTCTATATTGCTATGGTCTAATAAGAGCCTCCTTTGCAACAGAAATGTAGCTTTAAAACCAGCTCGCATATTGTGCAGCTATATATTTTTTAAACAGGAAGGAAACCCATTTCTTTGCATTAGGGATGCACCGAATGTTCGGCAACCGATATTATTTGGCCGAAAATAGCAAACTAATTTTTGAAAACACCATATTAATTTTACGCTTCATAAATGCAGCAGCATTACAAGTTTCATTTATCATTTAAAATGAAGACATCCTGAAAAACTGTGCGTTTGACCGTGCGTGTACTTTCGCTTACAATTAAAAAATAGACTATACTCTGGGGTTAAGCATCGTTCCAAGTATTTAAGTTGGGTGTTATAAATATGTAATTGCATTTTCATACCTGTCAACATTGGGATTTGAAAATAAGGGAAAGTACCCGAACCCTAACATTACTTTTCATTACTATGCAAGGGAATGGATGGGTACATTGCAAAAAATGACTTTCTTACTTAGTATTGTTGCCTTGTTTTAAAGGGACACAAGGCAGCATTTTTATGTTAAAGGGGTCATATGATGAAAATGTTAGCATTGCCACTTTGTAGGTGCGAGCAAAAACAGGCCATTGAAATTTGGCTTTCATTATGATGTCATAAGGATATCTTATTAGAATAATACCGCCTCCTTAACCTGAACTCTCCAACCACTGCACTGCCGTTTAGTGCAGAGAGAAAGAGAGAGAAAAGAAGGACCCGACAGCACAATTGAGTTGAATTACAACAAACCACCATCATTGTGATCAGTGTTTGCACTTTATCCGCTCATTTGCATTTTAAAAAACACACCCAAAACGACACATTTTTGGACTTGACAGCACAATAGAGTTTCAATTACAACAAACCACCATCATTGTGATCAGTGTTTGCACTTCATCCGCTCATTTGCATTTTAAAAAACACACCCAAAACGACACATTTTTGCTCAAACCTACAAAGTGGCAATGCTAACATTTTCATCATATGACCCCTTTAATAAATCATCTTCGTAAGTCGGTATATGGTTAAATGACTCATTACATGACGAATGAAGACTCTCTCGACCGCCCCTACCGTCTGTAGGAAGAATACCCCACTTGCAAGTTCGCTGTATCCGACCCGGTGTCCTTCAGTCTCATAAAGTCTCAGATATAGAAAGCATTTACTCCCAGACACTAGGGGGAGCTAGTAGAGAAATAATACTCAGACTTGCCTTGTGTCCCTTTAAGTACAACTTGATGAGCAAAATTACCTAAGAAAATAATTCTAGTTTTTAGACAAAAAAATTCAAATCTAAGTGAATTATTAAAACAAGCAAATAAATAAATAAAACTCCCATGGGGTAAGAAAAAAATCTTGAAATAAGTTAACTTTTTTCTTAAACACTTAAAGGTGCAGTGTGTAGATTTTAGCGGAATCTAGTGGTGAGGTGGCGAATTGCACCCCTTCATTCCGAAACACATAGAGAAGCTACGGTAGCCGGCACAGGACAAACATGTAATCGGCTGAGACAACGTAGTGACAAACCCGCTCTGTAGAGCAGTTTGTTCGTTTAGGGCTTCTGTAGAAACATGACTGTGCAAAATGGCGGCTTCCATGTAAGGGGACCCGCGGTGTATGTAGATAAAAACGTCTCATTCTAAGATAATAAAAACAATAGAGTTCATTTTGTAAGGTCTTTATACACCACTGAAAACATAGTTATCTATATTGTATTGCATTGCTCTCAAAAAATCCTTCTTAAAGTTACACATTGCACCTTTAATACAAGAAAAAATAATGTCAAATTTTCATACCCCATTGGCAGATAATTTTTGCTTCTATTAAGCACAAATTCCCTTAAAATTTTCTTAGGTCATTTTGTTCATCAAGAAAATGCATCTTAGACATTTGTACTAAAAGCAAGACAAAAATACTAAGAAAAAAAAATAATTTGCAGTGGGGTATCTTGTATCATTGTTTATATGACTCTCTTGCATCTGCAAGTGATTTGTTATACACATAGGTCCCAGATGTTGCTTTCCTTAACACCTTCTGAGTTAACCAGTAAAGCACAAACAGCAAAGTTTCCTTACACGCAGTTACAAAAAAATGCATCCAAATCTGTGAGTCTATGTACGCTGGCGAGCGGGAAATACGCGTGGCAGTTGTAGCTTTCGCGCTGCTCGTCATCCTACACCACCCATCCTTGGGAAGCTTTTCTTCTTATTGTTTCATTGTCGGGTGTCATTTCAGTGATATGTAACAGATATACTGCCGCCTGCTTTATCGGAGGCAGATGTCCTATAACAGTGGTGGCTCGTGACTGCTCATCCGAGGGGCGCTAATTCAAAATATGTTTGCTTGCGTTTTCAAAATATGTGTTTGTTTCATCATGCAAACCATGTGCATCACGTGTTTTGTCAAAATAAGTGCCTGCTGCACACGTGTCAAAACCGTTTATGATAAAAGAGACGCCCACGTTCACAAAATACACGCAAGACACTCCATTAACCCATTTGCGCCTGATGCTGCGTGTTTTGGCTCTGATTACGCAAGAGATTATGCAAGTAAATGGCAAACGTGAGCGTCATAAACCCTTATGCTAAGTACACACCAAATGCGTAGTATCGCGTTGCTCGCTCTAGATTACTCTTGGGATTTAACTTTGTGTCATGTGAATTTTTCGTTTGAGATGAATATTTTCAACTTGCGCGAAGGCGCGTTTGAGGCGAATAGCGCCTGTTTTCGCGGCAATCACGCCACCAAATTCGCGTCATTCGCATTGCCCTGCGCGAGGACGCGTCTGATCACGTCTTTGCATTGACTTTGTATGTAATCTACTCGAGCAAATAGTTGAACTCGCGTTTGGTGTGTATGCCCCATTAGATGCATCTGCAGCAGGCACTTATTTTCACTAGTGATGCACCGAAATGAAAATTCTTTGCCGAAACCGAAAACCAAGGCCGAAAAACCGAAACACCGAAATAAATTATTATGCCAATTATTAGTACAATTGCATTTATGGCTATCACTTTACTAGGGGTGTGTGACGGGAAAAAAAAACTCACAGTTCGGATCACATTACAGTTTTTGAGGCACAGATCAGATTATTTTTCGGATCAGCAAAAAGCGGGTAAACAATAAAGAAATTGCAAACATTTATAAAAGAGAACAAAGTTGTACATTAATAAGGTCTGAAATTAGCATTAGGTACAGAAATCAAATTAAATGAATCATAACACAATAAATTAAATATATATATATATATACATTTTTAGAGCTATTTGTCCCTTGTCATGGGTTGTTTGATCAACATTAATGACACAGAAGTAGGCTAATCTACATACACTTAAGACATAAACAAATGTTTTTATTAGAAAAAGAACACTGTGGAGATAATTTTATTTATATGTGCCCTGTCAATAACAGCGAGATTTTATGTTTGCTTGTTTTTTTTAAACGCATTCCTCTCGTATGTGCACTACCGAGGGCACTTAAACGCGTGCACATACAGAGACCAAGGGTGAATCCCAAACAGCGCAACAGTCGCTCCACATAAAAACGTTACGTTGTTTTCATTGCTTTATTCGCCAAATGTATGTTAATGGATTACAGTATGAGAAGCATTAGCGCAACTCTCTCTAAAGTTTACACATCAAGACATGCTTAATCTTTGCAGACGAAACCTGAGTGAAACCTGCTTGAGCACGAAGGGGAGGGGTGGGAGACGACTGATCACCGTGAGTGAAACCCAAGCGCTAGCGCACAGATGGGAGGGGCGCGGTTGACGTTCATTTTCGATTAACATTTTCGGCTGGATTTTTTATTTTGGCCCGAAACCGATAATGCCATTTTCGGCCGAAATTTTCGGCGACCGAAATTTTGGTGCACCCCTAATTTTCACAAGACACATGATGCACACAGGATCTCTGGAAGCGCAGAAAATATATTTTAAAAAAAGGAACTACATACATTTTGTAAGAAACTTCGCATCAAGCGTCCTCAAAAAAAAGAAGTCACTGGCCGCCATTGCTCTATTATGTCTTCTGGAATGTTAAAAAATGTTCATTGTTAAATAATGTTAAATAAAAATAATAAAAAGGAAATTCTGAAAATGTAACTTATGCAATGGTGATAAAATTGGGAAAATAATTAGAAAATTTGAAAAGTTGGTTGGTATTCGACCTTCGGCTGAGTGTTTCATTTTATTCAGCTTCAGCCAAGAATTTTCCTTTCAGAGCATCCCTACTTTGAATTATATTTTTATCATACACTGTTTTAATAAAGGGTGACTGTGACAACATCTTACATAAAGCTTTGACTTGACATGTGGCATGTAAACATTTAATCCACCGCGTAAAATATACCCAGATATTTACAGTATACCCAAATTTCTTAGTTAATATCGCCCAGCCCTAATATATACATACAAGCTACAGGTTGGTTTCAACAGTAAAAAATGTGTAAATGTTAATTTTTTGTTTGAATTACCGCATGTCATTTAAGCGAAATCCTTAAAGGCAGCACGCTTGCTGACCTTTTCTCCTCAGACTGAATCGTCTGCTACCCTCCCATAAATGAGAGCGTGCGTTGTGTAATTACAGGTTTTGTTATTAGCAGTCTAATTTAGAGTCTTTTGTACAAACAATTCAACATCCTCCAAAAAACACCCTGTAGATGCGAAAATACCGCAGCTTAACCTTCCAACTCTCTAAAGTGAAGGATGCATTAAAGAGCCATGGCTACAAACAACTTGTTTTTTTGATTGTGTTTTTCTGTTCTTCTACTAACATAATAAGGGATCAATAGAAGAATATGTGTACGAATCTTCTTCAACAAGAGTCTTCATTCTTCTGAACCTGAGTGTGGAATATATTAAAGGATAATTCCGGTATTTAACACTTTGAGTCTCATTTCTGGTTTGTTTTGGATGAACTACAGTGATGGACACAGAAATTTTGACAATGGGTCGTGTCTTGACTTTTCGACTCATTTAGAAGCGTCTCTTGACTGCTTCAGAATGGAAGCCAATGACCATGCACAAAATGTCACCAAAACAACACCCAACGTTCATTTTCAAAACTGTACTACTCACCGAGTGGTTCGTGGTGTTCGTTGATGATTAAAAACAAATGTATTGGCGCAATGTATGATTTTAATCCGTGTTATTTGCTATAGTGGAACTATTTTTTCAGATACCTCACAACCGCGTATATACTTCCGCTCTATATTTGAGTCTGAAACATGAATGAACGTAGTCCAACAAACTGTAATAAAACGGTAGCATACTTTCAAAATCAAGTTTATTTATAGCACTTACATCATCCAATATGTTTTTTTCATCGGCAGAACAATAAAGAAGATATTTTGCAGAAACCCCAGTGCTCCGTCATGCAAGTCAACAGATCCGCACACTTTAAGAGCTAAAGCATATATATCCAATACAACAGTAATCCCCCATAACTCCGTGGGACATATTGACGTCTTGTGAAGCAAATCAATCAGTTTTTGCAAGAAACTGAACGTTATTTACAACATTATTAGCGTGAATGCCAAAGCAGGAAGCGCGTTTTCCGTTTGAGGCGATCTTCCACTGGTGCCGTTTGGTGGCTGTTGGCTATGGATGTTGGTCTCTCTGCGCCACCTATAGAGCGGGAGCGTGAAGCGCACTTCCTGCTTGGCAAAAGCTCTGCATTAACGCTGTAAAATATTTATATATATATATATTCGAACTGAAAATCGAATGTCCACCCACGGAACGAATATTCGAATATTCTGGTCCAGCCCTACAAATATGGGGAAAATTTATTCAGAGAGGAACCGAGCGAAAAAACTACAACCACATGTAAAAACAAACAGACCCTTTTCTGTTTCCCGGCGGCGGAGTGATATATCAGCGAGCAAACAGTCTTCCAAGAGAAGTCAATGGAATTTTACAAAATGCCAAATAAAACACGACAGTAGAGCCCGACCGATTTATCGTTTTGCCGATTTTATCGGCCGATATGAGCATGTCGCAGATATATCTGTATCGGCGTATAAGCCGCAGATATGCGCCGATATGAACGTTTGTTACAGAACACATTAAATGCATTTGAAAGATGTAAGTACTTGTTTGTCCAGCAGAGTGCGCCATACTGGTTGCTAATGGCGACCCAGATCACTCACTGTAGTGACACCAGCCAATCCCCCACCCCCTTCACTTCAGTTCAGTCAGTCAGTCTCTCACTTCAGGTGGCATGGAAGCAGTCACGCAGTGTCTTCTTCACAACATTGTTAAACCTGGTATAAAGACGCGCTTTGGTCGATTGGATTATAAATGGACAAGAGAGACGCATTCCCGCTTACATTTGGTGTTTTTAATCCGTCTCTTTGTCGACTTGCGAGTTAAAACGCAAGCGGGAGAAATGACGCGAGACGGAGAAATGACACGTTTAAACTACGCGCAGCCGTGCACTTATATATCACTATATGAGATTACTGCTGCTTGTGTTGTTAGGTAACATGCTCATTTCAGAGCAATTGATTCAATAAGCTCGCGCAACTCTACACCCTTGCTAAATAAAAGAGGCGGAGCGAAGACGCTTTAGTTTTATAAAAGTCTGAAGTTTGCACGGAACCCTGGGTTTGTGTTATAAAAACGTTGTGCACAACATTAAACATAGTGTACATTAGTATGTGCTCCGTCAAGCATTGTCTTCGTAACTGTGAGTGGCTAACGTTAACTAATTTGTGAAGAACACAACTTACTGTAAAGCTAATATTAATCAATGACTTCATAAGTTTCTCTTTATAACGTTCTCGTCAAAACTGCAAATGATGCAAGTTTTATGTATTTTGTTCTCTTTGTGTTTTAAAGTTATTTATAATAAGTCAAGTTTACTGTTTAGTGCACTGATATCCAACTAATTTTGGATAATAAAGTTTATTGTTAACTTCTTGCCTATAGTACATATCTTTGTCACATCAATATAAGTGTTGGATCACCACATTTGTGAGTGATCACCACATATGTGAGTGATTATTGCATTGCATTGTATTTATTCATATACAGTGAGTATATTATGTTAAAGTATATAGTGTATTCTATGTACAGTACTTTAGTATAATATACTGTAGTATATACTGAACTATAATATACACATAAAGAATATCGGCCGATATATCGTTATCGGTCTTTTTTACTCCCTAATATCTGTATCGGCATCGGCCCCAAAAAACGCATATCGGTCGGGCTCTACACGACAGAAACTGTATTTCGCTACACAACTTGTTTTTAATCATCATCAACGAACACCACGAACCACTCGGTGAGTAGCACAGTTTTGAAAATGAACGTTAAGTGTTGTTTTAATTACATGTTTGTGCATGGCCATTGACTTCCATTCTGAAGCAGTCAAGAGACGCTTCTAAACGAGTCAAAAACTCAAGACACGACCCATTGTCAAAATTTCTGTGTCCATCACTGTAGTTCATCCAAAACAAACCAGAAATGAGACTCAAAGTGTTAAATACCGGAATTATCCTTTAAGTATGAACTGCACCCGCTGACAGCATTACCACCTGCATTCAATGTAACAGCGCAACGTTAATTGTGGCACGCAAAGAGCACAGTATTTTGTAAATAAGGTGCATTTACAAAAGGCCTAATTTAGACAGGTACAAGGTGTGTTTGAACTAAGAAAAAAAGAAGTCTTGTTAAATATGCATAGCAATAAAGCAACACATGTAGTGCCTGGTTACACTGGATTGCATTGTAGCTTTTGCACTGTAGCTATGGGTTTGATTCCCCAAAACACACAAACTGATCAAATATATGATTATTGAATGTACTGTACTGTAAGTTGCTTTAGGTAAAAGCGTCTGACAAATATAAAATGTAAATGTGGTGCAACATTTTGGTAAATCTGTCCCTTGGAGGAAACTATAACAATTTTTCCCTGCCATGACAAATCATTCTCATTTCATAACTGTTCTATTCTGTGCCGATTCGACCGATCAGCCACGGATATGGTTTCATTTTCCACTTTATCGTCTTTAAAATGTAATACAAATGTGTGAGTCATTGCCTCGATAACGTAAACGTTTACAGAGGGTATGCGATGTAAATAGCGAGCACATTATAGAGGATGATGATTCATTTTTATTTTTAGGATTACTTTTTACCTGACCATTTTGCTCAAATAACACGTTTTACCAGATACAAATAGAAATTTGTAGCCAAGCAACTGAGCCCTGACGCCACTACATGAATTTTGTCAGCATGATACAAAACGGTTACAAAAATGACTTCTACTGTATACAAAACACACACTATTCCACACAAAACAGGTTACACAACCAGAGTTTTCTGGGCCGAGAGCAGTATGTAATCGTGTCATGCCAAACCAGGCTCAAGTGAAAACATACTGTAAATAATGCTTTCTTACCATTCTTTAAGGATAATTACGGTATTTAACACTTTGAGTCTCACTTCTGGTTTGTTTTGGATGAACTACAGTGATGGACACTAAAATTTTGACAATGGGTCGTGTCTTGACTTTTTGACTCGTTCAGAAGCGTCTCTTGACTACTTCAGAGTGGAAGTCAAGGGCCATGCACAAACATGTCATTAAAACAACACTTAACGTTCATTTTGAAAACTGTGCTGCTCACCGAGTGGTTTGTGGTGTTCGTTGATGATTAAAAACAAATATATCGGCGCAATGTATGATTTCAATCCATGTTATTTGCTATAGTGGAACTATTTTTTTCAGATACCTCACAACCCCGTATATACGTCCGCTCTAGATTTGAGTCTGAAGCGTTAGCACACTCCCGACCACTTGATGTCGACAACCACTTTGCCGTACAAGGACGCTGAACGGAACTCGGTGTCTAGCGTATAGACCAGGGGTGTCCAAAGTCGGTCCTGGAGGGCCTGTGTCCTGCAGAGTTTAGCTAAAACTTTCCTCACCACACCTGCCTCAAAGTATCTAATCTGCCTAGTAAGACCTTGATTAGCTGGATCAGTTGTGTTTGATTAGGGTTGGAATAAAACTCTGCAGAGACACCGGCCCTCCAGGAGCAGGATTGGACATCCCTGGTATAGACAGTCACAATCGAGTTCAACTTCAAACCTAAGGCTGGTCACTGAGCCATCAAATATGGGAAAAATTTTCTTCTGAGAGAAACCGAGCGAAAAAACTACAACCACATGTAAACAGACACCTTTTCCGTTTCCGGCGGCGGAGTGATATATCAGCGAGCAATGAATCTTCCAAGAGAAGTCAATGGAATTTTACAAAATGTCAAATAAAACACGACAGAAACTGTATTTCGCTATACTACTTGTTTTTAACTCTTTCCCCGCCATTGACAAGATATCTCGTCAATCAAGAGAAACCGCTTCCCCGCCAATGACGAGTATTTCCGTCTTTCCGCAACTTTTTAAAACCGGAAGTATTGCCCCATGGCAAGCTGCTGCATGTCCGTGTCTGTTTTAAAGATCGCTCTGAATGGGATCCCTATGAAAAGTCCGTCACAAAAAAGGAATTATCTCTGCTTCTTGCTCAAAATGTGGTGTTTTTGCAGAAACCTACCCATATTCAAAAGCTGATTACAAAAGAACTACTGAAGGTAGGATGAAACGTTTTTTTTTTTTTTTGAAAGCAGAGGGTCTGTTCTTTTATTTTGTATGTTTTTATATTTGAAGAAGAACATTTTATGGAAGGCATTAAACTTTTGTGAAAATCATGAAAAACGCTGGCTGGCAACTTTTTTTTAAAACACTGGCGAGGAAAGAGTTAATCATCAATGAACACCACAAACCACTCGGTGAGTAGCACAGTTTTGAAAATGATTGAAAATGAGATGAATTTAACTGGTTTGGCATGATGTTTGAAAAGCGCTATATGATAAAAAATGTAGCAGTAAACTGACTTGCAACTCTTCATCCATTTTTAGGACAATATTTAGTCAATAACAGATGTGACAAAATGTATTAAGAGGTTTTATATATATGTTCCTACTGTATAAACAATAAAATCCATTAGCAATAAAATTCCTATAAACTACAAATTGGATCAAATGGGCAATTTGTGGCAAATGCATATGTATATATAGATTAGTAAACTAATGGCATCATACACAGCACTTTATTCTGTATTTTATAGTGGTGTGATTCATGTTTTTATCATTTTTCTTTGTGGGGTATAAGAGCGATTATTGTGTCGCTGGCCAGCCTGACTGATTTTCTCAATTACAAAACTGTTGAGTGCAGTTTAGCGAGGACAGATGTTATATTTGTATTCATTTATTTCATTATTTTACAGGGTGGATGACACGTGAAATGAGCCTGAAACAAGCAATGAATATCTATTATGTCCTATACGTAAGGATGCAGATATAAATGGCATCAGGTGGTACTTATCTAAGAACTTGAGCACATGAAATTTGATCACACCAATGGTAAACTGCAATATTTCAGTTTTGACTTCAAGTTACTTCCAAACCTCTAATCTGATTGAACTAACAGCCAGTGTGAATTGTTATAAATTGTTGTGAACAATGCTTATATGTACTGTAATAGCACTCTGTGTCAATTAAAAAAAATTACTCTTCTGGTTCTGGATGCTGATTGGTCAATGAAACATTCCAGACGTGTTAAAGGTGGGGTGCACGATCTCTGAAAGCCAATGTTGACATTTGAAATCACCTAAACAAACACGCCCCTACCCCAATAGAATCTGGACCTTCTTTTGATAGACCTGCCCCACAAATACGCAACCCAGGCAATGATGTTGGTTAGTAGACACGCCACTTACTACTGATTGGCTACAAGTGATTGGCGACTCTCTTTTCCAAAGCGTTTCTCAAAAATCGTGCACCCTGCCTTTAAAGTCCCCCTGTAGTAGATATTTTATCAAAACTCATCTTTGAGCATCATATGTAAAAGTTTTTCCTGTGGCAGGTATTTCTTTAATTTGAATGTAACTCTGCACCCTTGCCTCATTTAGTATACACAGATCTACAGTATTAATATGCGAATTAATCCCAGTCTCTACTCCATCGCACAGCTTGGACCATGAGTATGAATAGGCAAATTAGTCTCCGCCTCCACTTGTTCACACCACCTCCACTCGTTCACACCATAGATATATACCTGTACTGTATGTGACCCGTACTGACAAAATGAGTTTAATTTTGAGCTGCAGGGAAAAGAAAGTAAAATGTCGATTAAAAGTACATTAAGCCCTCATCGAGCGATTCCAATGCTCTAAATAGTCATTTAACATCTAAAATTATCTTTATTTGTATGTTTTCTGAGAGGTGTACAGATCTAAACTTGCAGGAATGAGAAAATAACGTGCAGGACTTGCTTGATGTTTAAAGAATTATTAAGAGAGATAAAGTTTGGCACCTGATAAAAACGATCTTCATGACTGACAGATTCGTGTGCAAAATATACACATATACACAGAATTACAGTTTAAAAAAAAAAACTGTTTTGACAAGAGTTCACGCGGATATAATCTGTTATGTCTTAAGTGAATGTTTGGTTAACTGTTGGGAAAAATATATGATGTGTATAATTATATTAGATCCTTGCCGGTCCTCCCTATACGCAGAGTACGCAAGGTGCGTTTGGCCCCGAACCACATAACCATGCAGTGATTTATTACACAGTCCAAATCCCCAGATTCAACATTAGTCCTTTATCATAAACCCTTTAGACGCGTCTGCAGCAGGCACTTATTTTGACAAGACATGTGATGCACATAGGATCACTTGACGCGCCGAACACATATTTTAAAATTACGAACCACACACAACAGGCTACATACATGGGCTGCGTCCAAAAAACTCTAAATTGCTGCCTTCTGAAGCAGCTTTCCAAGGCAGGAAGGCATCAAGGCATGTCCGAATTCAATGTTATGTTTACTTCCTGTCTCCTGAGATACCTATGCGTGGGCGTACAATAAGAATGTGATTGGTCAAGCCTGGTCGAGTTCGAAAAAATAAAATGGCGGCCAAGGACGCGACTGGAGCACAAATTCAGTGTAGATAAAGGTAGAGTTTCACTTTTTACACCTTTTAATTGCATTTCTAGCGAGAAATCAGTATTGTAGTTTTCAAATATGTGATTAGTTATCACAAAGGCGCTCTCTGTTTATTCAAACACGCTGCCTTTAAAGTGCGTCCCAAAGTCTTTCTCTGAGCTGCCTTCATGCCTCCGAAGTCATTTCCTCATGAGGCAGCGAGGCAACGAGTCACTGCCTTGAGTTTTCAGACGCAGCCATGGTGTGACTTCGGATCGAGCGCCCTCGAAAAAAGAAGTCACCGGCCGTCACTGGGTTTAACTACAGTTTTTAAAAACCATTGTTTACAAAACCATATGGTTATTTTGTGGTAACCATGGTTTTACTACAGTAACCATGTTTTTTTAACTGTAGTAAAAGTGTAGATATTTTTGTAATCATAGGGCTTTTCAGAAAACATGTGTCGATGTCATAATTAGGAAGTATTTTGATGAGTGTCACAGTAATGTCCGTCTGGCAAAAATGTACAGCTATAAGATAATACAACATGTTTTTTTATCTAAATTTAGGCAAAGAGACAATGAATGGTTTTATAAAGGTGTTGAAAGGGCCCCCTCACAAAGTTGCTTAGGGCCCCCCAGGATCTGGGACCTGCTTGCATTATAGTAGATCTTCAAACTGTATGTCTCAATTTTAGTCAAACAATAAAAGAATGAAAAAAGTTACTATACTTTAGTATTGTTTTTGATTTTATGAGTGCAAAATCTATTAGTTTTATCATTGATTTTAAGGTACCGATGCAGTGATTTTGTTTTTGAGCCTTCAAAAAAATTAAATTAGATTTTTCTCAAAATTTACTTTGCTGACTTTATCAATTTCAAACACATGTAGCTCTGTATTTTTTTTGTCAGATTCCAACAAATCTTACATCGTTTTGAAGTTTTTTTAATAGAGAATGTCAAAATATAAATAACTAATAAAAAAAAAATGCTCATTCCGACACAATTTGACAGCACGGGTCACATATGTAAATAGATGCTACATTCGGCAGTTTCAGAAACATAACTGCTAAGTCCGGTCTCACATTGTACACATGAACTGCATTTTAGCAGCACTAATTTATTTAAGCACTGTGAGCACTGCATGCTCGCGTCAGAGAAGTAAAGCTGAACGGCTGTGCTGCAAACGTTTTAGTGCCGAGTCTATGCACCATTCATACATATATCTATGACTTTAACTAATGATACACTTTTTAACTGTGTCCCTTTAGGACGTGGACCCCGTAACTTTACATTTGATTAACTGAACTTTTATAACTTTATTAACTTTAACTTTATTAACTTTAATTAACTTAGAAACATTTTCTAAAATAACTGAAAATGTGTTAGTCTGAAAAATGATGGACATATGCATCTCGAACGGCTTCGGGGTGAGTAAATCATGGGTTTAATATAATTTTTAGCCGAACTATCCCTTTTAAAGTATATTAAAAACACCACATACACTGTAAAAAATTTCTGTAGAAATTACAGTATTACTGGGTATTACTTGCAACTAGCTGCCAGTAACTTACTGTAGATTTTACATTCATGTTATTTACTGGCAACATTTTGTTCAAAGTTAAATGAACATGAAACATTTTCAGACTTTATCTTCTACAGTAAGTTACTGGCAACCAGCTGCAAAATTACAGAATTTTTTTTACAGTGTAGACATATAAACAACAACAAAACCCTGATTTTCCTCCCAGGGGGACTTTAAAATACACAAATAATACCGCCAGTTAGGGCCGGAAAGTATATCGAGTTTTGGTAGGCTATGGGTATTTTTTCCCGAGTGTGAATCAGGATGAGACAATACTGTCTGTATCAGTATTAGGGTGGCCATTCGTCCGGATTTTGGCCGGACAGTCCGGATTTTAAGCACGCTGTCCGGCGTCCGGCGCAGCTTCAAGCCGGACGCTTATTTGTCCTCCTTTTTGGGGTTGCGCTGCTTAATCAGCATAAAACCCGCTCTAAAAACTTTATTAGGACGTCGCACGCAGCAGCAGAGCGTAATGCCGTAAGATCTCTAGTCAAACAAACGATTGGCCGAAAACGGTGTCAAATAAATATCTGAAATATCATTGGTTAAAAACGTAAACAAGCCTCCATGTGCTGGCTACGTCATATCATCACGTTAACATGCCGAAACGCCAGACCTCGTTTAATCCGGAATGGACAAAAGAGCATGAATTTATTGCAAAATAAAAAAAAAGTACAAAAAGTTTTATTGGAAACAAAAAACTCTTGGATGCTGCCAGGAAAGGGCAGAAGTATTGCAGATAGACAATCAACTATTTGGTGAGTACATTAGTCTTATGTGTTCTATGTAGTCTTATGTGTGTTCACAAATCTGATGCAGCTAGTTTACTGTGTATTGTATTTAATGAAGCAAATATATATAGGCTACACTCGTTTCCTCTTAAGCCAAATTGATCTCTAATGCAGCATTTTCACATAGCCCATTCATCTAATGTGCCAGTCTGCCAGATTATTTGTTTTTTTTCCAGAAGTTCAAAAATTTTGTGTTTTCAGGCACTGTGCACTTTGCAAGACTTTTTTTGAAACAATACAAATTCTTTGAACAAACACTTTTTTGCCTCTTCTTTTACACATAGGTCTACATCAAACTGTCCGGCAATTATAGAGTAGGCTTTTTCAGAATCACTGTATCATGATACCATAGATATAATGGACAAAATTGTATTACAAGTACATTGTAGTTGCGAGTACACCAGAGTCCTATGCAATTATTCTTGCCTCACTAAATGCCGCAAAGTGTCCTCCTTTTTGGTGTTATGGAAATGGCCACCCTAATCAGTATGGTCTGATGACTCTTCTTCTTTGCAACAGACGCTCTGCCAGAAATGTACAATGAGGTTAGACATAAGCTTTCCAACCAGCTAACATGTTGTGCAGCTATTTATTTTCAAACAGCAACGAAACCCCTGACTATGAAAGGTATTTTCTTCATATGCTGTGTCAATAAAGGTGACCGTGACATCTCACGAGGCTTCAACATTTATCCCAAAATTACAAAAGACATTTTGGTCAATATCACCTAGCCCTACGGCCATCAAAAGGTTTGTGGCAGGGATTTTATCTTTTAAGCAGAAAAATAGACCTGAATTTGCTCAAACGTAAAAAAAAATTAATTTCAATATAAATGGGTGTCCTAACATAGCAAACTAGCTAATTTTGCAGCACTGCAGTCAGGGCAGGCACGGGTTTCAGGCACTGGCTAAAAACCCAACGTAATAATAATACATCAATCAATATCACCCAATATTGCAGTAAATAGACTGTAATCAATGTCATTCACCTACTGATCGACCAACTATGCAGCTGATGCCCAACAAACAGAGAGATACGACGATTGAGCAGGGTATGACTTTGAAAAATAGCCGTAGCGGGGCTAAGAATATTAATCTCAGGTAGTGACGAGTGAGGCTTTCAGCTCAGCTAAGACACAAAGCCATTAATAACATCCTATCAATTGCTCTCTCTCTATCTCTAACCACAGAGTGGCCTCTACGGGTACTGGAGCACATCATCAAAATAGCAAATGAGGCTGGCAGCGGAAACAATACACAGAGGCGCGAGATTTGTGATAATCGTCATTCACTCTCTTCCTTCGCCTGTAGGCACTTTACATCAAAACAGATGACAACTGAATCGCGTTGTGACATGTTAGTTTAACTAAATGTGTACAAGACAGAGCAACTGCTGTGTACCGACACTGGTACACATAAGAGTGCGTTTCCCATTCACTTTTGGAAACATATACAAAAGCTGTCACTGGGGCGATAGTACCATTTCAAAAAGTACCCCTGCATATTAGTACCTCAGAGGGATATATTTGTACCTAAATGTTACATATTAGGACCTTTTCAAAGGGTACCGTCCCAGTGACAGCTTTTTAAACCTTAATTTCTGAGAGTGTAGTGTGGGATGCAGCCTGTGTAAGTTGGGGAAGGATTTTTTTGGGGGGGGGTCCAGGATCTTAGGGTATTATTATTTTTTAAGCATATTTCCATATGCAGGATAAATTTATTTCTATTTTACCAAATGAAGAAGCAATATTCAGTGTTCAAAACCATAACTTTCAAAATAATAACAATTGTAATGGAAACAGGTTGTCGCGGCAACTGGCTTTCGCGCACACTGTTAACGTGCCAACTGTTACGTGTGCAGCGTTTTTTGCGAGTGCCAAACTCAATATCCAGCCAGCTTTTAAAGCCTTGAAATCTTACATGAAGCAACATAAAAAATCTCAATAGGGCTTTTCACACTGCAATTAAACATATGAAAGTTTTTAAAGTTTAACGTCGTCAAAGTTTAACGTCGTCAACTATAATAACTTTTCCCTACGATGGTTTGTACATAGTAAAGCGGATTTAAATGGGACATTTCACAAGACCTTTTTGAGATGTTAAATAAATCTTTGGTGTCCCCAGAGTAGGGTTGTGCCGTTAGACGATACTATCGTTATTGGCAATACTATTGTTGCAGATGATAGTATTGTTGCAGACGAAACTATCGTTACCGGCGATACTATTTTTGTACGTTGACGTTGTTTTACTACCAAAAAGTTGTTTTTAGCACAGGGGGAAACATTGGCTGCGGAGCCTGCGTCCAAATAACCACACTTGCTGTCTTTGCACTTGACCGCTTGACTACTTAATTTGCGTTTTCCTGTATGTGGCCCAAGTGTTCTAGTGGGTGTGAGGATTAAGCGTGCATGTAGATTTATTCACCAGATGGACGTTCACGCCACCAGAGAGAGCGTCAAAAAACGCTCTCTTACGCTCAAATGCATTCTCTGAATTCCACTCAAGCGAAGGTTTCCGCTTTCCGATTGGTTGCCCCCGAACTTTTCCGCCTTGCGATTGGTTGCCAATCATACCAGTAATGTCAATCAATGTGGCAGCAATTTGAACCAAAACATATAATTTTTTTTTATTTATTTAGGCCAGTGGTTCTCAAACTGGGGGCCGGGGCCCCCAGGGGGGCCGCCGAGATGGTGCCAGGGGGGCCCCAGTTTTATGACATTTTATAAAATACATTAATTTATCATGAATTCTGTGGAATTAAAACCTAAAAAAATAAGGCTACTAACCAACAGCACTACTTATATACTTTAATATGTTTTGTCTAATTAAAATGTTACGTTTTAGAACAAAATTGTCATAAATTTTCTTTGGGTGGCCGCAAAGGAATGCACCGTACACAAGGGGGGCCGCACGCTGAAAAAGTTTGAGAACCACTGATTTAGGCTACTTAAAATGTCTATTTTAATACATAATCACTCTACAATTAACATTAACTGAATTTAAAGATTATCTACACTCATCTGAAACGTTCAGAAGCATAATTCTTTGCACCTGTAAAAACTAATGTTAAACTAATATTCAGGGGTTGTACGTCTTTAAAATTAACAAAGTTCTTGAGAATCGTGATCTATATTTTAAGCAAAAGAATCGTGATTCTCATTTTATACAGAATCGTTCAGCTCTACCTGCACCTGGATTTGTAATGCGCGCGCCTAATGGTGCATTTACACCAACCGCGCTAGAGGCGTGAAGCGCGAGTGATTTCAATGTTAAGTCAATGTGCAGACGCGTTGACGCGCGTCAGGAGGTCCCGCGGCGCGGGAGAGGCGTTCGGCGCGGAGCGGAAGACGCGTTTCCGCGTCATTCGCGTGTGAAGCTCGCGCGAAAGGCGCGAATTGAGCGTTGTGCGCGGTACGCGCGAATGGTGCTATTGTGCATTTTGCGTTTCACGCGGATTTGCGGCTGACGCCCGAGTTGAAAAATTTGAACTTTGGCGGAATTTCGCGCCGCGTTAACCAATCAGGAGCCTGCCTGCTGCTGTGGTGGCAGCCCCGCCCGGAGTCACTCACTCAAGCAGTCACTCGGAGCTATATGACACAAGTTGTTATTTCTATTAGGAGACAGGAATAAAAAGGACCTCGCTTGGAAGAGTGTCAGTAAGGACTTTGGGCAACCTGGTAAGTTAATACACACTTCACTTTTGAGTCACGTGACTTTTATCGACCCGCGCCATTTATTTTCCCCCTATAGTAAGGTTACCCAATACAAACTGGTAACTCTCTTGATAAATGCACAAGTAACATCAGTCATCTTGCAAACAGACACTCGCACAGCACTTGCCCCTCCCACAAGAAGCGGATTTTGCTTCAGACGCGCGTCAAATGCTTGCTTTCTCCGCGCGTCTACTCCGCTCTACACGCGCGAATGCATTCAAAGTGTTCAAGCGGCAAACTAGGCGCGGTAGACGCGATTTTGACGCCCAAAACGCGTTTGGTGTAAACCCTGCATTAGACTCTTGCTCGGACCTGAACACGGGCGGCATGGACTCCTTCTTGTACCTGAACTTGTAATGCGCATGACTCCTCGCACATAAGCTTGTAATACGCGTGGCTCTGCCATTTTCTTGCACTAGAGAGGTTGTTATGCGTGCAGGGGTTTAAAACCAGCAAGTGTGTGTTGTTTCTGCTCCATGGCACGCAGGAAATTTCAGAGTGCCCGGGCTTTAATGGCACGCACGGAATAATTACATGTTTTAAGAAGGTTACGGTCGTGACAGTGTTGCCCTTAGGGGCCGGACACACCAAAACTTTTAAACGGAGCTGAAAACGCATTGAAGACGCCGAATGCCAGCTGTTTTTCAGCCGAGCGCTTTGGTACTGTAGCTGTAATACTTCAGCTGTGAGCCGGTTGGTTGCTGTGGTTATGCCCGCCCCTCCTCCACTGTAATTGGACGGCCATGTGAGAACTGACATTAAAGAGCGGAGCTTTTCACTCAAAATTGAATATTTTTGAACTCTCAGCGCTCAGCGCTGAGCGCGAGAAAACCCCGAGCGCCGGTTTTCAGCGCGGAGAAAACCCGCTAGCTGCTTGCTTATTTGAAAAACGCTGAGTTTCCATTGGAATCAATTGAAAACATGTGCCGGCCGCAGGCGTAAAAGCTTTGGTGTGTCCAGCCCCTTGAAGTAAATCAGCTTCTTTTTTGTCCACCATTCAAGTGGCTTGTCATAAATGAGTAAAAAATGAACAAATAAAGAAATGAGTAAACTATTGCCCCGCACCATGATAATATCTAGTGCTGCACAATTAATCGCATCGCAATCGTGATGTCAGCCTGTGCAATTATATGACAGCAAAATGTTGCAATCATATTAAATAAATAAATGTGTGGACTTGTTAACACAAACTTTCTGATAACAGTTTGATGATTTTCCTTGCTGTTTAAAAAAAGAAAGAAAAATGAACAAAAAAGGCAGTGCACGTGTGGCATGCACGTGTGTGGTGTGCGTCGTCACTTATACCAGAGCGAAGATGGATGCAGAGGAGGTTTACATTGATCTGGTAGCTAAAAAAAAAACTCTATGTCTGTTGTATGGCGGTATTTTGGATTTAGGATTACTGACACTGAGCAGTTGCTACATCACGTGGCAATACGAAAACATTTCTAGTTTTACAAATACAAATTTTAGCTAAACTGTGTGTGGATTTTCCTTAAAACCCATCAAGTTGACTCATGATACCATTTAGTATAATCGCAATCACACATCGCAATTTTAGCATCAATAACCGCAATGGGGAAAATTACCCAAATCGTGCAGCCCTAATACTATCATGTATCGGTGATCTCACGGGGTGACGATAGGACGATCTCACAATGGGGCATATCGCCCAACACTACCCCAGAGTACATATGTGAAGTTTAAGCTCAAAATACCATATGGATAATTTATTATAACATGTTGAAATTGCCACTTTGTAGGTGTGAGCAAAAATGTACCGTTTTAGGTGTGTCCTTTTCAAATGCAAATAAGCTGATAAAAAGCAAACACTGATCACCATGATGGTGGTTTGTTGAAATTGAAACTCGATTGTGCTGTCAATTATTTTTTTCTCTCTCTCTCGATGCACTAAATGGCAGTGACGTGGTTGGATAATGCAGATTAAGGGGCGGTATTATTATATTAAGATCCCCTTCTGACCTCACAAGGGGAGCCGAATTTCAATGACCAATTTTTTCACATGCTTGCAGAGAATAGTTTACCAAAACTAACTTACTGGATTGATCTTGTTCACATTTTATAGGTTGATACAAGCACCCAATTATAGCACTTAAACATGAAAAAAGTCAGATTTTCATGATATGTCCCCTTTAAATGCCATAGATTATTTTCATGTGTCCCCCGTTATTTGTCGCAGAAACCCGAACCTGGTTATGTTGTGCCTGCGCCATATTGGCCTGTAAACAGCTTATAATGGGAGATATCAAGTTTTATCTGTTTGTTCTTGTCTTGTGTTTATATTAATTGATCATTTTACTGCCGAGGCCACACTGGAATGCTTGCTGCTTGTGATAAATTAAAACGTTACTTTGTGAGTTGCTACAAATTACTCTTGAGAGCCGATCACAGAATAGTAATGTAATGAAACTGAGGGGGGCGTTGATTTATTTTATTCCTAGATATCTTGGGGGGCTGTAGGATTTGAAAACACACCGGTGGAAGATTTAACCCAGGACAAATGTTCTGAATCATTGCACTTCTGACTGGTAACTGGTTCAGTGTGACCTTTTAATCACAAATAAACGTTGGGCAAACAGCTTGGTGAACAGATGAATTGTATTAAGCAACAGGTGAGGCTCAGAAGATCAATGAATGCAACCTGTTTCTAGGGACAGCACAAAACTATACAGTGTAAAATCACAGTGTAAAGATTAGAGATGCAACAAATGTTATTTTCATTAACTTCTTTCTTTTGTATTAAATATGTACAAAAAAAACCTCTACAGAGGGGAAATGATTACATTTTGGTTTGTTTAAACGCATTTAAAAAAATTAATGTGAGACTACACCAAACAAATTAGTACATTTCTCAAAAGGATTACTGGTATCGTTTCAAAAAATGTTGTTTTCTCTGCTACTTTCTTTTCTAAGCGCTGTGCTCATTTAAGCTTACTTTCCAGGTTGTTCACAAAGAGACTATTAAAGTCCATTTAAATATCCTTTTGGGGATCTAGAGAGGCTATTAGGGTGATTTTAAGGACAAACAATATACTCCAAGTCATTAAACAAGCTACTTATGACCAAATATATATTTGCATCATCATAAAACCTATTGTTTTTTAAAAAGTTTCAAACTTTACTCATTAAAAAAAGGCCTCCATCAGGATTTTTGCTGTGCTGTTATGTGCAAAAGTGTTGTAATTAGAAAAGGCGTGCGTTTGTCCCTAAATTATTTGCTTCTTTTCAGGCCAAGTCAGAGACACTCATTAGGATAACAAATAGCAGCTTTGGAAAAAGGTCTCAGGATGCCGAATTATTCCAATTCCTACATGAGCAGACGGCTAATAAGTCTCATCATGGCTGCTCCCTGTCTTCAATTTTTTTTTTAAACAACACTGCTTTAACATCTAATGCCTGTACGGGTAGTTGTAATGTTTGTTGATATATAGTGTACACAGTATCGTTCACAATTTAGTTTTTGAAAAAACAGGAGGTATGTGCACATATATAATGCAGGTAATTTCAAAAACATTACACTTGTGCAATGTGACTTACGGTGTATGTTGTCTGTGGCTACAACTGTGTCGATGAATAACTTCATTTCACAACTTCAATATTATTAGAGGGCCACAGATTTTGTTAAAATGTAAAATGAGCCAGGTGTCACATTCCATCCCAGATTTTCCTCACATGCAGAATTTGTGCATGTGGATGACCGTCCTTGGCTGAATTTTTATCGCGGATTCATGTTGAATCTGTGACTGTGAGATAAAAAGACGCCGGCCACATCCATGAGGCATGAAAGGGACGTTTCTTGACTTCTCTTGACTTACAGTGATCTCATATTGCATGCATACTCGAGATGAATAATTCAAGTGAAATTAAAAACCGAAAGTTCACATTAAAAATGCAAAACCATATTACAAGTAGCATTTCTGGAGGAAGTGGTTAGGTTCATGAGAGTATGATACCGGTTAAATCACAGTGCATGGTTAAGTACCAGCTCATATGAGAAAAAATCACGGTTTGAGGAGAAGTAACAAGGAAGTAGATTCATTTTTTGATCACTTCTTACATTATTGCATTTATTACATACTTATAACAATGCAATTACATAAGCATTAGAATAAAAAAACATACTATATATTGTTAATTTATTATGCAGCTTGTAATATTGTTATTATTACAATTACCATTATTTTCATGGTTTAACTATAGTAAAAGTATAGTAACCATATTTTTTTATGTGACTGATTATAAATCATTGATTTCACTTTAATTTCTATCTTTCTAAGTCAAATTTAAATATATATCAAGGTTATATTTTCACACAATGTTTTTTTTACGTTATAGGGTGATTTATGTAAAAAACAGCAAATCACAAAAATAACTTTAGCTTGGTATTCACATACTGTGTCACTTTTGTATTATTAGTATATTTTTGCTACTTGTGCTTACTATGGTTTTACTACAAATACTATAGTAACTGTAGCAAACCATGCTTGACATAATACAACAATTAATTAAGTACAATAAATAATAATAATGACTTATTATAGCTAACAAATAATCACCTTACACCGTAGTACATGCAATAAAGTGTAACATGCATACTGTAATGTACAGTATACTTAATTTTGGCTTCAGGGTCTTTCTTGCACCCCATCAGAGCACCTGTGCATTTCTGCAGGAGATGCGCAGTTACCTAAACTTCACACTGCAGAAAACCAAACCCCAGAGCTCCTTACATCCACATCCCTCAAATGACAGCGGGTCAAAGCCCATCTATCCCACAATACACCGCACAACAACAGCACGAGCTCGTTAATGAACTAATACTTGACCCGCTGATAGAAGCACGCGCCTATTGATTCGGTAAATACATGAAATAACGCGAATGCACCTGAGACGCGTGCAAGGAGAAACAAAAAGCCAATTTAATAAATAATGTATACAACAAATAAATGTATACTTTACCCAAAAAAACGCGCCTTTTTTCCTCTCAGCGTGTGTGTATTTCTTCAGTCTGTGCTCCACACGAGGCGGATGAGAGGTGCTGACATCGCAGTCACTGGGATTTCGGGAAAACCATTTTGTCCAAGTCCGTGAGTCCAGAGAGAAGAGGGAAAGCGCAGTATTAAGGTGGGCTTCGCCCTTTCTCTTTTGGTTTTTCACCCCCAAATATATTCCAGTCCTCGTAATGTGTGCGCAAAACACAATCCTTCTCCTATGCCGACCTCACCTCGTTGCATTCACTGCCACACAGAGAAAGAGAGAGACGTTGTTTGTGGCCAGATTTACATTCAGCGTGTCAAACCACCGCTGAATGAGAGAGAGAGAGAGAGAGAGAGAGAGAGAGAGAGAGCGACCGAGAGAGAGAGAGAGAGAGAGAGAGAGAGAGAGAGAGAGAGAGAGAGAGAGAGAGAGAGAGAGAGAGAGAGAGAGAGAGAGAATAAAGATGCACACTTTATGAACAATAGCGCCACCATCTGAACCAATTATAAACAAGAACACGAAAAGTACTGTGTAGAGTTTCCATATACAGTGCATCAAAATCATTTTTTTACCATTTAGAAATTATTCTGGTGTTATGAATGTGACATTTTCATTCAAAGATTTAAATATAATTTCTCAGATAATGTATTTATTACCAATATACTGAACCATTCAGTCCAGACATCAGAAAAATATCACTACTAGTGTTTTTTTCTATGGTAAATAAGTGTTATGGATGTGACAAAATATGATATTTTTTAAGAAGACAACCTACAGAAGGGACGGCCATTTAAAGCTATAATATTTATTTCATTTTATTTTTATGTGAGCATTTATGAGAAAGAAAGGTTGTGTGACCATTTAATGACTTATTCTTGAAAAAGTACTCTTATTTTTTCAGTAGTTTAATTACAGTTAATTCTGAGGTAATTGAACAAAATACTGTGTATTGTAGAACAATTATGTATAATACAATAGTGGATTTAAAGGGGGGGTGCATGATCTCTGAAAGCCAATGTTGACATTTGAAATCACCTAAACAAACACACCCCATACATACCCCAATAGAATCTGGACCTTCTTTTGAGAGACCCGCCCCACACATACGCAACTAAGGCAACGTGTTAGTAGAAATGCCCCTTACTGCTGATTGGCTACAAGTGTGTTTTGGTTCTCGACTCCCTTTTCCAAAGCATTTTTCAAAAATCGTGCACCCTGCCATCAAACTTTCAAGTCTAATCTTAAAATGCATGCTTTTTATGTGTCCTTTTCACTTTAAATACTTTGATGAGTTAATAAGAATAATGGTAACACTCTAGTGTAGTTTCCAATTCTCACTATTAACTGGTTGGTTATTAACATTGATATTTCTGATATATTGTACTTAAATTGATATTTCTGTTTATTAGTACTTAAGCACATATTAATGCCTGATTCTGCAAAAGCTTATTCTACATCTTTAACCCTATCCAATTCCTACCAATATTTAAACTTAACAACTACTTTATTAAGTATTAATAAGCAGGAATTAGGAGTATATTGGGGCAAAAGTAGTTAAAGTGCACCCATTTCATTGCTAAAAAAACAATGTTATTTTGTGTATTGGTATAATACAATGTGATCGTGTGGTTTATGGTTAAAAAACACATTATTTTCCACATACCGTACATTTTTGTAGCTCCAGATTTCACTTTCTTCCTAAAATGCATGTATTTGAAAAGCTCTGTGTTCCTGATTGGTCAGCTAATCTGTACATTGTGATTGGCCTAAATACCTTTGGCGTCCACCGTGATGCTCCTTACCATGTTTGAAAGATTCGCTCACAATGCAATGCTAACAGGAGTTAAAGATGCATTGTGTAATTTTTAGAAGGACCTCTTGACAGAAATGCAAAATAATATACAAAACTATATGTATAAAGACCTTTTTCTAATGAACCATTATGTGTTTATTACCTTAGAATGAGACGTTTTTATCTACATACACAGAGGGTCCCCTTACATGGAAGTCGCCATTTTGTGCCGGCATGTTTCTACAGGAGCCCTTAACGGACAAACTTTTTTTACTAAGTTGTATCGGTCAATTACATGTTTTTCTGGTGCAGCTACCATAGCTTCTCTACGCGTTTAAAAGCAAGGGGTGGGCGGTGGACGTTGTTTGCAATTCGCAACCTCACCACTGAATGCCGCTGAATCTGTTTTATAACAAGAATCTCTCTTTCAGCACGCCTATGTGTGTGAATCTGACAGAGTGATAGCCAACCACAAAAAATACATTATATTATAAATCTTTACCCGGACAAGTGACTTTTGTGCATGGACAAGTGAAACATAAATTTACTTGTCCAATGGACAAGTTCCTAAAAAAGTTAATGTCAAGCCCTGCTTTAACTTACAGGCTGTGAGTCCAAGTGGGAGGAATTATGATAATGTCGGTCTTGACTACATCACCAACCCCAGGAAGTAAACTGTTGCCTACAATCCATGTGTTTGTTGTAGTCCAAGAAAAGAAATTTACATTGGAGACGATAGCTCACGTTATTGTTTACTTTGGGGTTTGTACCTTTTGCATATCGTTAACATGTACTAATACACACTAACACACCAAAGAAAATGTAAAAACGTGAATCGGACAATAGGTGCTCTTTAATGGTTAGTTAATAGTGAGAATTGGACCTTACAAAGTGTGAGCAGAATAATTTATAATTTTATATGATTTATCATTTACTAAATAGGTATATTTTATATATATATATATATATATATATATATATATATATATATATATATATACTGATTGGCTATATCACTCTGTCTTCTCTCCACTAATAAGCTGGTGTGTGGTGGGTGTTCTGGCGCAATATGGCTGCTGTCACATCATTCAGGTGGATGCTGCACATTGGTGGTGATTGAGAAGAATCCCTGTTTCATATGTTAGGCGCTTTAAGTGCTGCAGAAAATGAATGTACGGTACGTAATAAGTAATAAAGTAATAAATGTATTGACTTATTATTATTAAAAACTTTTTTTATGGTAAGGTTAACATTTGCATGGAATCGATCTCTTGCAGCCTCTGTGTAAAATTATAAAAGAAAAAGGTTAAAAAGTTAAATTTTACATAAATGTATAATTAGGTACAGTATGTGTAGTAATATCTGCTCAGCTGATATATCATATGTGGTCCTGTAGCTTAATTGGTATTGCAGTGTGATAGCAAAGCAAAGGTCAGAGGTTCAATTCCAATGCCCAATGCATATATTGAGTCCATTTAGTTGCTTTTGAATCAAAGCATCCACCAAATACATAAATGTAAACATCATGACATCAAGAGACCAACTCTTCTTTTCAAAGTATTTCAGCTTTATTTTTGAACCCTCTGAATCTGCTACAATATGTTGTGAGAATAACTAACACGCGCACGCACGCACGCACGCACGCACGCACGCACACACATTCTGGTTTCCCTGTTTTGTGGGGACATTCCATAGACGTAATGTATTTTATACCATACAAACTGTATATTCTATTCCCCTTACCTACCCCATTCCCTAACCCCAACCATCACAGAAACCCTTCTACTACTTCACATTTACAAAAAACATCATTCTGTTTGATTTATAAGCTTGTTTCCTCATGGGGACATCAAAATGTCCCCACAAGGTCATAAAAAACTGGTATTCCTATCCAGAGATGGGCATAAATACATGGAAATGTATTTCAAATACAAATACAAAATACTGTGTCGAAAAATGTATTTAAATACAAATACAAAATACTGTGAGGAAAAATGTATTTAAATACAAATACAGTATTTTGTATTTTGAAAATACACAAAATACATATGAAATTGGTGATTCAGTGCAAGTATCCCTATTAGGCTGAAATCTATCTGGGTCTATTTCTGAATGCCAAAAAGCATTTAGATGTGTGCAACTGCTAGAAACTTGCTTTCCCCTGCCCTGTAGGAAATGAAAAAACTAGAAAAAAAACTTGGTAACGCTTTACTTGAAGGGGTGTGCATAAGACTGACATGACACCTAATCATAACATGACATGTGTCATGAACATGAAGATTTTATGCACATTTATGACAACTGCCATTAAGTGTCATTTACTCAATTATGTAATTTTTAATGCAAAGATGACATTGTTTGAGATATCTTTGTTATGACAACTTGACACATAAACCAATACAACATAACTTGTTATAAATCATAAACAATAATTATCAAACTTAACAAAATAGCTTTGTGGGTTACATTAAAATGTGATTTAAATGTCATTAAGTGTTACTACTATGTCAAATATTATTAATACTCTGTCAAATAAACATTATGAACTGAAGAATATTCATGATGCTGTTATAAAACTATTTAACAGAGTATTAATATTTAATGACATTTTAATGACAAATGCAATTTGTATCACTGGTAAAAAGTGGTCAGTTATGTTGTCTTGGTTAATGTCAAGTTGTCATGACAAGTTATGATGTATGGGTCAATGTCAAGTTGTCATGACAAAGACATCCCAAACAATGTCATCTTTGCAATAAAAATGACAAAATTGAACAAATGTGTCATAAACGTCCATAAAATCCCTTTCATATTCATGACACGTGTCGTGTCATGATTGTGAATGTGTCATGTCAGCCTTATGAACACCCATTCAAGTAAAGTGATGTTTTATAAAATCATCATAAAAACTTTTTCATGTGTTGTCGACCAACAACCTAAACAGTTTATATGTGAAGAAATCCACGTATTTACTTCTCATGAAACGAGTGTTTGACAAATTATTCGGCAAACTACTTTCTCTCATCGCTGCTTGATGGTTTTGAGAACAATTACTCACGAGTCGCCCTCTGTCTTTAGGGACTTTAAGCCAGTGGTTCTCAAACTTTTTCAGCGTGTGGCCCCCCTTGTGTATGGCACATTCCTTCGCGGTCCCCTCAAAGAAAACTTATGACAAAATTTTTTTCTAAAACTCAACTTTTAATTAAGCAAAACATATTGAATGATACAAAGTAGTGCTGTTGGTTAGTAGCCTTATTTTTTTAGGGTTAATTGCAAAGAATTCATGATAAATTGTTTTTATTTTATAAAATGTTATAAAACTGGGGCCCCCCTGGCACCATCTCGCGGCCCTCCTGAGGGCCCCGGCCCCCAGTTTGAGAACCACTGCTTTAAGCAACAGCCTCTGGTGGAATGGCAACGGCATTCTGGCGTTGTATTGCGCATGCGCGAATTTAACTGCTACTTTGTGACGTTCTACTGTAACGGTCTACTACGGGAGAACAGCTGATTTGCCGTAGTCGCTACAACGTGAGAGATTGTGTAAATAAATGTTATGTTTTATGGCATATGACATTGTAATTGCATCAGTTTATGATTGTACCACACAAGTCTTTTACATAATATGTGTTAAAAAAAATTTATTTAAGCTAATTTTAAAGATTTTTAAGTATTCAATGTTTTCAAGTATTGCTTAAATCTTAAAAAAATTGCCTTCTCTTGCTTTTTTAAATGACATTTTTTAGTTTCTCAATAAATGAATTAATGCCGCGTTGGGCTGTCCTGTTTACGGTTGCTTAGTGATTTTTACGTTCCTGGCTACGGCGGTGTGACCGCATACTTCTGGTCAGCATACCACTTGCCGCGTCACGTGTGAAAGGGCCTTTAAAGTTATAATAACACAAATCACATCACACCTAATAATTCAATCGCCCTTGCTTTTTTTTCTCACTCCAACATTTCAATTATTTCCCACTAAAAGCTGCACAGATATATTTGCTTACCTGAACTCTGGTCTGAACTAGTTGATGCATGAAAACAGCACCCTCACTGGTTGACTGGCTCAAAGTATTTTGAGTATTTTAAAAATACAAAAATACTCATCTTAAATGTATTTAAATACAAATTACATTTCATTTTTTTCAAAGGCTTTAAAATACAAAATACAAAATACTATTTTGTATTTCAAATACGTATTTTAACCCCTTAAGTGGTGCAAATACCTTTAGAGTGGGGGGTGAAATTGTGATATACATTTTCAAATTAATATAACTCTGTCATTTTTTGGTCTAGAGGCTTAATCTTGGTCTTGTTTTAAAGAAGACACCTTGGGGGTTTTCACAGAGGTGAAAGGAGGTGAAAATATTAAATATTTAAATTGTTATAGGAGTTTACATTTGTTTTAATAAATAAAAATAATTCCATAACATATTAGTTTTATAAATAAAATTACAAAAATGTAAATGTTTCAGAAAAGTAATAATGCAAACATGAAGCCACAAGTCTCAAGTAGTTCTGATTCAAATTTCAAGTTAAAATCACAAAAAATGAGGTGTGTGTCACACTTTTAGTGGTTTTGCCAACAACGGCCAGTAGGTGTCAACGGTTTGCAGCATACACTTGTGACAAATTATTCAATTACTATCACTGCATTATTATTACTGCAAAAATGTTTTGAAATATGAAAACTACACACTTAGAGCTTTCCAACAATATATAGTTTGTCAACATTTTTGAAGATTTATAATATGATTTTAGAATTATGAATATATAAAATTAATATGCATTCCTATGGGGGGTGGGGTCATGTAACTAAAAACTGTCACTACATTATTTCTATCATCAAATGACTTTGAAATATGAAAACTACATTCTGAGAGCTTTCCAGTGATATATAGTTTGTCATGATTTTTTAGGTTTAGAGTAGGGTTTTAGTCTTATAAATACGTAAAAACAAATTAGGCCTACCTGTGGCCCCGTGACATTTTAGAAACTGACTCTCATTACGTCGTAATTCTCCCAATATGGCAATGAAATATGAAAACTACACACCTAGAGCTTTCCAACACTATATTGTTTGTCAAGATTGTTTAGGTTTAGAACAGGGTATTAGTGCTATACATATGCAAAAACAAATTGAGTCCAACTGTGGCAGTGTGACATTTTAGAAACTGACTCTCACTACATCATTATTTTCCCAAAATGGTGATGCAATATGAAAACTACACTCTTAGAGCTTTCCAGTGATATATAGTTTGTCATGATTGTTTAGGTTTGAAACAGGGTATTAGTGTTACAAATATAAAACAACAACGTGGGCCCACCTGTATACCCGTGCATTTTAGAAAATAGCTCTCACTATGTCATTCCTTTACCAAAATAGTGATCATAAATGAAATCTACACTCTTAGAGCTTTCAAATGATATATAGTTTGTCATGATTGGATAAGAATTCACATGCAAAACACTGAAGTAAATGTTGGGGTCCCTCTGGCGGGACAGTGACATTTATGAGGATATAAATGTTTTGAGGCGCACTCTCTTTAAAATTGAACCAATTACTCTCCCTACATAATTTATTTTATAAAACACTGTTGATATATGTATTCTAGAGGCTTAGACCTTTCCAACAATATATAATTTGTTGTGATATACATAAAATTTATATGGAAAATATTGACGTAAACTTAGGTGTCCCGTGAGAGGGACAGCGCCACTTAAGGAGTTAAATACATGTATTTGAAATACTGCCCATCCCTGTTCCTATCTTTGTGGGGACAATTGACAATGAAAATGTTATTAGTCAGTACACAAAAAAAGATATTTTGAGAAATGATGGTAAACACGTAGCAGATAGTGACATTGACTTCCATGGTAGGAATAAAAAATATGATGGAATTTAATAGGTACCGTCAACTGTGTGCTTACCATCATTTATCAAAATATTTTCTTTATCAGTTATCACAATACTTCCAAAATATTTTTTTCCTACTATGGAAGTCAATGGTCACCACCCGCCGCGCGTTCACCATCATTCCTCAAAACATCTTCTTTTGTGTTCATCAGAAAAAGAACATTCATACAGATTTAGAACAACATGAGGATGAGCAAACGATGACAGAATTTTCATTTCAAGGTGAACCATCCCTTTAGCAAACAATATTTTTTTTCTACGGCAAAACCCTCTAAGTACATGCAAAAATCTCCACTTCTAAAAAAGTCTCCAGTCTTCAGTGTCCTTGACGTATGTGCACCATTGTTTATCGAATTCTTCTTTGGTGCACTTAGAGCAGTGGTTCCCTTGTGTTCTGTTCACATGCCCCCCCTAAAGAAAATTTATGACATAAAACATTGTAAAACTTAATTTTTTTTATTAAACAAAACACATTAAATGATACAATGTAGTGCTGTTCTGAGATTTAGTTACACATTATAAATTAATGTATTTTATAAAATTTCATTAACTGGGGCCCGCCTGGCATCATTTAATGGATTCTGCCAACCAACCTGAGGTGCGTTTCCCAAAAGCATCGTTGCTAACCGGTTAGCAACTTAGTTGGTTGGCAATGGAAAATTGCATTGCAACCAACAAACTTGCTAACTTAGTTAGCAACGACGCTTTTGGGAAACGCACCCCTGTATTTTTTAATGACCTAAGGGCAGGATTTGAAGCGAAAGTATTTGATGATACTTGAGAGGAATAGTATTATCTCATTTTTGACATAGGTGGCGTTTAGCGGCTTTTGCATCTGAGCTCTTCATATATTATCCATAAATAAAAAAAACTTATTTTGTAACTGTGTGAACTTCTTGGCTGGATTAGCAAAATAAAGAAATCAGCACTGCATGAGTGAAGAAATCATTGAGACAACTCAAAAATCTTCTTGCATCGGGTTGCTTTATTTATTTATTTTTAACATTTATTTTTTTACAGTAAAACAAAGACTCATACTGACACAATAAAACAGGACATGAAACCAAACACAAGGGAGCGATTTTCCAGACAGGGTATAGATTGATCCAGGAATAAGCCTTGGTTATATTAGGACATTTAAGTAGTTATACCTTACAAAAAACAATAGGTGTGCATCTTTAGACAAAACAATATCATTGATATATAATACATGTCAGTAGGGTGTTTTTAAATCAAGGCATCTCAAACATGCATTTTAATCTGGGACAAGCTCTGTCCGGGATTCCGCCCGAAGAAAAAAGAAGACAAGACAACGTGATCTCATGAGAATATGTATTTTTACGTAAAGTGTGGTTGCACCACACGTAATTATGGTTTTATACACACTGAAACGTATGATATCGACATGTTCACAGGACTTAAATATTTACATAATAACAGCTTTACAGATGTACAAATTTGCACGTAATCCTATTTATAAATTCAAAAATAATCGCCGGCATTGGCGTTTCTTACTCATAATAATGACATGTTTTCTGACTTATTTATTTAAGACAATTTACTCATTTACCTTATAAAATGTTAATGACTTTCAGAAAACCACACAATAGTAAACAAGACTACACATTAAAATTAATAACATTTCTGTAATCTTTTAACTATTTTCTTATATTTAGTTTGTTAGCCATGACAAACAAAAGGTTTTTCTCCTATGCAACAATAATTACACCAAAACATGGCATAAATTCACCAAAGATGTTAATTTTATTAATACAAATGTGAGAAACAGATCCAAATTCAACCCTTGATCTTCATCCGAGTTCTCATCAGCAAACGTAAAAGTCAAATTGCGCGTTTGTTATGAATTTGAATTGAAATATTGCACCTCAAGAAGCTTTACGACACATTGCTTTACGGCAGTGATCTCAAAAGCTCATTGGCTCTTGCTACATCACAGATTTGCGACATTGACTGCCATCTTTCAGTCAATGTACCTTTTTAAATGCGTGCCTTGACAGAAAGAAGCCAGATAAACGATGCATCAGCATCTTTTTAAACATACAAATTCATGATCATCATTATTAATCATTACCATTTCATACCTATTCCCTTATCATTGTTTGTCTTAGTCCTGGTCCGTTCTCATTTATGCTATAATGTGGTGTATGTGCTATGTAAGTTCTTATCAGTTTATTAAAGTTATTGTTTATTTTACATTTATTGTCATCGTCCTCCTTGGTCTACACCTGATCCCATGATTATGAGCCAGTGAACCAATTTTAGTGCTATTTAGCACCATTTTTTTAGAGCGTATGCAACCCACGCGCCAGTATGAAGCTGACAATCCTGTATCAGCTAGTTTAATAAGAATAAATTGTTTAAATATAAACTAAATGAAATTGACTTTAAAGGTTACCTTTGCATTAGCAGAGGCAGCAGCTGTAACAGCAGTAGTGATTTTCTTTAATTAAACAGTTAGTAATTAGTTAGTGGGTGTCAATGATCTGAATATATTCATCTAAGGAACTTTAAGAAGAAGGGAAAAGAAACCAAACAGCTATATCATCCACACACTCTTTAAACAAACCCACTAAAAGTCACCAATATTGTCTACCTGCATCACCGAACTTAGGTTTTATCGGAAAAATGAGAGGCTGGCAGATCTGTCACATGTATTTCCGTCCAATGCTTTGACGAAGATTACACGTCTGAGTTAAGTGTACTCAAACTGACCTACATTACAAGACCGGTCAATGCTCCTCAAGGATAAATGACACGACTCTGCGGGTGCCACCGCTTGAGAAGAACAACTGCTGTTGGACCTGGTGTCAATTCCGGGCATCAAATGTGTCATTGAAAGTCTCTGAGGGTAAACGTCTGCTGCCGACTGAACTCTTTTAGTCTTTCTGATTTCAGCTCCCAGCGGTTACACGGCTACAGCAGTTTAACAAGCATTACCAGCAATATCCCAAGACTTCCACCTCAGCATGCACACAAACAAATCAGGCTTGAATTTAGTACCCACTGCTTTGCCTCAAGGTCTCGCATAAAAGCATGGCTTGTCTGTCAGCGTATACCCAAAAGACCTGCGCTGAAGCGCTAAAACACACCCAGGTTCGCCTGCAAAATATCACTTCGTTTTATTAGCACTTGCCAGACATATCCATCCATATCACCCCATTATAATTGTTGTTGGAAATAAATCTCCAAACATCACCGGCAGATTAGTTGATCTTTGGAAAGGTCGAACAGCATTCCTCGGGGTGTTGAGAACAGGTCAATTCCAGAGACAAACCCTGATAAAATAAGCTCTCTTTATTAAAGCCAAGCCTGTGTTCTTCCCTACTGCCATTAAACACACATTAATCATGCCCACTTCAGCCCAGGATACTTTAACACAGCCCAGCCATCATTAATAACGCTCCATCCATTCCCGCGTTGACATTTTCTTTAATTATCTCCGTAATTTATTCATGTACTGTATCGGTGGCGCTTGTTGTGCGAAGCTGCCTGCGAGGAATATTTTCCTCACCCCTCTTCACGACACAGGATTAACTATGCTAATGAGGAAGCTGGGAGGCATGACTGCTATTTGTGCGTGTTAAGCTAGGAGACCATTAGGCCCCGGATCCACGCGCGACAATTGAAACAGGTTGCAGTTTGTTACCGTGCCAAAAATAGTTTGTAGCCTTGTGAGTCGAAGGCATATTTTTTTGAAATTTGTTTGTTACTTGTCTAGGTAAACTATAGTTTTTTAAAAAGTATTAATTCTCAACTCAATGTTCTGCATCCACCATCTTGCACTTAGTTATTTTCAATGAGCGTGACACCAAAAGTGAAAAAAAATGCGCATCATGTTACTCACTCTATATTACTTGTGGGATGACATATTTTTCATGTCGGTCCCGCCAATGCTCTCCTCCATTTGTTTTTTAATTTTATCCTCTTTGCTAATTCGCTTGGCTCATTCGAGTTTCACGCTCAACTTGACACGTTTCAACAGGGATGGGCAACTTCGGTCCTGGAGGGCCGGTGTCCTGCAGAGTTTAGCTCCAACTTCTCTCAGCACACCTGCCTAAAAGTTTCTAGTATGCCTAGTAAGACCTTAATTGGCTGCTTCAGGTGTGTTTAAACTCTGCAGGACACCGGCCCTCCAGGACCGAAGTTGCCCATCCCTGCGTTTCAACTTGCACGGAAGGTGCGATTAAGGTGAGTATTGCACAGCTTTGCCCGAATTGTACCAAATGTTGATCCAGGATCACATCTTACTTGGTGAAATCACGGCGACCTTGGGGGTAACATAAGCCCAATATATTTTCACGTTTCATTTTATGACGTAAAACACACCAGTAATACCCACACGTGTGACTTTTAAAGCTTTTACGTGTTTTTAAAGGTCCCATTCTTTCTGTGTTTTTGAAGCTTTGATTGTGTTTACAGTGCACAATATAACATGTGTTCATGTTTCACGTGTAAAAAAACGCATTCTTTTTACCCAACCTACTTATCTGTATAGCGCTGTTTTCACTGTTCTCAAAATGGGCTGATGTCTTCCTTGGCTTTTTCTACGTTGTCCCTCCTTCAGAAACACGTATCAAGTTCTGATTGTGTAGTTTGTTTAGTGTTTTGTGATTCAACCGCAGCTTAGCTTACCAGAGCCGTTTGAGCCAAAGCTGGCGACTGACGTATTCCTGTGGGCGGAGGTTAGGTTAGTCAAAAAAACATTTTACTGACGTCATTAAAGCAGGAAGTAGAGGGCTGTAGTCCAAACCGGCTGTTCGCTGTAGGCTTTGAAAGGTGAATTCTGTTAAAGAAAATATATCGCCTGGCAGTGAACTTTGAGCTTTATCATTTAATAGGTATTATTTATGCTCTAACTGCAACATTACACACCAACTAAAGTTTGAAAAATGGGATCAGGAAGAACGTGACCTTTAAAACCGCAATTGCTAATAATTTGCTACCTGGGACTACAGACGTTTTTGGGGACTTTAAACATCATCATGCTTGAAGATCTCAACAAAAATGCAACATGGACACAATTCCCCATAATGATTTGTCCACAGAGTGTTTCCTTATCAGGTAACATGTTTTTAATAAAGTTTGAAAGAGTTGTCAGAAGCTTGGTGGTGATGTTGTTGAATTCGATTGACCGTGGTATAGTTCGCTTGTAGCCTAAAGTCAGCTTTTCATGTCTAGTAAATTCACAAAAGTTGCGTTCATCTGTGAAGATTATAGTTGGACAAAACATGTAAGTGTCATGAACTTTTGTTAAACACTTTATTTTGTGAAAAGTCTATGGGAAAAGGATTGGGCTTTTTGTTGGCCTCCAAAAATACATCATCCCTGTGGCAATTTATTTACTGCACTGATCTGTGTGTTTTCATGGATTTCCAAGCTGAAAATAATTAATTGTTTTCTCTCACAAACGTATTCTTTCGGTTCAGAAGAAGTCACAGGGAAGAAGTCTGGAAAAAGACTTTTTGTTGAATCTGTTAGCACGGTCAATCACACAACTACTTTTCCCATTTTAGACGCGTTTTCCATGTGCACGTGGCAAAAATGACGTCAACGCGGAGTGGGCGATCGTGCGCCGTTGGGAGCGCGAGACCCCATTTCGCGTGGCGCTGTGCACGGTATTTTCGGTAACTTTGCGCGGCTCCGCATCGGAAAATGACTGAACTCGAGGCAATTCTGTCAGAGCAGGCAAGGCTGTGACGTATCTCTTTGATCAATCCAAGCAAAACAATGTATATATTCATGGGCTTCGGAAGAGAATGAAAAGTGGGTGGGTCCCCACGTAAACGTAAATCGATTAAACAGCGGTATGACTTTATGAATTATCTGCAAATGTACCTCGCAAATAATAACAATACGTGAAGACGTTCAACTCTGTGATATCGCAAATGAAAAGTAATTGCAGGCTTCTGTAAAAAAAAAAACGTGAAAATTATCCAGCGATCGTGGCAGCATAATAAAAAAAAAACTATTTTACAGCAGTAATCATATTTTAACGAATAGCCTACACTTTTAGCGTATAAGGACCCACATTTAGTGCTGTGTTAATTATCATTAAAAGCAAAACGGGAGTCTCTGTGCCTCCGCAGACGGAATTCTTCTGGCATCTCTCCTCATCATCTCCTCCTTTTTTCTTCTTTGTCTTGAACTTGGGGCTTGAGTCCGACCTAAGGTTCGAGCTGCCTTTAAGAACAGTAAGCTAAGTTTGTTTACCGTTAATTATTAAGACTAAATGGGCAGGCAAACTCGTGAAACAATGAAAGTAAAATAATTTGACAAAGGAGGATTGTCAGCACTTTGTTCGAACAGCAACTCAGCGACCACTCACCCCCACGAATTATGTGTAAAAGCTGAAACGGGTCCGCCGTGTAAAAAAAGCAAAGGTTAGGGATCCCTGCTCTAGTGGAATGGATTTTGACAAACAGCGTTTTTATAAGTGAACAGACAAATGCGCTAAATTAGAGAAAAAGTGGGTGGGTCCATTATCATAGAGACAGAGCGTAGCGCGTCACAACCTGAAAACCACGCCCACCGGGGGGGAAAGCAATCCAACAGTCTCCATTGACTTTGTATTGCAAAAGGCCGCCTCCTTGTCATTTCTGGCTTATAACAAAAAACTGAATAATGCCTAAAAGCTGCTTTGGGACAATATGTACAGCTAACAAGCCAAAGAACACAGAAATAAGTTTTTATAAGCTGTCGAGCCGTAAAACCCAGTCTTTAAGGAGAATAAAGTGGATCGCCGATTACGTTTCCCCCTATTGGACGCAGTTTTACTAATAGGAGTACTATGAAAAGTTGCCTGTTTCCATTTCTGTGTCTAAACGCTCGTTTTTTAAGTCGACAGCTTATAAAAAATTATTTATTTTTTTGGCGTGTTAGATGTACACCTTGTCACACAGCAGCTTTTAGGTATTATTCTGTTTTTAAGTTTAATCTGTAAATAAGTTTTTATAAGCTGTCGACCCAAAAAAACGAGCGTTTAAAGACACAAAAATGGATACAGGCAACTTTTCATAGTACTCCTATTAGTAAAACTGCGTCCAATAGGGGGAAACGTAGTCGGCGATCCACTTTATTCTCCTTAAAGACTGGGTTTTACGGCTCGACAGCTTATAAAAACTTATTTCTGGGTTCTTTGGCTTGTTAGCTGTACATATTGTCACACAGCAGCTTTTAGGCATTATTCAGTTTTTTTGTTATAAGCCAGAAATGACAAGGAGGCGGCTTCTCGCAATACAAACTCAATGGAGACGGTTGGATTGATTTCCCCCCCGGTGGGCGTGGTTTTCAAATTTGCATAACGGCGCTCTGTCTCTATTGGTCTTAAAAAGTGGGTGGGTCCTGTCCCACCCACGTATAATGGTTCCGACGCCCATGTATATATTTATCTGACACTCTGGAAGTAAAGTATGGAAACTTTGCAGTTTAAAACACGAATTCTTTTACATGATTCAGAATGTTTGGCTTATATTTGTATTGAATGAACCACTGCACGAGGAATAAAATACAAACCTTAAGATGTCTGTACTGTTTGTTTAGTAAAAACGTTAATGAAATTATAATGTTTAATAAAGACATATATAAAAGATTGTTGTTTTATTCATGTTCTCATATTTATATATCAAACTCTGATGTTAAAGGGTTGTTCCAGCGGACGACTTCTTCTATCCACTTCTTTGTGTTTGACTTTATTGCTCGCGTGGCCCCCTGGTGGTTCAAAAAAATAGTGCAATAGTGCAGGTGATGGCGATTTACTACTAATCACCGAACCGGCTTTACTGATGAGATATGCATGAAAATCGCAGGCGATTTTTTTTTGCCCAGCTCTACCATGTAAAGCCCCATATATGGAGATATATGGTATATCTGGTTATAATATATATTATACATTATAAGGAAACTTAGGTGAACTATATTGTACCTTGAAAACATGGCAACATCCTGTAGTTCAATCCAATACAGTTTGCAGCACTGCATGCCAAACATTATAATCACTGGAAATGAAGCCCAGCTTAGCCTATGTATAATTACCCTCTCTTGCCTTTAGCTTAAGTTTACTTACGCATTTCCATGAAGGCCATAACAGCTTCTGGCAAGACTGTCAAACCATCTGGCATAAAGAACAGGGTGACAAAAACAAACACAGACAGGGACTTGGTCTCCATCCAGTTTGGAAGAAATACAGAGAAAACCTCAACGCTCCAGGCAGAGCTTACTCAGCAGTTTACTAAAGAAAACACAAGTAAGGTCATCATGCGCAACACCGACCGTAGATCTCCTTTAGATGCTCGGACAATATGACTGTACAAATGCAATTTCAGCTCTATGCGTATCCGTACACTTGCCGGAGGGAGATATGAATTCTAAAAGCGGTGTTAGGTGGTAATTTGCGTTTTGAATTGCTGTTCATTCCCTCCATGGACAGGTTTGCCTAATGGAAAACATCATCGATCATATTTAGCATCGTGTGAACATGTTCCAAAATTCCAATCTCTTGGTTTATCACTGTTTTTTAGTTGCACCGTAAAAGATATAGCTCATTTTCTCAGCGGATGACTCGGATCCGAAGAGCGCGCCCGCACCACCTCCGACCATATTAAAAACGACAGCCATTTAATAACTGAGTAAAAAAGGCACAGATACAACTTTTGCCTTTAACAGCCCATATAGCGTACATTTATAAACAAACTGAGCAAGATGCTCAGAGACGTGTGGCAATTTAAAGCCCCGTCACAGCGTTTTGCCTTTACCTTGCCTTGAGGCTATGCTCTTAAATGAAAATATGCTTTCAACACCAAGTGTCTAAAATTCCCATAAATGAATGAATAAACAAACAAACAAATAAAGAAATATGTGAACAAAATATATATTTCCACTCAATAAGCAGTGAAAAACTTTTTTATGTCCTTCCTTGTCAGTTAGAGACCTTTAGTCCTCATGGTATTTGTCTCTTATGGTGAATTTACCTCTGCAGCACGAGTCTTATTTCCTCTGGGTGCGCTAACCCTCTCCTCAGTTCATTATCCTGCCTGCTGCTATTCAGCCGGCACAAGAATAATGGCTCTCTCTGGTTCTTATTGCACACTGCTGTGGATTGGTGGAGAGGACTATTACTGAACAGGTTGAATTTACCTTCTCCAAGAGAGTCCACTGGTGACCATAATGAGTGGGTAACATCTTAGACATAAATCCTTTTTCCTCTGTCTGTATAGTTGGTCGGGTGCGAGATGATGGTCGGATCACGTGACCTGCGGAGAAACACAGTGGTGATAAGTTATCCCGGACAGATCGCATCACCGTCTGTGCGCGGCTTCCCGAGGAGGGAAACGAGCAGGGAAGCAGGTGGCGGGTCTAAACACTTCCAAATGTCAATCTGGCCGTGAGATTGGGGCAAACATGAGCGGGAGTCAAGCAAAGCTTTACTGACTCAAGTAAATCGAGATTTAATCAAATTGTTCTTAATTGAAATCTTTTCTCCAAATAGTGTTTAATTTGGCCTGGTGTTGCTGTTATTGTGACCAAAACGGTCAAAGAGGTTTTTGATCAGTCTTAAAATGGTACATTTTATTTGGTCACATGTATCATTAATGTGTCACTTTGTCAATTTGTTGCACAAAAACGCAAGTGGCATTTTATTAGTCAAGAGAGTCACAAAATAAAATGTGACTATGTAGATTAACTTGATTTGACAAACCCAACAGTTGGTTTCAGTTAACCAACAAGAGTAGGGTAAAAAATGACCCAGCAAAGGTTAATTAAAACCCACACTTAGCATTTTTTTGGAGTACAATGTCTGGGTTTGTGCACATTTTACCCATAGTTTAAACAACACAGCATTTTTTTCATAGTATAGAAACAGAAATAATGAATGAAACAAAATAAAAATTAGTTTGATATTAATACACTTATTTTCAACCCAGCAATGAGTCAAAAGGGGACAAACCCGCAGTCGTTGGGTTACCCAGAAAATGTTTATATTTACACAAGCAATAGGTTAAAACAACCCAACATTTTGGTTTGAAATGACCCAATATAGGTTAATTGAAACCCACACTCTAAAAAAAGTTGTGTTATTTTTGACTAAAAATTGGACGTACCCAGCCGTTGGGTTACAATAACCCAGAAATAGTTATATTTGACCCAACAATGGGTTAAAACAACCCAACATAAGGTTGGGTTTGTCCCTTTTTGACCCAACAATGGCTCAACACCCAGCGTTGGGTCAAAAAGGGACACACCCAGCCAACCTGATCTCACAAATTTCCGTGAAATAGTCATGTATTATTTTGCTCAGTTTTGCGTGACATTGTCATGTATTTCTACCATTTTAGGTGCTCCTGCCACGACCAGTGTTGCCATGTCCGCTTATTATAAGCGACTTTGGGCTTGTTTTTCTGTGAAGTCGCTTACAAATATTGGTAGTCGCTGGTCACGTTTTTTTGGGCTTGATCCCAGCTTCATAAAAAGTTGTCAATCAGATATTTTCTATATGTTACTTAAACGTAGGAGTTTGTGTAGCCTGTTCGAAAAGTCGCTTGTTTTGGGCTTGTTTTCTCTGGCCAGGTTGTTTATTTGTCTCGCGAGATCTGGCAACACTGGCCACGGCTTTCTTTTCCATGACAGTTTCACGTTTTGGTTACTCAACTGTTTTTCCTATTTTTAAACAATTGTCGCTTCGGTTTGGTGTTAGATTTGGTGTTTGCGTTAGGATGTCACTTAATTAATTTGTTTATACTATTTTTCATATGCTTTTTAAACCATTGTCGCCTGACGTTAGGGTTAGAGTTGGGTTTGGGTAAGGATGTCATTTTATGTAACAGAAAGTTGTTCTAACCCCAAACCGAAGCGACAATTGTAAGAAAATAGGAAAAACAGTTGAGTAACCAATACGTGAAACTGTCACGGACTAGAAAGTCATGGCAGGGGCATGTAAAATGGTGGAAATTCATGACAATGTCACGCAAAACTGAGCAAAATAATGGGTGACTTTTTCATGTATTTTGTGAGATCAGGCTAAACCCAGCCATTTGGTTATTTAACCTAATAAATGTTTATATTTGACCCAACAATGGGTTAAACAATATAGGTTAATTGAAACCCACACTCTAAAAGAAGTTGTGTTATTTTCGGCCAAAAATTGGACGTACCCAGCCGTTGGGTTACATTAACCCAGGAAATGTTATGTTTGACACAACGCTGGGTTGAAAATAAACCAGCATTTTCAGAGAGCAACGTCTGGGTTTGTGCACATTTTACTCAACCATAGGTTGAAAGAATGCAGCATTTTTTTTTACAAAAAGTATATAAACAGAAAACTTATAAAATTATTAAATATAAACTCTGAAAAATGCATGGTATTTTCAACCCAGCATTGGGACAAAAAGGGACAAACCAGCCAGTCCCGGTCCTTTCTATATACAAATTACGGAATTTGCTTAGGGCCCCCGCACCACTAAGGGGCCCCCTTGATAAAAAAAAAAACTTTAATACCACGAAACATAATAATCATTTTGATTTGGCATAATGTAAACAAGACTATGATTTAATAATTTGCAAACATCCGGATATATGCAGGTTTTTAAAATACTTAATGATTTCTTTAATCACTGATATGTACTCGGACAACATGCAGGCCATTTTCCAATCCAAAGGCTGCAGCCTTCAGAGGTCACATTTGTAGGCTGCATACGTCGTAAAGATGTATTTCAAAATATTAACAATTATAAAGCTAACTATTATTCTTAGTTAATGGTAAATTGTTATAATATGACTTGCCAATGAAATGCTCAGTTAACTTTTATTTTTCAGTTAACTAAACCAAGCTAGATGATGTATGCAGCGTGCATATGCGACCTCCGGAGGCTGGAGCCTTTGAATTGAGAAACATCTGCTGTGCATGACACAGGAGAGTAATGTGCTAACAAAGCGCATGGCATATGCCCACTATGGCTTTAAAACAAAGCTATCTGTCTGGAGCAGAAAAAAAAAAAACGTGAAGCAAGGGAACAAGAAGAAATGTGTTTGTGATATTTTAGTCTTGTTAGTATTGCCAAACAAAGCAGTGTAATGTTTTTAAAATAATACTCAAATACAGATTTTTCGCTTGCCCTTTATGATAAGTCATTTTCAGTAATTAGATACTCATTTATGTCAGTAAATAAAGTTAACCACATTAATGCACTTTAATGTGTTTGTCTTTCAGTTTGTTTAGGTTTGGTAAATGGGTATTTTTTAACCTTTACTACATTATGTATTTATATTAATTTAATTTCATTAATTAAATTAATTTAAATTTAAATCAGGCTTATTTTTAGTGCTTCTCACAACACATTTTAAATCAAAACAGCTTTACAGCAAATCCATGTTTCATGTTATAATCCGCAAGTATTCAACTTCTGTACCACTTTTTCCACATGCTGCAAACAAAAAGTGATATACGTCTTTAAAGTACAAGATTTTTTTGAGAAATGTCTTGCAGTATTGGGTTGTAATGTGTGGTATTTGATGTATTTAATGACCTCTGATCTATACACCATTACATTCTTCAGTATAGGCTATCCTCAAGATATGGCCTCCCTGTAATATACAGAAACTAGAAAGCAGGGATTTATTAAGTGCTCCATTCTTTCTTTTCCGTGTTTACACGGCCGTCCGGCATTAACGAGAGCTCAATTATTAATCTGCCTACTCAATGAGATGGATCAAACTGAAATCCGTGGTCAGAAAAGCTGAATATGCATCAAATATAAATAATTCAGCACTTATTTTTCAGGAGACCGCTCATTTTCTTGCTTTACTGCTGGGCCTGGGTGTTTGTGTATGCATTTCTAACAGTGGCCATGCAAACGGTGTAAAGAACATAGGATCAATGTGATAATGTGTTGCAATAATAACAGCAGGCTTCATCTCAGACCGGATCTTGTTTTTTGATTTGATTTTAAAGCAAACATTCACAGCTGGAAAGAGGATATCTCACACCATACAATGTGTCATGCAAAGGTCTATAATGTTGGCAATTTGTGATGCAACTTTGAGTAACCGGATACACACGGCATTAAACTGTATCGCGGTGCTTAATTATATGAATGATCTCCATATGAAATGACCCCAGGGCTCAAAAGAGGTGCAAGGTTGTGATACCGCTAAACCATTAAGGAGCATTAAGCTTGCATTACCAAAGAACAGACTATATTGCAAAGATTGCACGGTTTTATCATTAACATATAGATTGTACGATAAAGAGCTTTTTCTGGAAAGCTCTCTGAAAACAATAACATTGCTGTCACAATACAAGTTCCCCCGTGATTAATTACTGAAATATATTGATTTACATTTATGCATTTGGAAGACAATTTATCCAAAATGACTTACATGGATTCAAGGTTGTTATCAGTATGTGTGCTACCTGGGAATTTGACCTTACATTATTTCAGCGGCATCTCATGGCAATTCGTACGTATTTTTACGAGGTGGTTTCATTTTTTTTTGCGTTTTTAAGCCCCAAAAACGCTGTTACCGTGTAAATGAAAGGCACAACCGATAAAATATTTTTACGCTTCTCTTCCGAGGGACGCGAATTCACGCAAATTCATGCTGCACACGCGTCGAAAGGGTTTACAATAAAAGACACGTGTGTGTGTGTGCGTGCGCGTTGAAAGGGTTTATGATAAAGTGTGTGTGTGTAAGAAAGACACTGTTGTCTTAAGATACTCACTTAAGAGTAAACTGATTACGCATGAGATTAAATTAGTATTGAAAGTTAGTTTGACTACAAAAAACTGTTATCCAATCATAGCAGTGGGCGTTTACTTTCAAGTCGTCAATGCGGCTGGCCCATCAAAACGGATCATTTCCAGCCTCAAAACCATGGTACAAAATGGCCTATTACTTATTGCTTTTGATGTTTTGGATGTAAAAACCACGCGAACGTTATTAGTAGACCTCAGACAACAGTATAAAACAATAAAATGACAGCGGAAGGGCACCTTTAAAAACTGCACTGGTCAGAGCTATCCTCCTCTGGATGCCAACTGTGCCACCTCTGTCATGGGTCACTTCTGCACCAAGGTATGTCATTTTGCCCTAATCACAGTGCACCTTTCTCCTTGTTTTTCACCTTCATCACGTTGCACTCCTGGGCGTTCAAATGAGCGATTAGCCAAAAGGCTTAATAACAAAACAGATTTTGTACTGCTTTCATCTCAAAACTAGGTCATATGTCCCTTCTCATTTTAATAATCCATGATTTCTGAGGTTCTTTGTCCTGTGGAAATTTGTAAAATTATGTATTTTTTGTATTTTGATGGCTGAATGACCAGCATCCCTGTACAAAACAATAAGTTTAAAGCGCACGCTCTGGATGTCCATCCTTCACAGCCTCGGTTTGGAATCAAAATGGCGGCAGGCTAAATAAGGCGTATTAGAAGATCTAGATTTAGATCTAGATTTCTCACTAAAGTTTTTGCAAATGCTGTTTTGAATTTCTCCAGTCAACTTTCTGAACAAAGCAGAATTCATTCCAGGAATAATTCACTTCTCTGTGCATGACTTAAATGAAATGTTTACTCGTATAAGCAGGGGATGATATGGTCTTCGGTTTTGTTTATTTTCCAGTTAGAATGTGATGAGAACAAACATTTCATTCATTTAGTTAGTTAAAGCCAAACTCTAACTCCTCAACATGTCACTTTTTGGGTGCAGGTTAAGATGCATTACAATAGTTTATGCAAATAAAGATTTTTCTTTACACTTTGTTATACTTTATGTACAAAATCTCTTTATTCCTTTTACATTATCAAAGGCTTAACAGATGGAAGATTTTTTTCTTTGAAGAAAAGACTTCAATACCAAAATAGCTAAACATGCTAGATTTCCTACAGTACATGTTTGAGTCAATGATTATTAAACTGAGGTTACATGGCTCCCAGAGAGCTGTCAATCATACTAACACGTGCTTGGCTTACACATGTTTGGAACAGAGCAGCATTTGTCATATTTACCAAAGTGTTGGCACTAAAAGCTTTTTGACAGCCGCAATGATCGGTCACATACTGGAATACTCTTGTCCATTCTTTTGTATCATTCCGCCACCTAGTGAATGGAGGTCCTAAACATCTCTGAATGGAAAAACACAGACGCCCTGTTTTTAAACACTCTCCGTGTGTCTCATTAGTTTACTAGCTCATAAATCAGTCTGTGAATCCCCAATCGGAAGTTATTATTCCGTCAAAGATCAGCGCTCTTGGATGTTACGTTAAACTTAATGAGATTAATGTCTTGTCACATCGTGTGGACGATTAACACTTGGAAAGAGGAATGTAAACACTCGTTTTTTCTTCTGGAGCTATATCTCTTATCAGAACGCGAAAACATCGTGGAACTGCAAGTAAGCACCGCAGCTTTTAAATGTAGACATTGATCATTTATTTAATCGCGACGTGACTATTAAAACATGTTATGAGAATATCGCCACTGGTATATTTATAAGCAGCATGCAAAAACATCTCTCTGACACTTATAAAAAACAGTTTTATATAGTACTGACAAGAACGAAGTCTAATAATAAGCGAGTGCTCGTATCGCGTTAAGATAAAATGGTAAACCAACAGTAACATTATAGAAGTATAGTTTTATTAACTTTTACCTCGCGCCAAAACAATAACAACACAAAAGACACTAAATATGAATAAGAAAACAAGTAATAGTTTCATCATGACACCAAATACTGGTGATTTGATCTAATTTTTGATCATCAGGCCAACATGAGAGCCAGGGAATCCCTGTCAGAGATGTAGCCCAGAGAGGGCGGTGGTCAGCGGGGCGAGTGAACACTGAAGTCCGCTCATGCTTTGGTTCTCATACGTACCGAATCTCACTAAGCAAACGTTCAAACAGGCACTATCTTTACTAATCGACTGTAGATTTAAATATAATACATATTCTCGACTGAACTAATCTTAAAACTACACTTTGTGACCAAGAAATTGTAATATTTAAAAACGGCGAATCCGTCCATTGAGTTAATATGAGATTCAGGCACGTGCACACATAGACATCAAAGGGGGCTTGAGCACCTGCCCTTTTATTCCTGGAGAGAAAGTGCCCTTTTTTCTGGGGTGCTTTAAAAAAAAATAATATGATCTTTATTCATATAACAACTGATGTCTGTCTGTTTCTTGTGTTTTTTACTTGTTGCTTATTTAATTTAACATGAATTTATTCAGAAATCATTTAAATGAGATTTAAACTCTTATATAAAGAAAAATAGCGCTATTTGTGGCACACAAACGGTTAACAGATGAGTCCCGCCTCCAAAATTCAAATCGCTAATATGATTGGCTTTACCTTTCCTTAGTCCCGCCTCTCTAACTTACTTCGCTTTTGATTGGTTTGTCTACACTCGTGCTGCATCATTCGCGCGCTTTAAGCGCCAAAGCTCAGCCCGTGAGCCCGAGCGAGAAGCGATCATGTGCATGATTATGCAGGCAGCTACCGGTAAGTGTGTGAGGAAGAAAGCATTCTTATATTAACAGTTTTATGCAATATGGGACACGTTTTTACACATACCGATTCAGGGACATTGTTTTCCATGGCAATCCCATATTAACCTGAAGAGTTGCAAACTTGTAACAGTGTATTGTATGTAGTTTAAACAGACTGCTCATAAAATAATAAAGCACAAACAATAAAATAATTGCTAACTGCAGTAGTAAGCTTTTTTGTTTGCGTTTTTTTTGTAATGGCTGTTAAATAAGTAAAATGTAGTATACTGGAGTGATGTAGTAGATTGGGAAGAAATCTGATGGTTCAGTATTTTACTTGCCCAGTCAGAAGTTTCACTGACATCACAAAAAAGTAAAATACAAATAAAATAGGCCTAATCTATATTTGTTGTTTCTGACATGTGTAACCCTAATAAATTTGAAACCTAAGATTAAAGGTGCCATAGAATGTGTTGTCATAATATGTTAAATTGTTCTTTGACAATTACATAGAAGGTATGTTGCTTTATTAAGTGCAAAAATTATCCGGAAACGTTTTTACATGTCTGTTTACAACCCTAGAATTTGTCATTTTAATTAAATGGTCTATTTTTGCTCTATTTGAAAGGGTCATGAATAATAATGTTGAGCTCTGCTCTGATTGCTCTGCTCTGAGGCTCATGCCAGAAGCTCACATTAGTAAACAGACCTTATATTTTGAGCCCTTATCAGACGAAAATACATTTTGAGTAACAACTAACAACTAATCAGCTAAATGCTAGAATATGATATAGCATTTATTGGCACGTAGCGCTAACTCAGCAGTCACAACTTTGTTTTTAGCATTTTAACAAATTTGTAATTAATGTGTAATTTAATGTTTTCAAAACATGCACATTGTGTAATGGCTTCCTTTGCTGCTCTATAAACCTAGACTACTAAGGAGACCATTGTGTCTGTGTGAACTAGGGATGCACCGAATCCAGGATTCGGATTCGGATTCGGCCGAATACTGGGCTTTTTGACGGGGTTCGGGTTCGGCCGAATCCTAGATTTTTTTTCCACCGAACCGAACCCTAGGCTTGCGCTACGCTGGTCGACGTCACGTGGCCGTTGATTACACACATCGGGTGCTGACGTGGAGATGAGTTTTTTCTTTCAGTGAGCCTTAGGGGCTAGACACACCAAAACTTTTTAAACACGGCTGAAAACGCCTTGAGGACGCCAAATGCCAGCTGTTTTTCAGCCGAGCGCTTGGTAGCTGTGATGCTTCAGCTGTGAGCCGGTTGGTTGCTGTGGTAATGTCCCGCCCCTCCTCCATTGTAATTGGACGGCTGTGTGAAAACTGACATTGCTGAGGGGAGCTTCTCACTCAAAGTTAAATATAGTTTTCAGCGCGGAGATGCTTGCTTATTGGAAAAACGAGCGTGTCGCAACGCATCGCTTTCATTATGCATAGGCTTATGGTAATTGTCAAAATAGTTTTTCAACTTGTCATCCTGGCATAATGTACAGTTAAATTTAAATAAAATGAAAAATACACTGCTGTGGACGTTGTATAATTCATTAATGTGTTTTACTGTGTTAATGGAATAAGGATGCAAGTAGGATTCGGTATTCGGTTTCGGATTCGGCCGAATCTTAAACGGTGGATTCGGGATTCGTCCGAACCTAAAAAATCTGGATTCGGTGCATCCCTAGTGTGAACAACTGATTATTTTGTAGACATCTTTTGAAAATTAAACAATTGTGTGAGTTTGAACTTTTTTGAACTTTTAAAATATTTTTTTTAAAAGGAAGTCAGAATTGCGTTAATATATATACTTTTTGTTTAAAAAAAAGAAAAAAATATACATAATGATGAGAAGTGCCCTTTATTTCACTTGAGCCCCTGCCCCTCAAAATGTCTGTGCACGTCCCTGATGAGATTCAAAGCAGCCGAAAGTTTTACCTGTCATTCTGGCCGCCCTCAAATCCGTGGCGGAAGAAGTAGTTCTCAAACAAAGAGGCTTTTAAAATTACTCCGTTGTTGTTTTCTAGTTTTCGTTTTTCAAACGTGTGCCGTCGAACTGTTGTATAAAAGCAATATCGCTCTCGGAGTCTACGGCCTACGGCCTCGTGCCTCTGGCCTAATCACAGCAGTGATGATATAGAGCTATATCACACTCCTACTCGAGCGATATTGCTTAAATATCATATATTGCGCTCACAGCTCAGATTGCTAAATAAGCTTAAAATATTAAGTGTTTTCCCCCACAAATGTATTTTTTTTCCACTTCAGAATCCACCAGTTTAAGATTGACATTAAAACAATGCGTTGTATTTATTTATTGAAAAGGTGATTTGTGCAATTAAAGCTTTTGTTCTCTTTAAAAGTGGAATAGTATGCCATGCAGACCCGTTTGCCACTGAACCTGCATTAACGACGACAGTGGGGCCTCCAGCCTTAGTCAAACGGGTTGACACGTATGGTCAGGTTGCGATTTTGGCGTTTTCTCGTGGTCTTGTAAATAGTATGCAATATAGACCCATTTGTCACTGAACCTGCATTAACGATGACTGTGGGGCTTCAGGCCTTAGTCAAACGGGTCGACAGGTTTCATTTTCTCTTAAAGATCGGAAGGTGACCCTTAGTTACCATATATACCTTCGCATTGGGCCCCCAAATTGCAAAATCCTCAACTGTGGATAATATAATTATGCCGCAATAGTTAGTCTGTCTGGAGCTAAGCTGATTTAAACCACATCACTGTGTGACACTTGCATTACATGTGAACAGCCCCTACACTAATATGATTTAGTTTTTCTCTCCCTGTCTCGTCCTCGACCCCGAGGACAATGAGACAAACAGACCCAAGTCAGGTAGATGTGAAAGTCGGCACACCTCTGATCTACTGGCCGTCCTTTAACGTGATGCCCAGCTGATGCCTGAACAACGATCACCGGCAGAACCTGCTTAATCTCTGCTTAATCTCCTTATCCGTTTATATGTGTGTGTGTGTGTATATATATATATATATATCTTCCAATGGTTTTTCCCTCCTAGGACTTTTTTTATTTCCTCGGCTAAAAGCCCGGGGTTTTTTTCTCCTAGGGGTTTTTTTACCCCGGGGAGGCAGCCTTCTTGGGCTTAACTTAGCTTCTTCTTCTAGACGTTACATTAGTAATACGCTCGCTTATAATGTCGAGTCATAGCCGCAGCAAATTTGACTGCTTATGCTATCGTGTATTATGTTGTGCTATCTGTCGTTTTTCACTGCTTCTATTAATGTAAAGCTGCTTTGAAACAATTAACTATTGTGAAAAGCGCTATATAAATAAAATTGAATTGAATTGAAAAGTCTTTATTTCAGTCATGGAGTAATAAGTAAGTAAAAATACTTTTATATTTGTAACAAACACAAATTTACAAGGAGATCTGTTTCAGCACTGGGACAGCACCGTTTTAAAAAAAATATTTCTACGTGCTTCTCATCTTACCATATCCAGAGGTACAAAGTCATCATATACAATAAATCTGTGGGGTAACATTAAAAAAATTCAAAATAAATTCAGGCTACAGGTGAAGCATCTTTTCACGCCTTCTAAAGTCCTTTAATCTGTCCTCATTTATGCCCAAGAACCACAATAATAATCTTTTACATTTTAATCCTTAAATTTTTCATATTTAAAAATGTTTGTGTGCTGTCGCGCTTCTATTTGCACGCACGTTGTCGTCCCATTTATAGGCGCATATTACCAAAGCGCTCTTTAAATAACAAAAACAATATTGCGCCATTGACTTTAGACCAGTAGTCTATTTTAGTTGCCTCAAAATGTGCCAACAATGCACCTGAACACACATCGTTTTCAGACCAGCACATCCATGGGTGCAGAAATGGGCGCAAATGCATTTAAACAATGTTGCGCTGGACATGAAAATGATAATTGCGTCGGGCTGAAACTAGCAACAAACACTTGCGTCACACTTTGCGCTGCATTGCCCCGGGTGTATGATAGGGCCCATGGGTCTCCCAAAGTGTGATTTGCAAAACCCTCTTGGTTTGAGAGGGAATTGCCTGGAATTAAAAGATTAATTAATTACAAATAAACCATAAAGTTTAAATAAATCATCTGCTTCATGAAATCTGAATAAATAATAAAAAATCTATATAAAAATTACTAACAAACAATATACATTTTATTTGTTTATTCTGCATGTCATGTGACCATTACACAACACTACAATATATCAGAGAACTGAGAACTCATGCAAAATGGACAGATACCAATGAAAGAAAAGTACCAGATGAAGGTCCAATAACAGGTAATATAATAGTAAAACACTACTGATGAGAACTTTAAAACTGATGAAAAATAAAGCAATAAGCCCCAAGAGACAGTGGGTTACCAGTGCATTTTATAAATTCCTCAGAGAACGTTTTCTCTTTATTGACGAGATGACTCAACAATATTTATTGACATTTATCTGGATATTGTCACGGTTAATCCGTGTCATGTCTTGTCTCTGTTCCGATTGTTATCACCTGGACATTCATTGATTAATTACCTGCCTCATCACACCTGTTTGTCATTTAGTCTGTGTGTGTATATATACCTCTGTCTTCTGTTTGCTCACTGCTGGATCATTGTCATTGATACCCTGTCTGTTCCTGTGTTAATGTTCCTGTGTTCCTGCCTTCACCATGTCTGCCCTCATGTTTTTATTATTAAATGTTATTTATTTTGAACCTTGCGTTTGCGTCCTGTCTCTCCAACCCTGTCGTGACAGAATGATCCAGCCAAACTGGACGCAGCAGGTTCACGGAGGGCGGCTCCCCCAAGAGTTTCGTCGAGGGGGAGTAGTGACATCGGGGTTCATTCCCCATCAGCCCCGATGTCTCTTGGGGACCACCGTGAGCGATCGCTTGCTCCTGCGGGCCTGCGGGAGGAGGATCGGCCCAGGCGGTCCCCCAACGGTTGAGTCGTCGTCGACGGTCCCTCGGAGGACCACCATCCTGCTCGCAGGGGGATCCGGAACGGACCACGCCCGATCATTTCCCCGGGGTGGCTACCAAGGGTCTCCGTTTCCGCGAGGGGATGGGAGATGATTTCCGGGGGCATCTGATCGTCGACGATTCCCAGGAGGGGGGTAATTCGTCTGCCTCGGTTCTCGGAGCGACCGCTCCGGTTCTCCTGGCGCAGTCCGGCCAACCGTCCTGTTGGTCTCATCCTGGCGGCTGCCGGCTTCGCCAGGGTCCCCAAGCCCTCCACCCCTCCCTTGGACTCTCGCTACCAGACTTTGTTTTTGTTGTTTTATGTGAGTGTCTGGTAGCCACTCGTAGAGGGGAGGGTAATGTCACGGTTAATCCGTGTCATGTCTTGTCTCTGTTCCGATTGTTATCACCTGGACATTCATTGATTAATTACCTGCCTCATCACACCTGTTTGTCATTTAGTCTGTGTGTGTATATATACCTCTGTCTTCTGTTTGCTCACTGCTGGATCATTGTCATTGATACCCTGTCTGTTCCTGTGTTAATGTTCCTGTGTTCCTGCCTTCACCATGTCTGCCCTCGTGTTTTTATTATTAAATGTTATTTATTTTGAACCTTGCGTTTGCGTCCTGTCTCTCCAACCCTGTCGTGACAGATATCGCCATTAATTGTGCAATTGTAGAAAAATTAAAAATATAATTAAAGACTGTGGTGTTTATTTTCATAAATCAGTACGCAGCAACAGTGGCGCAGTGATACTACCAGAATGAGCCGTTTTATAATAAATGTTTTACATTCAAACATGCAAATGCGCTATTAGATTATTGAAATATTTACTTAAAATCTCAGGGTGTGCTTCAGGTAAATAGTTTAGGTCAAGGGGGTTCAACTTACAAAAAAGTTTGAAACCTCATGCTGTAACATGACAGAGTTTTAACATGAAATTAATTTGTGTTCAACTAAAGAAATAAATTCATATAAAGAGAAGTTTAAAACCGCACACTGAATAAAGAGTGCCGCAGGAACCTGCTTTCATCGATCGCAAAAATGTTTTCTTTAACAATGCCATTGGTAAAAAGAATTGATTGATTCATATCCTTACAAACAACAAAATGTCTTTTCATCTGTTGTGCAGTGGATGGTGTATAATGCATTAGAGAAAAGATAATAATTATTACCACCTAAACAGTTGTTACCATGGTTTCTTTGCTTAAGTGCTACAATTTAAACCAATACTGGATTGTAAGTCTTTCAAGCAACAGATGGCCTGAATCAAACGCTTTATTGCCACAAATCTGAAGGTTATAAACAAATCGTGGCAAATGTACAAACCACTGCGTTCCTGCCAATGAAGTTTGTGGCACAAATATCATCTTCAGAGATCAGCAACCATCACGTTCATGTTTTAAAAAAGGTCCAAAATATTTTGGAGGTGATATGAGTGTTTAAGTATGCTCTCGGGATGTGGAGTGCACTGGCAATTATTACTGATGACTTTCAGGCCTCTGATTGGCTAATGTAAGAACAAAGAAAAGAATGAATTAAGCAGTTCTTAAAATAATTAGAAGTGGCGTCGGTGGTCCCAACAATAGAGGAAAGGCAGATCAGAGACGGCTCTCTGCGAGTGCTTTTGTTTCATCAGCATTCAGCTAATAAGAATTCTCTGCATCCAATCCGAAATGCTTCAGCTCCTTTCAGAAGCAGCAGACTGAGACCTGGGTTTTGACACGATGGCCAGCACCGATGTTCATTTGCTACGTTTTCATTTTACATGAATAATTAACTCAGAAACCCTTCATTAAATAACTTATTAAACCTGATGGATCTGACTGACTATATGTTTTTGTTCTGCTGCATGATAAAGCTTGAATAACACTTGCTGTACATTTGCTTTTGTTATAGACACACACACACACACACACACACACACATATATACACTTTTTACTCATTAATGTTACTGAATCATTTATGATGTTTAGTTGTTTTTCAATTTACAAGTTTGCCATATTAAATCATTTGCAGGCCACTGAGATGCATCACTGTGGAACTATATAAAGATTTACAAAACATTGTCAACAGAATAAAAATTACAATAAGAGCTGTGAGCACAGATTTGTGCTGGTTTATTATTTGTGAAGCGTGCCATTTCAAGTGTTACTGAAAAAAATGCATATATTTAAATACTGCACTGGTATGACATTGTTTGGACAAACAGATAGTCTTGCCCAAAAACGCTTAGGTTACTCACGTAACCCCAGTTCCCTGAAATAACGGGAACGAAGCATTGTGTTAGTTGCTGACGCTATGGGGGAAACTCCTGTTTACTCCACGATTGAAGCCTATTGGTAAATGTCTGTAAAAAATACAGACCAATGACGTTTGAGCCCGCGCGCGGGATGGCACACGTCCTTATATAAGCACGGGATCAAGCGTCAAGAGCTCATTATTATTTGACTGAAGCGCACAGCCGAATAACACTCGCTGCGTAGACGTTTGTAGCACAGCCAGAGACGCAATGCTTCGTTCCCGTTATTTCAGGGAACCGGGGTTACGTGAGTAACCTAAGCGTTCCCTTTCAATACGGTTCACTTCGCATTGCGTCAGTTGCTGACGCTATGGGGGAACGTAATCCCATCACGCCGTGCATACACAACGGACTGAGGTGCCTTACCGGAGAGACACTGTATGTGGCCCTATATCCAGCATATTCACAGCTTTAAAGCAAAAGTGTAATCACCATATAAAATGTTAACGCGCATACGGTGGGGTATTAAACGCACCGCGAAGCACATTACATAGCACAAGACGGCGAGATCACAGAGCGCGCCGCTGGTGTGCGAGAATAAGTAAGTCCAGAGTCACGTTGGTGAGCTCGCTGAGCGCACCCCGATGTACACATAAAGCGCATGAATGCGCGTGCATGGTTAAGCCAAGAGAACCTGCGCTCATAGGGCAGGGAGGTCTAAGCTGTACAATCTGACAAACGTAGATGGCGAAGACCAGTCGGACGCGTTGCAGATATAGATACTCCGGTAAACCAAGCCCATGATGAAGCCAACTTCGCAAAGAGTGGGTTCTAACATCATAGCTTATTGAGGAAGGTGTGAGCCAGCGCAATGGCTTCAACGATTTTATCCAAATAGCCACTGTAGTAACCGGCATACTTAGTGAGTGATCTGCGTGGCTTACGAACAGCTGATCTGACTATAATATGTGGCAGAACGGTTCGTAGCGTGGGATTATACAGATACCACAATAGTGTGAACCCAGGTGAGCCCTCGAGCGCATCGGGGATGCATATAGGTAATATTATAGTGCACAGGTCGGTGAGCTTCTAAGCATGCCGTAAATGTGTACTGACCATAAATTGCACGGGCACAGGTGAACACTTGAGTACATCGTGAATGCATATAGATGAATCAGAGTGTTATAGTGCACAGGCCGGCAAGATTCTAGAGCGCGCCGTCATGTGTTCTGATAATAAATTGTGCGCACACGGGTGAACCCTTCAGTGCACCGTGAATGCGCATAGATAAATCAGTGCACAGAGCGCGCCGTGAATGTGTACAGATATGAATGATGAACGTAACGGTGGGTACCCAACGCACCGTGAACGTACACAGATGAATAACAATGTATGTGTCACAAAGGATAACACAGCCGTGTATACAGGTGAGCTTCTCCAAGCGCATCTTTAGTGTATACTGCTTGGATTGAGGGTGGTAACCGGATGTGAGGCTGATGTTGATGTTAAGAGCTTTAAAAAATGCTTTCCATACCTTGGACGTGAATTGTGGACCCCGGTCGGATACGATGTCTTCAGGAAGACAATGAAGCAGCTGTTCAGCGGTTTCCATGGCAGACGGCAGCTTGGGCAGAGGGATAAAACGACAGGCTTTAGAAAAACGATCAATGACAGACAGCACCACTGTGTTACCTTCAGACTTGGGTAGATCAGTCACAAAATCTACAACGATGTGAGACCACGGTCTTCGTGGAATTGCAAGGGGTTGAAGGAGACCTGCCGAGTTCTGGTGGGGGGTTTTGCTGGTTGCGCAGATGGTACAAGCAATGACAACAGAGCTTACGTCAGGATACATAGACTGCCACCAGAATTTGTTCTTCAAGATCAATAGCGTAGAGTTAATCCCGGGATGTCCAGAAGAGAGATATGTGTGAACCCATTGAATGACTTGCTTTCTGTGAGATGGTGGAACGAATGTGCGGTCGGCAGGGCATTCAACTGTGGGTTGAGGTTATTAAGTTGATTCATTTCTTGCATAACGTTCCACTGTACGGGAGCAACAATAAGGGAGGGTGGGATGATGGCCTCTGAACAGAGGGGTTGGGGCACTGAATCATAAACCCGTGAGAGAGCGTCTGCTTTGGTGTTCTTGGAGCCTGGTCGGTATGTAATGGTGAATTGAAAACGTGTGAAGAATAATGCCCATCTAGCCTGTCAGGTGTTGAGTCGCTTAGCAGATTGTAAATATTCCAGGTTGCGATTGTCTGTAAGAATAGTGAATGGGTGTTTGGCGCCCTCTAGCCAATGTCGCCACTCTTCTAGAGCTGTTTTCATGGCTAAAAGTTTGCGGTTGCCTACATCATAGTTACGTTCGGCTGGGTTCAGTTTTCGGGAGTAAAAGGCACAGGGGTACAATTTGCTGGGATTACCTTGTCTTTGAGATAAAATGGCGCCCACACCTTAGTTGGAAGCATCCACCTCGACTATGAAGGGTCTTTCTGGGTCTGGATGATGCAAAATAGGAGCTGAAGTAAAGCGAGTTTTCAAAGTTGTAAAAGCAAGTTCGGCGTCAGGATTCCAGGAGAGCTTGTGGTTGGACTTGTGTACTAAATATGTTAAAGGAGAAGCAATAATGCTGAAATTCTTGATAAAACGTCTGTAGAAGTTGGCGAAACCTAGGAAGCGTTGTAGTTCTTTCACTGTAGTGGGTTTGGGCCAATTGAGTACAGAATCAACCTTTTTCTTATCCATGGCAACCCCGTCTGGACTGATGATATATCCTAAGAAGGATGTTGAAGACTGATGGAATTCACATTTTTCTGCCTTAGCGTAAAGCTGGTGTTCAATGAGGCGTTTTAGGACTGTTCTGACATGGATGACATGCTGCTCCAAGGAATCTGAATAAGTCAAGATGTTGTCGATGTAAACAATGACAAAACGATTGAGCATATCCCGGAGCACATCATTAATGAATGATTGGAACACAGACGGACTGTTAGATAGCCCGAAGGGCATCACCAAATATTCATAGTGACCATCACTGGTAGAGAATGCCGTTTTCCACTCATCTACTTCCCGAATCCGAATTAAGTTGTAGGCATTGCGTAGATCCAATTTACTGTAAATCTTGGCACTGCATAGTTGTTCAAGAGCAGCTGGTACTAGAGGTAAAGCGTAGCGGAATTTCACAGTGATGTCATTAAGTCCTCGATAATCAATGCAGGGGCGTAAACCACCATCTTTCTTACCCACGAAGAAAAACCCTGCTGCCGCTGGTGAGGTTGAGTGACGAATGAATCCCTTTTCCAACTCTTCCTTGATGTATTTCTTCATGGCCTTCTGTTCGGGTTCAGATAAGGGAAAAATACGCCCCCTGGGGGTACAGTATTGGGTAGCAGCTCAATAGCACAATCGCTGGGGCGGTGGTAATTGCGTTGCCTTGGTCTTACTGAACGCTATAACAAGGTCTCGATACTCATGGGGAACATTGTCTGGTAAAGTAGCTTCAGGGTTGATCTGGAAGGTACATACGGAAATATCTGGGGTTTTACTCACGCAGGAAGTCAGACATTCATCACTCCATTGGAGAATACATTTTTCTTTCCAAGAGACCAGAGGGTTATGTTGATGGAGCCAGGGAAATCCCAGAATGATAGGGTTGTGTGGTGATGAAATTACATAGAAAGTGATTTCTTCGATATGATCGGAATTGGTGATGAGAGTGATGTTCTTGGTGATATGAGTGACTGGGCCGGAGCCCAGCAGCCATCCGTCTAACTCTGCGATGGAGAGAGGAGGTACACAAGGGGTTACATCAATGCTGTGAAATTTGAGAAGACCTGAATCAATAAAGTTCCCAGCAGCCCCAGAATCCAGTAGCGCTTTAGAAGATATGGTAGAATTCTGCCATGACAAGGTAACGGGTACTTCCATACATTCAAAAGCAGTAGTAGTGGGAATTGATGCACTCACCCTTCCGAGATGTGTTTGTGATGGCCATGTGGGACAGACGGCGAGAACATGACCTGCTTCACCACAGTACAGACACAGACGTTTTCAGAAACGGCGTTCTCTTTCCTCCACTGTGAGACGTGCTCGTCCCACCTGCATAGGCTCATCAACGTCAGAGAGAGATGAAACAGGGACATCATAACCCGGCACCGGTCTTCTGCTGCGCACTAGGTTGTCAATGCGAATGGCTATTGAGACGAATTTGACAAAACTCCTCCCCTCGTCCTGGCAAGCCAGCTCAGACTGTAATTCATGACTTAGTCCTTGGCGAAACAGGCTCTTCAATGTATCCTCTACCCCGTTAGTTTGAGCGGCGAGAGTGCGAAAAGTGAGTGCATATTCAGCGGCGGTGCGGCATCCCTGTCAAAGGTTTAGCAGCTGTTCGCCCGGATCTTGACCTCCAGCTGGATGTTCAAAAACAGCTTGCATGGTTCTTTGAAACTCATCATAAGTGCAATGGTTAAAACTTCCTGCCGACCATAATGCTGTTGCCCACTCCAAAGCTCTTCCGGTAAGTAAAGAACAAATTAAAGAAATCTTACCGACCTCTGTGTGGTATACGTTTGGTTGCTGGGCGATAAATAGCTCACACTGCACAAGGAAGCCTTTACATCTGTCAGGGGTGCCATTGAACTTTTCAGGGAAAGCCAGACGGGGTGTAGCCGAGGCCGCAGGTAGGGGTGCGGGTGTTGGTGGAGGCGGAAGTGGTGTAGGGGCGATGGCGGCATTCGCTGATACCGCTAAGCTCTGCACAGAGCGAACCAGTTCCTCGGTGAGGGATGTTAGCCGAGCTAACTGTTGCTGGTGAGCCACCAGGATGTGAGCTTGTGAGGATAGCTCGCCTGTGAGTTGTGCTAAGGTTTCTGGATCCTGTTGTGGTGAAGTCTTCTGTGACGCATCAGACATGTTAGGTTCCATTTGCAACTCTTTATTGATGTAATCACACAACAAACAGTAAGTAAACAGTGGGCAAATCCAGATAAGCATAAACGTAAACACAATCCAAGATCGGGGCAGGCAGATATCACTCATATACGTTACACAGTCCAAGATTGGGGCAGGCAGAAAGCAGTCGTAATCGATAACCAGTCCAATGTCGGGGCAGGTGGCAAACAGCAATAATCCAATAGACAGTCCAATATAAACACCAAAAAAGCAAACAGGGGTAATCACAGGGAAATGCTCAGAAATGCTGCTAGGGGCAAACAAGACTTCGCAAAGATAGAGTGGCAAAGTCCCAGGTTAAATAGACCCGCTGATACGCTACAGCTGGTGTGTAATCAGCGGGTCGCAGTGCATTATGGGAAGTGTAGTTCAGTATGCGGGTTAATGAGAAGTACCGGGAGCATTAACACTGACATCCGTCACATATATGAATGGCCGGTTGTAAAAGCATGGTTCGCTGTTATCGCCACCACATAGATATAGCGTAGGGGGAGAGATGTAGTGAGGAGAAAGCGTTCCACACCACAATTCGTGGGGGTTTAGACTTTTCGCTGTCACCGGACAGAAATAGATCAGACTTTGCATAAGGACGCCTCGCGAGGGTTAATATGTCTGCACCTTGGTGGTTTAAGCACAAGATGCATATCACTCTGATTGAACATAGCTATAAAGCGATGCAATGAGTTTATAAGGAGATGACTCGTCAGCTTGTACAGGGGGCGAGATCTCAACCTGGCTTGGTGAATAATGAAAACCACCGTAGTTTGCTCGACCGTGTTATCACAATAACACAGTCGAGAGTGCTGCAGTGCTAAAATCATCCCCTTAACTCTTTCACCGCCAGCATTTTTTTAAGAAGTTGCCAGCCAGCGCCAGCGTTTTTCATGATTTTCACCAAAGTTTAATGCCTTCCAGAAAATGTTCTTGGTGGCACACCGTGATTGTATAGTGGTTAGTTCTCTGCGTTGTGGCCGCAGCAACACCGGTTCGAAACCGGGTCATGGCAGTGCATTCAGGAAGATGCGTGGTTGACCCTGTTGCTGTCCCTTTTGTGACCGGCTGGTCCATCCACTCTCTAAAAACGTAACCTCTTCTTACAAGTCCTTTTTCGGCACACACCAAGCCCAGGGGGTTCACCCGGACGACTCATCGTAGTCGTGGCCGCGTGCTTAAAGTGATTGATTCGAAAGCCGTTGGGGAAATAAACTCTCTGAGCCGTAACAGATTATATTCTAAGGGTTCAAGTCAACAATTCCCACTTGCCTAATTGCCCTCTGCAATGTTTACCCTTTCCTCAATATACTTTCGACAAAAACATGCTCTAAAATTTGTACCTTGATTACCACTATGTCGTCCAGCGTCCAGGAACATCCACAGGAGAGGTCGTGACTTTTGCTGTCATTCTTTCGCAGAGACAATATCGTAGCCTTTGAGGTTTACCTGAGGCGTGATCATTGCTGGTTGAAAACTTTACCCAATACCCCGCCAGGATGACTTGAAATACAGTCAGCTTTGGCAATTTTTGCCAGTCTCTTAAGAGACTTACATGGTAGTTGTAAAAGAAAGATGTCCGCTTGTGTTGGTGTTGTTTGTAACGACATTAGGGGAATCACAGTTTCATCCCAATCGTTGGTGTCACATTCATTTCAAGCTTTGATGAGGGTATCGACGTTAAAATTATCAAGGTTGCGTGTTTACAGAGTGTTCTTTACGTCACGTGGGATGATTTTGTGGAGAAATAAGCAAATCACAAAAATGATTTAGCGGGATTTTCTCAGGGAGGGTCACGTTTTTGTCACATGTGCTTTATCTCGTTCAACTCGAGAGTCAGTTCATCATGTTACGCAGACACACCTACATTTACTTGAGGTTAGTAACGCTGCCTCTCTGATGTCGTTTTGGAGGACAACTGCTTTTTCCCCAAGAGAAGAGTGTCTCAAGCTGAAGCAAGACTTCTCCACTTAAAGAGCTCTCACATACTCTGTTAGAAGACTGAAGCAGGCTCCTGCTCATTTGTGGCATCCTAGTAACATTTACTCTGTCCGCAGACCGGCGAGTAATGAACAGGTCATGATAAAGAAATTCCATCGTTGTCTGCAAGCGTTATCAGACCATAGGAGGCATGAGACGTGAAGCTCTGGAACTGAGCCCTGAGCCCGGATAGCTCAGTCGGTAGAGCATCAGACTTTTAATCTGAGGGTCCAGGGTTCAAGTCCCTGTTCGGGCGATGAGTGCTCTCGCAAGAGCCTCGGTTGCATTTTGTGCCACTGTATGAAGAGCTCCATTTCATTGGAAACGGAGAGTGTAAAACATACCCACCATCTGTGTGTAGTCGTGGCCGAGTGGTTAAGGCGATGGACTAGAAATCCGTTGGGGTCTCCCCGCGCAGGTTCGAATCCTGCCGACTACGTCTGCAGGCGTCTCCCTTTGGCTTTAGGGTCAGCTTTTGGACTCGATAATGGATTGGGTGTTGAGAGGCGCTTTGCTTAAGGTTTGCCGATGAACGTAAACAACAAAGTTGATTGAGATCTCAGAAAATCAATGCCAAGCACCTTCCGGCCGACACACTCAGGCAGACCTGCAAGCGGGGTTCGGGCGGAGCCTGGTGGCACGCCGTGATCGTATAGTGGTTAGTACTCTGCGTTGTGGCCACAGCAACCCCTATTCGAATCCGGGTCACCGCAGTCCATTCAGGAAGATGCGTGGTTGACCCTGTTGCTGTCCCTTTTGTGACCGGCTGGTCCATCCACTCTCTAAAAACGTGACCTCTTCTTACAAGTCCTTTTTCGGCACACACCAAGCCCAGAGGGTTCGCCCGGACGACTCGTCGTAGTTGTGGCCGCGTGCTTAAGGCGATTGACTCGAAGCATAAGGGTCTTATCTAGTGAAACGATTGTCATTTTTGAAAAGAAAAAATATTCACTTTTAAACCACAACTTCTCGCCTATCTCCGGTCCTGTAACTTGCCAGCGCGCCCTCACGTAATTGAGTAATGACGTCAAAAGGTCACGTGTTACATATATGAAATGCACATTTGCGGACCATTTTAAACAATAAATTGACACAAAGACATTAATTAGTACAACAACCTCGGAACGGTCCTCTTTCTCCACACTTGTAAACAGTGGGGCATAGTTTCGCATAGGTCATCCGTGACCTCTTGACGTGATGATGTATTGCGCGAGGTTTAAAAGTGGCTTTTTTTTGTCAAGATTGATGATCGTTTCGCTAGATAAGACCCTTATGCCTCGTTTGGGATTGTTTAGAGTCCTTTGAAGCTCCGTTGAAACTGCAATTTTAAATTGCATTAAAACTGTTAAGTGTTGGGGTCCATTAAAGTCCATTAAAATGAGAAAAATCCCGGAATGTTTCCCTCAAAAAACACAACTTCTTCTCGACTGAACAAAGAAAGACATCAACATTTTGGATGACATGGCGGTGAGTAAACTATCTGGATTTTTTTTAAAGAAAATTGACTAATCCTTTAATCAGTGTTAAAAAAGGATAACGTTTTTGGTGTTTGGGTTCTGGTAGAGTCCATAGGGACTCATTTCATTTTCACATAATTTTTCTTGATGCTTCAACTTATCCTCACAACTTTATGATATTTATTTTGTGAATATTTAAACATTCTGAAATACATTAAAAAATGTGTGTGTGTGTGTGTGTGTGTGTGTGTGTGTGTGCGTGCGTGCGTGTGTGTGTGTGATGGAAATTTCGTTCCACTTTTTATTTATGCTCCAGGACCAGACCTTGGTTTATATGTAGAAATTTTCAGATTTATAATGGACTTACTTTTATTTCTTTGACATACAAAAGGAAAAAAAAAATATTTTCATTTTCCCATTCATTCAAAACATTTTTTTTTTCGTTTTCCCATTCATTTTCAAAACACCTTAAACTGTAATTTTTTACACACCTTTAGAACAACCAAATCAAGCCCAGTTTTTGTGCATGTTTAAATAGATTATTTACAAAAAGTCACAGAGTTTCATGCCCCTGAGATGAAGGTAACACTTTTAACTCATTCGCCGCCAACCTTTTTTGAAAAAGTTGCCAGCCAGTGCCAGCATTTTTCATGACTTTCACAAAAGTGTAATGCCTTCCAGAAAATGTTCATCTTTAAATATATAAACATAACATATATTAAAGGAGCTGTATGTATTGTTTCTACTTCTAAACTAATCCCTTTTCAATTGCCTGTGTGTGAAGGGGTTGTAATCTCACATTAAAATGATCCACTTTGCGGGTTTTGCTATTACCTCTGAAAAAAATATCATTATTTTTATGTGAAAGTACCAGGTCAGATTTGGCGCGAAATCCAGTGACGTCACCTGCATGCGCTCTCCCGAACCTCTCGCCTCGTCTACTGACTTTGCACTCAACAGCGACGACACTGCAACAGACTGAAACAACCTGCTCCCAACACAACACAGACTCCAACACAAACTCCACATATTGTGAAGAAAAAAATTATCTGCTGAAGCTCGTAAAGCCAAACGTGAATCGGATCAACTTCGTCCAAAAAACGGTTTAACATCGGCAGGGCATTTGAATTATGGAGAAACCTCCGCTTTGTTTTGGGTATAAAAACGGATCTGGAGTTGACTTTCATCCTATTGGACAGGTAAGCTAACATTACTACAAAGCATGTAAAATAGATTATGTGCTTTAGTTTTTTAGATGTTGTTTCGGTTTGCTAGCCTTAGCTTTAGCATGTGTTTGCCCAGCCGTCGTCGATCGATGTCGTAAAATTGCGGACGCGTTAGTTTGCGGGCGTCCGATTTTTAAAAGTCTTTATACTCGTACAGTCTGACATTGATGGAAACTAGGATTATACAGTGTGACATGGACTTAACTACGATATTGATCGCACAGTGTGGCAAGCAACAATCCTAAAGGACTCTTTAAAATAGCACAGTGTATACCGGGCTTTACTGTTATACTGAAATTGTTCAGTGTAGTTCACTAACCGTTTTCGTTATCTTACCGTAAATTTACCTATGTAACACCACATTACACAGGCTAAATGTAGTCAATTTAACGTTGCAGTTTACCTGAGTTTCCAGCATGTTGCGTGGTGCTTTCTCCGGTGTGTTGCATCTCAGTCTGGCGAGCATGCGCTTGTAAACTTATTGGTTGCCATCTGAAACATCACCACTAGAGGCCGCTGAAAACTACAGCCCCCTTAGTCACTTCCGTATTGGCTTAATCAGAGAGATCGGAAGGTTGCCCTCGGGGAGTCTCTGGCCGCAAAAAGTTTAAGAACCCCTCTCCTAACTATTGCCTGTCAAATAAAAGCAAAATTGCCCCCCAAAATGTTTTCTTCTAATCTTTGACTGAATGGTTCTTTGAGGAACCACAAATGGTTGTTCTATGGCAAGATCCTTCTTTATTTTTAAAATTGAACCCACAAATGGCTTACTTACAATAGAGCTGCTTCTGTACATTATGCTGGGACAAAAGTAATATCCAATAAAATACACCCTTCACAATTCCTATTATGAGACTTACAAAGGACAACAAAAGTCTGCCTTTATTTTACAACAACAGTATTCTTCAATATTTTTATGTGCACCTCTGGAATTAAACTCAAGACTTTATTGCGCTACATGCTGTACTATAAATAGATTGGAAAAGGTTAAATGTTTCTCTTATATAAGGCAAGTTTTAATGGATGTGATCTTCATCATTACAGTAACAGTGAAGTTGGAGAAGATGAACTCAAAGCAAGTGAGTGCCCTCTAGTGTACAACATTTAGTCTTGCGTAGCGCCTCGGGTTCTCCAGGAGTGAACGACAGCTCAGAATTCACATAAACAGATTGTCTAGAATTAAATTTAGCTGTGATCTTTCCAAGAGCACCACAGACAGAGATAAATGACAGTTAAGGACGACAGACCGCCCTGGGTAAAGCTCTCTTCATCACATGCATTTCATTGCTTACTGTTCACATTCAGTTTCCAAATATTACCACTCATGTATTTAATACATTAAATGAATTGTGAGCCTGGGGTTAGTTTGCTTTACATTGCATTATGCTCAAAAAAGGGTGCTGCACAGTAGCATAATTGTTAGATCTGAGCTGATATTTCCTCTGTTATAGGTTCAAATCCGTATCTCTACAGCAGTGTCTCTTAAACAGGGGGTTGGGGTCCACTAGGAGGCCTCAAAAACCTCCAAGGGGACAGTTAAAGGGACAGTTCACCAAAAAATGAAAATTTTGTCATCACTATCTCACTCTTATCCCATTTCCGCCACATAAGAAAAAAATCATGCTCTGATAAATCATAATTATGACTTTAAAAGTCGAAATTATGACTTTTAAAGTCATAATTATGAGATAAAAAGTCATAATTATGAGATAAAAAGTCATAATTATGAGATAAAAAGTCAAAATTATGACTTTAAAGCAACACCAAAGAGTTTTTGCTCTTTGCTCCCCCTACAGGTTAGAAGCGTAATTGTCCATTACCCACTGTCATAAATACTGAGGCATAGCTGGCTCTGATTGGATTGTAGGTCTGCCGTAAAGCAAGTTTTTGTAGTATTCACTCGGACTACAGGACCACTACCCGACGGTTGGAAAGTTCTTTAGTGTGGTTTTGGCTGATAGAGGGCTGCAAAGCGAATGTGAAAGTGCTGTTCACCCTGTTTAGAGTGGTGAAACGACTGAAACTGTTTTGGAAGCGATATTTTAAGGTAAAAAAACTCTTTAAAAGTCTTAATTTTGACTTTTTATCATCTCATAATTATGACTTTTTATCTCATAATTATGACTTTTTATCTCATAATTTCGACTTTTTATCTCATAATTTCGACTTTTTATCTCATAATTATGACTTTTTAATCTCATAATTATGACTTTAAAACTCCTAATTTCGACTTTTTATCTCATAATTTTGACTTTTTATCTCATAATTATGACTTAAAAAGTCATAATTTCGACTTTTATCTAATAATTATGACTTTTTATCTTATAATTTTGACTTTTTATATCATAATTATGACTTTAAAAGTCAAAATTATGACTTTTTAACTCATAATTTAGACTTTTTATCTCATAATCTCGACTTTAAAAGTCATAATTTCGACTTTAAAAGTCATAATTTGGACTTTTTATATCATAATTATAACTTTAAAAGTCATAATTTCAACTTTAAAAGTCATAATTTCGACTTTAAAAGTCATAATTTCGACTTTAAAAGTCATAATTTTGATTTTAAAGTCATAATTATGATTTATCAGAGCATGATTTTTTTCTTGTGTGGCGGAAATGGGCTTCCATACACTGTCATGTTGTTACAAACCTGTATAAATGTCTTTGTTCTGATGAACACAAATAAAGATATTTTAAGGAATGTTTATAACCAAACCAAGGCCCCATTGACTTCCATAGTATAGAAAAAAACCTACAGTATGGAAGTCAATGGGGCCTCTGATCGCTTTATACAGTTTATATCAGATAAATTTTTTACTGGTTTGTAACAACATGAGAGTGAGTTAGTGATGGCAGAATTTTCATTTTTTTGGTGAACTATCCCTTTAAAATGATTTCAAAAGAAGCATTAAAATTAGACTAAAAATCAAGATAATTATTAGTGTTTGAATATTCCCATAACAAAACATATTTCCACTGTTCTCCCCTCTCACCAGACACCCGAGCTTTCAAAAGCGTCCCCACCCTCATCAGAAACCACATCCAACTCTGTGTCTTTCTCCACATGAGAGACTGAGCCGTGCCAGTGCCATCACAAACTCTCTGCATCACTATTCTCCTGACTGTGTTATCTCTAACAACAGCCTCCTGCTCTTACCAGAGCCTCCAGCACTTTAAGTATGTTGTAGCAGTGTGCGATTGTTGATACTGGATGTGCCGTACATGCCAAAGTGCCCATGTGTCTTCTTTGTGTGTGGTTTGTTTACTACACTTACACTAGAGGGCAGTCCTACTGTATAATACAGGATACAAGGCATGTCATTAAGTAGAATGTATGGTATAGTGTTACGTTAGCAAAAGTCATGAGTTTGGCCCAGGAAACACAATACACAAAAATAAAGGTAATACATGATGCCATAGAAGAGTCAAAATGGATAACATGTATATGTAAAATAGTGTTCAATTCTGTGTCATATTGAAATTTAAATAGAAATTTCTTTGGTCACAAGTGCATGACCTAAAAATGTTTTTTAAATATTGCCTTTGAAAAGCATTCAAGTGACCCACAAAAGGTCAGAGTTCAAAGCAACACAAAGCAATGTTTGTGGTCTCACTGTATGCCCGAGAGGTCGACCGAAAGTCAGAAAAGACAAAAGGTTTAACTAAATGCAGTGATGAGTTTTTTCAAAAGCTGTGATTGATGTGTCTTAATTACTTCTATCTATATTCGCCCGGGTGCCGACTTAAAATATACACATCAGGCGGGATTTACAATGGGATGAGACAAACCGCACAGCTCATTAAGTGACTGTGTGCATACCACAGTCAACATCACCATGACAACAAAAAAGCCATTTTAAGGACAATAGTGGTCTATGCAGCGAGAATGAGATTTCAGAGCATCACTCGTGATCCCTAGCTGTGATCCTTCTAGTGCAAAACTGTCTTACTATGCAGAAAAGTAGAATCTACCCAGTGGTAGTCAGATATGGAAAACAAATGTTCTCTGATGTGTTTTTTATTGATGTCCAAAACAGTGATTGCTTAATAGTGTTCCTGTACCTCAATTGGTAGAGCATTGAGTTAGGAGCACAAAGGTCATGGGTTTGATTCCAAGGGAACACACATACTGATATGTACTGTGTGCTATAGCTTAATTGCACTGTGAGTCACTGTGGATAAAGGGTCTGCTGAATGCATGAATATATATGTACATAATATTTATGGAATGCTATAAAACCCACAAATCATGTAATGTTGAATTTTTACCTAAGTACCTAATGGCTCATACATTTCTGGGCTTTCTGATACAGCATTCCAATCAACCAATCATGTTTGACGGATACAGTTAAGTTAAAGTTTAGGCTAAAATCCACGATTAATGTACACTGTCAGAAAAAATGTCTAAATATGGTCCAAAGTTGTCACTTGGGCAGTACCCTTTAAAAAGATCCTAAAATGTGACCCTGGACCACAAAACCAGTCATAAGTACGGCGTACATAAGTACATAAGCACACGTATATTTGTAGCAATAGCCAACAATACATTATATGGGTCAAAATTATAGATTTTTTTATGCCAAAAATCATTGTAGGATATTAAGTAAAAATCATGTTCCATGAAGATATTTTGTACATTTCCAAAATATATAAAAATGTTATTATCATTAGTAATATGTTTGCTAAGGACTTCATTTGGACAACTTTAATGCTGCATTCACACCAAACGCGAATAAAGCGTCTGGCACAAATGATTTCAATGTTAAATAAAAAATGCATTTACGCGCATCTGAAGGTTTTGCGGTGCAAATTAGCCTCATTTGCGCATCTAGCGAATGACACGATTAGAGCATCTGATGTGCTACAAGGGTTATGCGCGAATGGTGCTTTTTGTGCATTTACACGTTAGACGCAAATTTGCGTCTGACGTCCGAGTTGAAAATTTTGAACTTTGGCGTCACTTTGGCGTCACTTTGTGCCGCGTTAACCAAGCAGGAGCCTGCTTGCTGCTGTGGCATTCATTCAACATGGAGGAACGACTGATATTGTCAGTGAGCAGTCACCCAGAGTTATATGACAAAATTGGGTGCGAGACAGCAGAAGTACCGCTGAAAGCGGCCGTCATCCAGGCGCAGCTTCTGGAGCAAATGATAAAACTCGCCAAACTGGGAATGCCTTCAGAGGGGCCTGGTGGACCCAAGTACGCGCACTGACCCCTAAGCCATCTTGCAAACAGACAACCACCTATTGACGAGCGTCAATTTTGCTTCAAGCACTTACTTTTTACGCATGTCTATTTTGCTCTAGACACGCAAATGCATTCAAAATTTCAAGCAGCAAACTAGACACAGTAGATGCGAATTTGGCACTATATTCGCGTTTGGAGTGAATGCAGCATAACCCCCAATTTCCACCGACTGCGGAAAGGCTGCGGATCTGCTGCGGAACGGCTGCGGAGTCAATCGGTTTCCATTCAAGTCAATGTGTGTATTTCCACTGACTCGCTCTGAATCCATCACAGCTCCGGCCATCCGCAGCCCTCTGGCACAAATACGCAGAGCTTCTATTTTTGACGGATACCGGACAGCTCCGCAGGGCGGAGCCATGACTTTATCACGTGATCATACCTGAATTCGCGAGAATTCGTGTTTTTTTATTAAATCTTTGCGATACAAACATTACAAACACACACAAATAAAGTCATTAATACAGAAACAACAAATAATAGACAAGAACAGAGCCAGGGGGAGTTTAAAATAAATACATTAAAGATAGAGCATAAATAAATGTTTTAGCAGCCTTCTTATTTTTTGAATTTTGGATGGATTTGATGTACTGCTCTGTCTACGTGAGATCTCGTGTTGTGATCTGGGCTGGTTTGTAAAACCTCATAATTCACCGGCATAATGGGCAGAGACAGAACTAGGTATCGCGCGATTATCACGTGAATTTGCAAGACCTCATGGGTCTTCGTCGCTTCAGCACGCAGCCGCTCTCCAACAAATACGGAACTGGTGGGTATTGGCGGACGGCGGAGTGTGAAGCCGTAACGCAGCGGAGCCGATCTGCAGCCGCTCCACAGTTGGTGGAAATCCGGCGTAGGTGATATCCTTAATATTCAGATTTTTTTGGACCCCCAGATATATTTAGGCTTGTCCAATCCTAACAAACATTGAAAAGTTTATTATTTTCAGATGATGAATAAATCTCAATTTCAATTTAACGGTTTTGACGGTTTTTTGGTCCAGAGTCACATTTTAGGATCTTTTTAAAGGGCACTGCCCCAGTGACAGCTTTGGACCATTTTTAGACTATTTACAGTATACATTAATCCTGGTTTTAAGCCTACACTTTACATCTAACTGTACTATTTAGGTACTGTTTAGATATGTATATACAGTTGGTAAATGTACCCCTGAGGCACTAATATGAACTCTTTAGGTGCAGATGTGTACAGTACTAAAAGGGTACCACACCACAGTGACAGCTAGGTAGGCTACTATACCATTTTTAACAATTTTTCTGACAGTGTAAGTGCTTTATGTCATTGTTATTCACTTATACTTTCCCTCAGATTTTAAGGGTAGGTTTGAGACTATGATGACTGAAAAGTACAGTATAAAGATTGACTTTGTATTATAATAAACACAACATGCTCACATACACAGCACAAACAAATAATACAGAATACGATTTCAATACTACAAGCTATGAAGTTACATTTTAGAAATGAATACCTGTAGGGTTATATAAGCTTATCATTCAAATTAGTATTGCAAATAAACACTAATGTATGAATCGTGACAACATTTCTGTAACAGGTGTTTGTGTGGATGAAGATTGACAGTCCCCCCTCACCAAAACGATACAGAAATTTCAGCATTAGATTTCCAATTCTGATAAATGTTTCCTGATATAATGTTTCTCTGCAATATTTATCAGTGACTATATTAACTTTCAAACACAATTCGGAAGGTAAAACTGTTTTAACCCCCCTGCTATAGTTTATGTTCAGGATGGGTAAACAAAGTAAATGACCAATCTCAGAGCTAATATGAGAGCTCTCAACCATAAGGCCATGTGTCCACCAAAGCGTTTTCATGAGGCCTGTATTTTTTCATTGCTTTAATAAAATTGCCACATCTTTAAAAATTAGTTTTTCCTTTTTTTGAGTATTTTATGTGCTTAATTTACAACATGAAACAATAACATGAACAACACAACAGAGGAGATAGTAAAAACTCATGAATAACAAAATGATATATTAAACAAAACCACTAGTGACACCCACAATGAAAATCTCAACAAAGTCGAACACACTTATATAAATTAATTGGTGGTCTGAGCACAAATGTAGTATCTACTTCCAGACAGTTTTCTGAAAAAGGTTGCGTCTGAACGTTTCGAAAAGACGCTTTAAATGCTTTGGTGGACACACGTGGCTCTACCTTCATCTCTGAGGATGACAACGTCTGGACCACCACCACCCCCTGCATGCAGAAGCACGCATTTAAATCCTTAACACAGTCATATAAACACATCACGGCTTTGAAATGAAAGCCGATGGGATAAGCAGTGTGCTCGCTAATGTCCCGTGGAGCGTGCAGTTTAAATAGACTCGGTTTAAACAGCTTTAAGAGAGCACTCAGACGGACTGCAGCTGCAGTTATAATGAGTTTGAAAAGCTGTATGTGAGTGCAGCTCACTGAGAGTGCAGAGGTGGCATCCAGCACTTCAAACTCAGGATAGGAAGTTACTTCATGTCAAGTGTACACTTTCAGAAAAAAGGTACAAAAGTTGTTACTGGGATGGTACCTTTTCAATAGATCCTAATATGTACCATTTTGGTACAGATATGCAGCTTTGAGGTGCCAGTATGTGTACATTTGAGGTACCAATATGCACCTTTTAGATACAAAAGTGTACTTTTTGAAAAGGTACCACCCATGAGTGTGCCAGGATGTGCCGGTGCCACCCACAGTTGCAGCTGGCACACCTAAAAATTGATGTAGAATAAATTTTTATAGTCTCAATAAAAATGTTTACTAAACTTGGGCTATTTTTATTTACTTAGAATATATTACCTGATCACGTGTGTCCATGGCGACGCATCATGATTGACACACGTGACTGCCTGGTTCTCGACACGCCTTGCCTGACTTCTGATATTTCTGATTCCGATACTGACCTTTGCCTGGCTTATTTGTCTAATAATAGTTGCATTTGGATCTGCCTCCGCCTTCTCACTCATAACATATGGTTATCCCTACTGAAAAATTCAGCAAAGACCAACATAAGCTGGGAGCTGGTTTTAGCTGGTTTGAAGGTATAGCGGAGGATTTTCTTTTCCCGGGTGGATCATCAAGACTATTGGTCCTCCTAGTTGTCAATCAGGAGTGTTGGGCAATTGTATTTTTATAAAAAGTGGAGAAGGAGGTTCTTTTCTAAAATTCGAGAAAATCCTCCGCTACACCTTTAAAGGAATAGTCTACTCATTTTCAATATTAAAATATGTTATTACCTTAACTAAGAATTGTTGATACATCCCTCTATCATCTGTGTGCATGCATCAACGTTTTTCCAATTTAAGACGAGTAGTTATACAAGCAAGTTTGGTGGTACAAAATAAAACGTAGCGCTTTTCTAAGCGGATTTAAAAGAGGAACTATATTTTATGGCGTAATAGCACTTTTGGGGTACTTCGACTCGCCTGAAAAGTCCGCTCCCCTTCTCACTCTCATAATGGGAGAGGGAGGGTGTTACTGCGCCGAGTCGAAGTACTCCCAAAAGTGCTATTACGCCATAAAATATAGTTCCTCTTTTAAATCCGTTTAGAAAAGCGCTACGTTTTATTTTGTACCACCAAACTTGCTCGTATAACTACTCGTCTTAAATAGGAAAAACGTTGATGTGTTTGGTCACTTCTAACTTTATCTCTAAATGGTACCATTGAATGAATGGGGCTAAGCTAAATGCTATCGAAGCGTTGCAGCGTGCTCCAGCGCTTACGTGCACGCACACAGATGATAGAGGGATGTATCAACAATTCTTAGTTAAGGTAATAACATATTTTAATATTGAAAATGAGTAGACTATTCCTTTAAGGTGGCAGTAGCTGGTCTAAGCTGGTCCTTCCAGGGCAAAGCTGGTCAAGTTGGTGGGTCAGCTGGTCTTCCAGCCTGACCAGCTAAGTCCAGCTAGACCAGCTTAAAAGGTGACCAAAACACAGCTAGACCCGTTTAAAAAGTGACCAAAACACAACCAGCTTGCTACACCAGCAATACCAGCTAAAACCAAGCTGGGAGACCAGCTAAAACCAGCTCACCAGCTTATGCTGGTCTTTGCTGGATTTTTCAGTAGGGTTAGCATGGTTATATGCTTATGGTTAATAATTTTGCCCAGTAATATGACAATAAATGTGGCACACGCAGATTTTCAGATGCACACCCAGAGTCTCTTTTCTGTCTACGCTACTGTACCACAACACAGTGACAACTTTTGTACCTTCTTTTATCTTTTTTTCTGATAGTGTACTGTACTTTGAACTTGCTGTACAACTCCGAACTAATATATTAGTTACACGCTCATTTACATTACATTATTTATAAAGTTTTCTTAACTACAAGTGATGGGACCTGCCACCTGTTTTGGGTGTTTCTTTGCCTGAGGGAAAAGTGGTATAGATGATGGATTTATGGAAGTAGGTGATGATTATGTTAGGAAATGCAGCGGCAAGTTGTCACAAAAGTGCAAGATGTCAATCATTTTTAGGTTTTAGTGAAAAATTGTTTGTGTTAAAAAAAAGTTTTTATTCGTGGCCTATAATAACTAGACAACATTCCCCTTTTGTGTGTTTTAACTGGACAACATTGAAAAAAGTTAATTGCTTAGACTGCACGTGCCCCCGCAGAATAATTTAAAATCGTTAGAATTTCTTAAATCAACCTATTTAATGAATATATTCCCGTAATAGTGTGACAACTAACCCCTATGTTTAATCTCTCGTGTAGCCTAAAAGAGACACCATGCACGTTAAAATGACATGTAATGAGTTTACTGAGGTGTATCTGGCGCTGAAAGGTAAAAAAATCTGAGCGCGTTAGATCACTTTGAGTGACAGCCAGTCTGTGGACGGGGTGCACGCGCTCAGCGCGTCAGTGGGAGGGCGGAATGCGCGAAAAGTTTGTGGTGAGCCCCGCGTCTTGTTGTCATCTTATTCATCTCTCCCCTTTTGATTTTGACAAGAGTCTGCTGGATCTTTACTCAGGTAAGACACTTTCATTTTTGAATGAACAGCTAAAATAATGATTTATCAATGTATCATTTGTTGTTTGAGAGTGAAAGTGCGTCTTTCCTAACTTTAATCCGTCACACAGGGACATTAAGTTACTGTGGTGTTTATCGCGATTGCAGGTTTTTATTTACATTCATTTTACTATAATAGTATAGTCTAAAATATAGGCTAGTAATATAAAGATATGAAAGAACCAAAAAGTCAATCTAAGTTATCTTTATTTAACATATCTGGTGTCAATTAACGTTATCTGTTGACGCTTCATTCCCTTTCAACTATAATAATTGTGTTAATTCGTGTCAATAATACTGTTAATTTGTAGGCTACTAAATCTGATTAGCATTTTAAAGGCATATTAAAGCCCCAAGTAAAGAGAATCGACCATATTATTTAGCATAATATGACAATAAACATGCTAAATTCAACTTAATACTTTGTTTAACTTGTACCTTTAACAGCAATGCTATAGCAAATAATTGAATTTAACATTATTTCACATGTTAAGGCATGGTGGCTGAGCAAAGCAATGGATGTATTGTAAAAGTTTGGGGTCTTCTCAGACACAGAAGAAAGATGAGGTCGTGTAGGGCAAAGGTTATGGTTTGTTCTCTGAAGCCTGTCTATTCAGGCTGCTGCAGCTTTTCACAGACAAATCGGTCGAACCTCTTTCATTATGACCCAACTTGACTGGGAGCGGGTAATTGGCAAATCCGGAGATACTCAAACACCCTGCTGAGACGCTAATATCAGAGTCAGAGTCTTTACACGAATAACACAAACATGCTGAAGTACACAAACTGTGTGAGGTGCGCACACACACACAGATGTGAGTCTTTATTTCTATGCAGCAGTGCACAGATGGCTATTATGCGTTTGTTGATATGCTTTCAGTCTAACATCTATTATAAGACTGACAGCAAGTGACAAAGTGAGAGCAATAGGGAGATGGCAGATCCTATCCTTATCTCTGCAGTAGTTTTTGATCAGCATTCAGTCCGTGATTCTGACTTAGGAACGTTTCAAAATAACAAGAAACCTCTGAAGCAACCAGCTGCCCTCACTATGATGTGGTATGCAAAAGCTTTATACCTAAAGAAACAATGTGAGAGTTCATTCGGACATTATAGCTTCATGTTAATCCAAACCCCAGCGACTTCATACAGACCTAAACTTAAGTGATTATTCACTGAAAATCTGTGCAAAGGAATTTAAGTTCATCTTGCTGCGATCCAGTCGAACTCACACAAAGCGTACCGCTTCAAAAGACTTGGAGTAGAGTTTAGTCACGTGGGTGTCTTTTATGATCATTTTATCTAGCAAGACTCCCATTCATTGTAACTGCATGGAAAAGTGCACGCAAATTCTTTAGAATTTTTCCTTTTGTGTTTTATAAAAGAAAGGCACGCAGGTTTGGCACAACATGAGCATAAAGAAAATAATGTCCGAATTTTCATTTTATTTAGTGATTTAAATCAGATGCCTCTTAGATTGGTCTTGTATAATCTCTGTTCTGCTCTGTACTGGATCCCTGTACACATAATGACTAAATAAACCCGTAATCCAATTTATCAACATCTATCTCTATTCGGCCTGCATGGCCACCACCAGATTTTCTCTAAGTTGATGTCTGTGTTTGGATTATTGTGCAGTCTCCAACTCCTTTGTGTGGTTCCTGCTGTGGGATAATGGATTGTGGGTGATTTTCTTAAAGTCAGTGGACAGTGGAGGCTTTGCTGGTCTCAGTAAGAACAGAGTTAATCCCATGAGGCATTGGGGCTGAGTGCCCAATTAATGTCCATTTAACACTACAGCTTTAGTCTACAAAAGCCGCAGCTGTTTATTATGGCCTAACAGTCTTTGAAAAATGTAGCTTTCTTAATCTTTTAAAATCAATGTGGTAACACGTTTTTAAAGTCTCAACGTTACATGTAATTACTATAGTAATAACAGTAAATTATGCATAATTATATGCAACTAAAGCCTTGAATATAGTCGTTTTTTTTAAAAGTATGGGAAAGTAGGTACGCATAAACTTGCAATGCATAGTGTGTTTGACTCGTACAGACGTTCAACACTTGTGCAATGCATTTCCTGGGCTACATACTACCTTCTCCGGTACGCGTATGTGTGACCTAAGCATACAATGTACACGGGTTTTAAAAATCTGACGGTGCCCGTTAGAGGTCTTCTCGGGTCCAAAGAAATGTACCCGACCCGAAATGATCCGAATCACTTTACACCCGAACCCGAAGTGCATAAATAATTTTATTATAAAAGAAAGATCCTACCCGAGAGTAGTGGCATTTTTTTTAACCTGACTGGACCCGAATGTAAACGGCACTGACGTGTGCGCATTCTGCAGACCCACACGCAGCAGTCAGACAGAAAGAAACTCCGGTGGCCTCGCAACCAATTTGGCGAGCTGCTCCATTTGTTTTACTTTGTTATCTGACGACGACACCAAGGTTACCGCTAAAATGTACATTTAGAATTGACTGACATGTCTTGTCAACGAAAATTAACCTACCGCCAGCCACACAATGTCGCAAGCGGTCTTGGCAAACAGATGCGAGGTTTGAAAAGGACATTGACGCATACACGCGAGATAGTTCGGATCTTTTTGGGTCCGTTCGGCAAAAACACATACCCGACCCCCGTCCGAGGCACATGTGAAACTTTTAGACCTGAATCGGGTTGGACCTCGGGTTTTCGGATATAAGTGGACCCGTGAAGACCTCTAGTGCCCGTACAGTACGCTCCTAATCTTCTGATGATGAAAATTGTGTTCCGCGCACTGTACGCGGCGGATCCTCACGTATGCATAAAAAATGGACCATACTTTAGCTTTAATCCTTAAACAAACCCTAACCCTACCCCAACCCTACAGTTAGCAAATGTTATTAATCGTTATTACTCAGTAGTTAAAGGTTTACTTCCAATGTAACACTGACACCTTAAAGGGGCCATAACATTTTCCATGTTTAAGTGCTATGACTGGGTCCCCAGTGCTTCTATCAACCTAGAAAATGTGAAAAAGAACAACTCAGTAACTTAGTTTTGGTAAACCATTCTCTGCAAGCATGTGAATAAATAGGTCATTGAAATTTGGCTCCCCTTATGATGTCATAAGGGGATCTTATTATAATAATACACTCTAAAAACAAACGGTGCTATATAGCACCAAAAGTGGTTCTTTGCTCGTAATCATAGAAGAACCGTTTTTAGTGCCATATAGCACCGGTGAAGCACCAGTGAAGCACCTGTGTAGAACCATATAGTGCTATGTAGAACCATATGTGGGGCTATATGGCCCCTATTTGGTTCTACACAGGTGCTTCACTGGTGCTTCACCGGTGCTATATGGCACTAAAAACGGTTCTTCTACCACTTTTGGTGCTATATAGCACCGTTTGTTTTTAGAGTGTACCGCCCCTTAATCTGCACTATCCAACCATGGCACTGCCATTTAGTGCAGAAAAAAAGAGAGAGAGAAAAAATAATTGACAGCACTATTGAGTTTTAATTTCAACAAAACACCATCATGGCAATCAGTGTCTGCATTTCATCAGCTCATTTGCATTTTAAAGGACACACCCAAAATGGACAATTTTTGCTCGTAACTACAAAGTGGCAATTTTAACATGTTATAATAAATGATCTGTGGGGTATTTTGAGCTAAAACTTCACATATATGGGAACCGAAAGATTTATTTTACATCTCAAAAAAGTCTTATGACATGGCCCCTTTAAAATTAAAGTGTAACCTGATATTGTATTTTTTAACATGTAACGTTTGTAGGAAAAGTGAACGTTTCATTCATTCATTCATTCTGATGGAAGACTCACTACTACAAAGGTAAAGTTTACTTAGTGGTTTTAAGTTTGTTACTGTGCAGTTGCTAGATAGTTCTGGGTGATTGACAAGAGCATTGCTGAGTGTTGCTAAGGTATTATGGGTCATTGCTAGATGGTTGGTTACTGGCTTAAGAGCCTACACATGTCTCTTTGAAATTCTGGCAGAGTTTAAGAGGTTAACCCTATGCATGTGTAATAGTGATTAGTTCATATTTTCCAAAAAAGTCTTTTAAAAGTCTCAGAAGGCAAGCGTGTTTCAGTATCAAAGAGCCGAGGAGTGTTAGAATGAACTCTAAAGTTGCCCAGTTCGTGGATTTCCCTAAAAAGAGGCTGAATGTGGGTACAAGCACATTTATGTGCCCACCAAGGGTAATAATATTACAGCCATTAGTACTTTACCTGTTCTTCAACTGCATACCAAATACAGTAGCTTTATATTTGAACAGATCTCTAAGTATTTACTTAGAATTTATATCTCTATCCTACACAAACATCCCTCTTTGTGAATTAACATTTATTCATTGTACTGCCAATACAATGGCAACTATGGGATAATTTAGTTTCTTTTAGTAAGCTCCACTAACATTACATAGCCCCAGAGGTGTAAAGTAAAAGTAAAATGTATTTTTACTCACTTCTCAAGTATCTGTACTTTATCAGTTTTTCTTTGGCAAACTTTTACTTTACTACATTCCGATGCAATAGTATTGTAGGGGAGTGCGAAAGTAACGCAGAATGAAAGTAACAGAAGCGAAGTAGTTAAAGCGATTTTCTCAGAGCCCAGATTACATTTGCATTTCAAACTATGACAACATCTTTAGCACGCCCTTCTTGACAGAGCTGACAAATATCGCATTATTTTGTCATTGTTACATGCCATGATAAGTAAATTCCTAAAGCAGTAATAAAAAAACGCGTTGTTTTTCTCTTTTCATGTGTTACAGTACTGATCAATCTACAGGTTTTTTAGTGCTCTAACACATCCTGAAGTTTGCCTTAAAAGAGTTATTAAAAATTAAAGTAAATCAGGTTTAAATGTCAGGAGTTCTTGTCGCTGCTAATACTGTGGCATTCTTTAAAAATTATATTTTTCTAATTTGATTTAATTTAATTTTCATAGTGTTCATGCTGTTTAATTTTTTTTATTCTCAACAATTTTTTTAAGCTTTTGAATCATTTGATGAAACTGCAAAAAATAATTAAATCATTTTAAATTTCAAAGATAAATGACAAAATATGTTTGCAGTTGCATATTAGCAAGGTCATAGTCATGTATGTTTTACTAAAAACACAAATATCTATCTTGTTTTGTTGTGTAACAATGCGCTACTTATGTTCAAACTGAAATTACTGAAGTCTTTTTACATTTAACAGTGTTTCCCATACATTGATTTATTTGTGGTGGCCCACCACAGAATCAACACTGGCCCCCACAAATAGAATTTTCATGATTCCCATTAGCATTTTTATTTCACTATTTAAAACAGCTTAATTCGGCTTAAAATATAATTTGATATATAATATTGATCAAATACAGATACAGCTCAAAGAGTAGAAGTGAAACATATTTCAGGTGCCAACACTAGATCAAACGCAAACATGACATGATGACATCACATATATGCTAATTAGCGGGTGATGTCATCACCACCACAGTCTCCTCAAAATCCTGTGGGAAACACAAATTCCTCCTGGTATTGATAGACCACACTTATGAGTTATGACCACAGTCAAAAAATATATCTGTCTAAAACATTATCTTTCAAAAATGTTGTTTCTCTGAAAAATGGTACTTACGCCCCTGCTCTCCCTTACATTTCGGTCCCCTACATTTCCTAAATACATGTTTTTTTCTACCCTTAATACTTAAGTACATTAAAAATGTAGTATTTTAATAGTCAATACCTACTTTTACTTGAAATGTTTAAGTAATTAAGCATCATATTAAATTTAATATGAAGTGTAGTGGATTCATAATTATGATATTATGCTTTAGGATGTAGTAAGATAAAAGAAAAACACTTAAAAAAATTATTTATGGAAAGCTGTTCGCTACAAAACAACAAGTACTGTAGCTACTTCAATGTATTTAGACAAATTAAAGCTTACGAAAGGTCCTTGGTTATACAATTGAAAAGAGCTTCCTCTGGGCTGAATGTTTTGTGGTCACCCACATCAACAGTCTCTTAGCTTGTTGATATTCAGTATCAAAGTATTTCCTCTTGCTAGTATTGCAAAGTTAGGAAAACCTTTTTTTCAGGATTGTGTTACAGACTTGCTTTTACATGCTGCATTTCAGGTCTGGTCTATAGTGATGACAGTATCCCGCTGCAGGTGTCACAGTCAGTGATCTGTGTCCTCTGAGGTCAGGTATAAAACCCTTACCCGCAGAACAATCTTTAGTAAAAACAAAGAGATTCCTTACCGTATATTTTTCATTCTTTAAAGCAGATAAATCAATATTGTTTTGGTTGAAGTAGTGATTTGGCCTGGTGTGCATGCATTAAAGCAACACTAAAGAGTTTTTGCTCTTTTCTCCCCCTACAGGTTAGAAGCGTAATTGTTCATTACCACTGTCGTAAATACTGCAGCATAGCTGGCTCTGATTGGATTGTAGGTCTGCCGTAAAGCAAGTTTTTGTAGTTTTCACTCGAACTACAGGACCACTACCCGACGGTTGGAAACTTCTTTAGTGCGGTTTTGGCCGATAGAGGCCTGCAAAGCGAATGTGAAAGTGCCATTCACCCTGTTTTGAGTGGATGAACCACTGAAACTTTTTTGGAAACGTTTAAGGTAAAAAAACGCTTTGGTGTTGCTTTAAAGCTGATTTTAGGAAGCTGCAGTCTGTAACCTACTTGTGCTTAAAACAATTAAGATTTCCTGTGATATCCAACTTAACAGGTTAACTGTAAGGTAAGGTAATGAGGAAGTTTTGAACAGTTTTTGTTAATATACTTGCTCAGTATTAAATATTGGCTTGTTTAACCCAAAAAAGTTATCTTCTGTGGATGCTCTGCTTAATGTCAAAACAAACTGGGCCACTATTGGACATTTTTAAAATGTTTCTGGCTCGGATCTGAAAGCACATAACTTGTTCCGCTGCAAACTTTATCCGTCTTGCACAGGTTCCAGCACTTATCCAGCATTTCATTTCTAGTGTACCGACAGCAATATTTGGCTATAAAACCGCTTGCCGTAAGTGTTCCTGTAAGTTCCTGTCATCCAAATAGGCAAAAACGAGGGTCATGACTTCTCCTGCTGGTCGTAGATAATAAAATTACCATCTCAACATGCTTACCACGGCTTTGCATGGCATTTCTGAAAAGAGGAAACAATATTCTATAATGATGCCACCCACTGAGTAAGATCTGGCTCACAAAAACACACAAGCAAACACAAATACACACACTCGCATGCAACAGACACCCACTCGTGCCAACATGTACTCTCTTTGCTGTCCATTCGGAAAACATCCCCTCTATTGAAAGGCACAATGGCTCACATTCCTCAAAATGCGTGTGGACATGGTTTGCTGGCACTTGTAATGTTCTTCATTCCAATTCAGCTTGTCTCAGACAGCTCAACAGGATGCTAACCGCGTGTCCCGATATAGAATAACCTCTTCACGCCCGCTTTCATCTGATGCACAAAATAACACCCTCTTCCCCGATCACCCACATGCTGTACCCCGTTGACAGCTTAAATAAGTTTTCTATTTGTCAAACTCTCCTGTTTGACGTGATTCTCGCAGTATGACTAAAGAGAGGATAATTTAATGTAATAGTCACATTTTGGTTCAAAGACTGAGGATTTAAATACCAGTTATCTTAAGTCGGTCAAACGGGAACAACAAAAGATTACTCATCACAAAAAAGGAAGTACTTAGAGTTTGGCTGCTACTGTAAGACATTTTCAACGGTTGACACAGATTATGTTAGGTGTAACAGCGAAGAGTCTTACAGTGCATAGATGTTGTAGTGGGAATGAAGCGAAGTTACGCATAAACTTGTGACTAACTATATTGTAACGCTCATGAACTTTTTAGCATTTTAAATCTGTGCCCTAAATATTTTTTTTTTGCAGAATAAAATTCGTATGCTAATGATGCCCCCCTCTTGGAGTCACTTTTCTCAGTCTTGTTCACACAAGCACTTCCAAAATGTGCGTCACTAGCAGCACTTCAACACCTGTATTCACTTGCATGTATAAGGGGGTGTGCACACCAAAGCTTTTAAACCGGCTGAAAGCGCCAGGCGGACTCTGAATGCCAGCTTTTTTCAGCCAACTGCCAGCCTTTTCAGGTGAGCGCTTTGGTTGCTAAGATACTTCTGCTTTGTTTGTCAGTCGTTAAACATTAATGCGCTGGTTGGTTGTTGTGATATTTGTCCCGCCCCTCCTCTAGTGTTGCTTTCGTCAACGAAAAGTTTGACTAAATATAGTCGTTAACAAACCTTTTTCACGTGACGAAAACGAGACGAGACGCAACAAAAATTCTGGTCATGTGACGATGACTATAATAAAATGTATAATGCAATATTGTTGACGAATAAAAACGAGACTAAAAGTGGTTTACAAAATTAAAAATAAGCTAAAATGTCTCTTCATTTTCGTTGACCAAAACGAGACGTAATGTTATAACGTTATTTCGTCTTTTTAGCCATCTCAGCATCTCCGCGCCCCCGCCACGTGACTGCAGATGATCACGTGTGTTGTTGGTGCTCAATCAAAACATAAAAGTCTGCTCTCGCGATGCTTTGATATCATACCTCCGTTTGCACAGTAATGGGCGTTTCACACGGTACGCGGCAACCGCAAGTGTTTAGTTCTTTTCAGTAGGAGATGTGATGAAATGGAGAAAGGCGCTGTTGAAGATAAACTTATTTCCACTAAATGCTGCGCAAAACGCTTTCAGTACACAAGAAAACAATTACGACCGGGAAGACACACCATTCTGGCTCCAAATGTAAAAGAAAAGTAAAAAAAAAATTGAATCACTTTTAGGTCAGTTCAACAAGCCTGTTAAAACGTATAGCTTTAATTGCTGACCAAATCATCTGCGTGATTTAAATAGTATAACAATGTACAAATTTATATCATGTAACAGTTGTTTAAATGACACTGTGCTGCGTTGCGTTTTGAAGCATTGTAAAGATATCTATGCTAAAGATTGCATATATGCTAAAGAACATTTGTTGTTTTGTATATGCTAATAACTACACTTATTTATTATTTAAATAAACAAAACATACTAGATGAATTCTTGAGTATTAAATCAATCAAACACCTGTTCTATTGAGAACAAAACCATAAATACCAACTTTTGCTTTTCTTAATAGACATCTGCTGTTTTCTTAAAGCTGACTTTTAATTTACTTACAAGAAAAACATTTAGTAAATTTTCAAAATTGCTTGGATTTATACTGATATGTTTAATGTTGTCACATTAGATTAAGCCAAAGTCCATTAGCTACACAGGTTAGTGGATAAGTCTGAATAAAATAAGACTAAAATGCCCAGACTTTTAGTCGACTAAAACTTGACTAGACTAAAAGAGTATGAACGTGACTAAAACTAATAAAAACTAAAATGACAGCTTGACACAAAGACAAAACTAAAATTAAAACAGGCTGCCAAAAACAACACTACCCTCCTCAGTAAGAACTGACATTGAATAGCTGAGCTTTTCACCCAAACTTGAAAATTTTTCAGCGCTCAGCATTGAGCGTGGAAAAAACGTTGAGCATCGGCTTTCAGCGTGGAAAAAACGCTAGCTGCTGGCTTTTTAAAAATATGCCACGCTTCCCTTGAAAACTATTAAAAACATACGCCAGCTGCGGACGTAAAAGCTTTGGTGTGCACGCCTTCTAAGTCTATAAAAAGTTTAGGCAGACATAACCTCAAATTTATTTGCTTAAAACTTGTGATCCACTGGTGTAAAGTAAGAGTCTTTCTTTTCCTCTTTCCATGCCAGCTTTTTTTAAAAAGTTGCCAGTCAGCACCAGCATTTTTTATGATTTATGAATTTTAATTTTAACCTTTCAAAAAATATATATATATGTTCTTGAGAACAGGCACTCTTCTTTTAAGCAAAAAAATTAATAAAAAAAAAAAAAAAATTTGTTCTCTTTTTTCACAGGTAGGTTTATTAAAAAATACCAAATTTTGAACAAAAAAATCATAATTGCAATTTTGTAAAGGACTTTTGTTAGAGATCAGATTCAGAACGATGATCAAAACATACACAGAGTATTTACTGTTTTTGGATCAGTGGATGCTATGGTGTTTTATCAGTTGGGCAAGAGCGCAACCTAGTGGACAGTAGCAGAAAAATAGATTGCCTAAAAACTCGTCATTGCGTTTTCTCTTCATTGATGAAGATAACTTGTCAGTTGTGGGGAAAGAGTTAAGCATCAGTGAATATTTTTCAGAAATGTCACAATGGCTATGTTTACATGGACAAAATTTTGTGATTAAAGGTTACGACAATACGGTTTACATGCACCCTAAACATTGAAATCTGATTTAAATGTTTGTTTACATGTACATTCTATATAATCCGTACAAAAATTTCTGCGCAAGCACACAGCCAGGGTTGCCACCAGATTTTAAAAGTATACATAAACTCTGCAGAATGTACTTTTAATAATATGTGATGCCATTGCCTTGCTATTGCGTGTTTCTGTGACGAGAATCATTTGATATAAGAGGTAAATATAAGATGTGAACTTTAGCAGAAATGTTCTGCGCATGTGCACAATGTATTTTTGCATCCGATTGAGAAAATACCACTTTTCTCCTGCTAATCGGATCACAGACTACACCACCCCCTTCAATACGATCCAAATTTGTATCCGATCATCCTCAATCTTATTGATTAAGGTGTTTACATGAAGGCTTTTCAATAAGATTGAGCCATCAATACGATTACAAATGGATTATTTGGTTGCATGTAAACATACCTAGTGAGTGCATGAAGCAACTGCACATTTGTGACCCTATCTGTGAAATTCAAGCTAAAGATTCATAATCTAATGATGCTATTAGGAGCATTAATGTTTGATTTCAATTACTGATTTTATTTTAAAGGTGCGTGTAGATTTTAGTGACATCTAGATTGCGAATTGCAACCAACGGCTCATTCCACAGCTCACCATTCCTTCCGAAATGCCATAGATATGAACACTAGATGTCGCCTTGGCTTCGGCAGTTCATTGGACCGAATGCGTCAACTAGAGCCGCCATCTTTAAACAGGGGAGCTCCGCATCAGCGTCATTGTAGGCAATGGTGTAACGGAAATAAAATCACCACAAATCGTCATGAATGCGATTTTCTTGGTTTTCTTTTGGTTTGTTTCAACAGTCAGACATGTATTTAGCATTGAGTCCAGAAAAAAATTAAAGTTTTGATATTATAAAAATCTACTTTTCCTAACTATAATGCATAGTGCTATTAGCCCTAACATCCAAACACAGCACAAAAGTCCGTCATTGTCCATGAATTCGAAGTACAGGCGGAGATAGCAGCATTACCTAGCTACTTCCTATGACAAGACCCCTGTTTCAAGATGGCGGCGGTTTTGACGCATGCTTAGAACCCCAAGGCGATATCGAGTGTATATATCTATGCTGAAATGCAGGAAATTCATAGACTTGTGTGTAGACACAGGTGCGTGTACCGATGTGCAGACACAGCTGCGCATATTGTCTCACAATCGGAAATAATGGAACAATACTGTTAAGAGCTTACATTATATTTGAGAAAGAAGCACATTTAAGTACTGTAATTGTCACTAGTTGATATACTTTCTTTTTTCCACAAAGCAATATACTAATGCGGAGAAAACCAGAAATGAAAGAATGAAAGCTGGACTTAACATTGCTATGTGTCTTTTTAAAATCGTAAATGAACACTTTCATCTTTTTAAATAGAAACGCAACCTAATACAATCCAAGACAACTCCTAAATGAATTTAATGAATGGGTTTTATTGGTAACACTTTACAATACGATTATATTTGCTAACAATTAGTTAATGCATAAGTAAACATGAACTAACAATGAACAATACTTCAACAGCCTTTACTAATCTTAGCTCATGTAAATTTCAGCATTTAATACGTCTAATACATTTATCAAATCAAAAGTTGTAACTGTTAACATAAGTTAATGCACAATGAAATAACATAAACAATTGTATTGGCTTTAACTAACATTAATAAATGATGAATGGTGTTACCATTTTATTTAATATCTTTTTATTTAGTATGCAATTATAATTTAATTAATAAAGCTTGTACTTTTTGTGAAACTTTTTTTTTGAATCATATCTGTGCGCAGCACTAACATCAACAACTTTACACCATAACTGGGAATTTCTTCCATGCCTCTTTAAAGATTAAGCGTCCTCTTTAGGTGAAGTGTGTTTAGATGTACGGTTGCCGGGCTGGGTGCCCCAACAATCCCAGAGTTCCTCAACAAGCTGTTACATGTGGCAGAAATGATAACGCTGCTGTAGAGCCTCAGGGATTCTGACAGCTCCGCACTCTCATTCTCTCCCACAGACCCACATTCACGCAACAGCCACACATGCAGGCGCACACACCCTTGCATATACAAAGCATGCAGATGCAGCTTTGCAAACACAGTCAGGTTATAAAGTGTTTTGAGGAATGACTTTCGTTTTGACACGTAACGCATATTCTTTTATTGTCTGAATGGAGGTACGACTTTAAAAGTTATTATGTTTTAAAACGAAAGAAGATTCCAGGTATAGTGATGCAAACTAGATTTTTAATGGTGCGTGCCTACAGAATTCACATTTGCAATGTTGAGAAGTTCTTGCTGGTTGGCGATGCATTGCCTTGCAGTTTTCTGAATGGTTACTTACTTCCAAAGAGCCCAAACCAAGTCTACGATATTTTTGTCCCTAAACATGGACCTGGGCTGGGTTTCCCGATAACGATTGAACTTAGCCCTTAAGAGCGCTTTCTACGAGCTACTTTCAACGAACATTCGTTGTTTATTTTTTATTGTGCGTTTCCCAAAGATGCACGTATAACGATCGCTCGCAACTGGGTTTTAAGTGCTATACGAGTCGCTATCCGTTTGTCAAGTGCTGAAATGGCACCAATAGAATAACTCAAATTTGTAGCACAAGCTTGTTTAGGCCAATGATCGTAAGCTAATGTGCACTAATATTCTTTATAATTTTTTCATTATTGTTCGATGGCTTTTTAAATGTTTTAAAATTGTTCATAATGAAATATTCTTTTCCGTATTTATTTAGGACTCGTCCCCTTGCGAAATGCCTTCTGCATTTTATATTATAGTTTAGATCATTATTTGTTATTATTTATTATCTATTTGTATTTATTTTTATGGATTATTGCATTGTACCGTAAATATTTATTTGGTTTCTTTAATCAGATGCCATACCCTTCGAAAAAAAATTTTTTTACTGTAGCCAGATGAATTATAGCAGAAATTGGTAGGAACAATTATTAATTTGCTAGTAGCACTACCAACTTTTACCAAAATTGTACCAAATACGTTTTCCTTCTTTGTTAATTTATGATTAGTCATTTAAATGTTATTTTTCATTTGAATTTTAAATATATTATATTAAAGTAATTTAAACAAATAAGCAAAGAAAACCCCAATAAATAAATATAGCCTACATTTAAAACATTACATTATCGTCATTGCAGGAGTGTAATTTGCTGATTGTCCTGCAGGTGACCTTGTAACACTGTTGTTTGATGCACTTATGAATTAACGATTACTCCAGACCACTCGTAGATCTACGATGATTTTTATGTGCTACTTAAGCTACAAAGCTTTTGGGAAACGGCCCGTAATTCTAAGATGATTCGTACGATCGTTTTTACGATCTACTTAGCCTTACGATGCTTTTGGGAAACCCAGCCCAGGTCCTTGTTGCAATGCAAGTTACTGCACTCAGTACACAAACAATGCAGAGCAAGTTATTTATCAAAGTTTAATTTGTAGTATTCAGGGTTTGTTTAAACTCTAACCCAAAGTGCAATAGCAATGCGTATTAAGCTAAATTCTTTATTGCATGCAACTATCCGACTAACAATAGGGCTTTGTTTGAAGTAATTATTTTAAATTTCCACCTGCATCGTCTTCTCTTTATGCATTGGTCACAAACTTCAGCATCTCTCTCTCTCTCTCTGTTTCTTTTAGTCTGACCTGACTTATTACAGTCTTGCTGTTAATAGGGTCTTTCAGTAAACCATCCAGACTTGAACAAACACACTCATTCATGCCTTTCCAAAACCCTAATGTGGCTGGTCCCCAACACTTTTTCAAGGAGTTCCCATGTCCTCCATGGTGTAATTCCTCAGACAGACAGACATTAGTGATGGCGGCCTTTAAGCTAAAGGGTGGGCAAACGGGCGCCTAAAGACACTTGGCAAAGACAAGGAAAAGTACATTCCACTAGACTTTTACAACAAAACTTTTGTTTTTGTGTAAAAAGCATCTATCGCTAAGAAAATATGCTATTTTTACTAAGCGTAAATTAGGGATGCTCCGATTGATCGGCCGCAGATCGGTATCAGCCGATAATGGCATTAAATGACTTGATCGGTACTCGCTAAATTTGCAGATCTCATGAACCGATCTTTCTGTTTACTTTTTTCATCATAGGGCTTCTGAATGAGGCTGCAGTTTTTACGCAGTGCAAGCATTTTTATAACTCGTTGCTTGTGTGCGACATGCAGATTTGGATTTCTCTCTCTGTCTTCACAGAGCTATATGCAGGGCTCAACTCAGCTCAAGGACTGTCGGTTGCCCGGGGCAAGCTTGAGAAACGTTCGGGCCAGTAAAAAGTATTGTCACTTGCCCGATCGGGCCAGTGCTTCACCCTCAGTCACTAAAATACATTTTCATCAATGTATATTATTTAACATCTTGGAAGCAGACATTTACTTGGGTAAAACACGACGAAAGAAACAATGCAATATTTTACACAATTTACTGTCAGTTTACATGTAAAGTTGGGAGCCTTTTTTCATTGAAACATGTCTGTTGTATATGTATACAATTATATTTGATTTTTGAATTATTATTTTTAAATATGTGACACTTTTTTATTGGGGCCAGTGAAAATTTTAGCAGGGCAAGTGAAAACCTGAACCACTTGCCCGATCGGGCCAGTATATTTGCGTTGAGCCCTGATATGTGTACTTTTTATGAGGACGTGCTCCAGTCCTAACAGAGCAACGCGTCTTCATATCCCCATCAAACAACATATAAAACATATATCTATCACGGACAACCGCATCCTCATGCCGAAAGTTTATTACTTGCATGCGTTTTAAAGTTTTTAACGTTTAAACTTTAATTTTCCTCACAGCTGCTCTTGTCTGCGTACACCCGACGCGTGCGCACACAGCAGCCTGTCGTCAGTGCACGTGAGCAGAGCGATCTCTCGCTCTCCAGTCTTAAAGCTACAGTAACCTAATTCATCTCTCAATAAAATCACTCTCTGCTCTTTACTGAAGAACTGTGTACTTCCTATGAATGCATGTACATTTAATTCATACAGGGAAGACTGTAAAGTGTTTTATTTTTTATTACTTTTTTATTAAGGCATATTAAATTTCTCTTTGCAGAAAAAATATTTGTTGTGCTAATTTATTTGATTCTCTATTAAAACAATAATATACCTAATTACTGCAAGTAATACAAAGGCAACATCAGTGGTATTACTTTATCTAGAAAAAATTTAAACAGTTACAGTCATCAAAGAGCTTGCATATCATCCTTATAATGATTTTGAACCAATAATGGGTTAAAACAACCCAACATAAAAAATAACCCAGCATTTTTTTATAATTTATATTTTAATGCACGTTGTAAGTCATGGATCTAGTCTACACTAATCATTTAGTCATTTAACTCATTTTTCTAAGTGTTAAGAAAATTTAATTGAGATCCAGTGGTTTCCTGTTTATTTGCCCAGTTCTGTCATAACATGCTGTGAAGATCATCATAGGAAAATCTTTGGGATGAATCAACAACAATATGCTTAGTAGACAGCGCTTTGCCCTGACCTGTTAAGATACCTAGATTTGCATAGCAGATGGTCGTAGTTTTAGTCAGAACAAGTGCTTTGAGTTCAACCCTACTTTTGTTTTTTAATATGCAAAATCTTATGCCAAAACCTAGCAGTTAAAGCACATGAGCACTTATGATTAGATAACATCTATTTATTCCTAGACCTTTCCTTGATTTGTATATTCTTATCACCTGTTTTTCTATCTACCTGATTCTGAGGAAAATCTTATTGCTCAATCTCAGTCATGTTCTGTAAACAGAAAGTACAGATTTGAAGTCTTATCAAATGAAGAAGTAAGAGCTCTTATAATGAGTCAAGTTTCGCAGCCTTGAGCCACATAGTGTTAATTTTGTCACCTATTTTTAATTTAGTCTTAGTCTTAGTCTTGTGGCAAAGGTCCTTGTTAGTTTTAGTCGACTAAGGGGTGGTTTCCCGTAAAGTGATTAGCTTAAGCCAGGACTAGACCTTAGTTTATTTAGGAAAAATAACTAGTTTGAACAAACATGCCTTACTAAAAACATTACTTGTGTGCGTTTTGAGCCAAAACAAAGGGCACTGATGTATTTTAAGATATGTCAGTGCAAGTTGTTTTCAGTTTGGACAGCTCTTACATTTATTTTAGTCTAGGATTAGTCTAATCCATGTCCGGGAAACCACCCCAACACAAGTCTCGTCATTTTAGTCTAGTTTTAGTCAAAAGAAAACTCAATGGGGTGAAATTTGTGTTTGTTTACGGATTATGGATTCATACAAATTATGAAATTTGTGTTTGTTTACGGATTAGCGTACCGATATAGTTACTACGTCTACACAACCGAAAGTGTGCTTTAACTAATTCTGATGTAAACCAGTTGTTTATGTTGGTTATTTTGGTAATGTTATTCACTTTGTACTGCAAAGTTTTCACACTGGTGAATGATACATGAGATGTGACCGTCTGATCTGTGCGTGTTTATGTGTTTTGAAAGAGGCGTGACTTTGGATGGTGATTTGAATCGAGGGTGGGACCGTGATTTCATTGCTAGTTGGCTACTGTTAGCATTTTTAAAAATTAGATACCCTACCTTTAAACCCACTTCACTGACCATCTAGCTGTTTCCACTGTTATTGTCTTTACCATACAGTATATGGGACTTGACGTTGTTGCAATGCCCTTGCTGCTAGTACCTTCATCAAAACTGCTGCATTCCTTCTTCTGTGCACAGTATTCAGTTTGGCAATTACGAGCTGCACTACTTATAAATTAATAACTTGCCCAATCGCGTAGTGCAGTCTTCATTTTCCACGCCTACATTCTTTTGTTTACTGTTGGTTACTAAGTTACCAATATCACTGTCATTCACTCGAACAACTTGATGGAAGCTCACCTAATTCGCATTTCGTTGTTTTTCTTTTTTTTTGCGAATTTTGAAGAGATTCACTTCATGTTGGATGGAAACCCAGCTAAAGACAATCAGTACTGCTTGATTCCTGTACAGTTCGCAGCTGTGCGCGATCATGAAAGTTAACGCAAGTAAATACTCGCTTTCTGAATCACATACACCATAATTACTCATCCAAATCTGTGAGAGAATGCATAAGCATATAAATATATTTTCCTCCCTGTAAGTCAAGGCACAATAGCCCCGGGACGTTGTGCTAGCGATTTTGCGAGCCATTTGGTTAAATTAAATTACAAAATGTTTGTATTTACCCCCCAAAATGGGATGAAACAACCCAGCATGCAGGTTAAATTGCAGCCCAACTTTTTTACCCAAAGAGTGTACATAACAAATTTGCTAGTACTATTATGTTTGTGATGTTTATTTAAAGTTTGTATTTAACAGCATACTGTATCTGCCCCATTAATATCAATTAAATTTGCTATCTTGCAGTTTTTCGCATTGCTGTTATTCTTTTTAGTCAAGCAAGAAGCTGCTTGTGCTAAAACGACAGCGATCTTAATGTGTACAGTGATTTACGTCAGATGAAATTCCAGTCCAATAGTTTATGCTGAGGCTGCATAAGAATTATATTTGAAAGTAGGCCAGATCAGATAGAAAAGTTCAAACTAAATTGATTTCGGCTACCATGTAGTGTAAACGTCGCCTCAGGCACGACTACTGATTCTCAAAATCTTAAGTCTTTCTATTTACACCAACCCAAAGACAATCTCTAAATATTGATCAATTACACTTTGCAATAAAAATATTTGATATAAACCTTTGAGACATCAAAACAAGGCTATGTTTTGCTGTACCGCAGTGTGTTATGTGATATTTTACATTTATATTTTTACATTTGGCAAACACTTTTATCCAATGCGACTTACAGTGCATTCAGTCTATACATTTTTATCAATATGTGTGTTTGAACCCACGACCTTTTGGCAACGCTTTACCACTGAGCTATACAGAAGCATTTTCTATGGGTCTTTGTTTCTGTACTATTTAAGATAAGGCAGTGGTATAACTTCACCAGCTGTGTATTATTAAAATGATTCATTGCGACCAGGGAAAGGAGTGCTGATGGGCCGGGATGTTTTCTGAATGGAATGGAGATAAATAGGAAGTTCTCACTCACTTGTCCCAGATACTTAAAAACTTTTACTGCATTGCTGTGAGGGATAGATTGAGAGCTCGTTTCCTCCATCCTAAATGACTGCAAAATGATAGGAATGAACGTTTAATGCATTTATACTGAGTTATGCACTTAGCATAGAAATTGCTGTGTTGACAAATTGTATGTGAATGGAAAGGTGTGCTGTAGCAGATCTGCACGTAGAGGAGTACTCCTATGCATAAATAAACCATGAATGAACTAATACAGTTTAGTAATACAAACTATTACAGAAAAGTTTACATTTATGCATTTAGCAAATGCTTTCATCCAATTGGAAGTGACTTCCAATTCAAGCTTTACATTTAATCAGTATGTGGGTTTCGAACCCATGACCTTTGGCACTGCTAATACAATGCTCCACCAATTGAGCTAACACTTTATTTTCACTTTGTTCATTGCAAGTAAATATTTTGGTAAAAACAAAAATCCCATAATGCATAATACACTAGTGATCTTTATACTGAGATTTTATGTTACATTTACAATATGTTGTTCTAATTAATCACAAGGCATTTAAAGCTCAGGTGACAAATTTTTTTTTTGCCAATAGCAAATTGCGCAAAACCTGCCTAAAAAGTCATTGCCTGATAGGGCCGCAAGGCTTCAAGTGAGGTGACTAAACTTGCAGATGCAGCCATATACATACTTATCCTACATGTCAGTATGGTTGATAAATAATGAATTAATTAAATGCAGCACGTATGAGTTCAGACACAGGTATGTGCTCTCTTTGCTGGAGTTTACCCAACTGTCAATGCTTCTTTATGTCATCAAAGTTTGAGCTTGCATAGGAAGATGCATGAAAAGGTGCATTGTTTGGCAAAGGTCCTTGCAGTTATGTGGCATCTTTTTACTACAATAATGAATAACAGAATGATTCGCAACCAAGTTTTATTTAAATAGCATGAGATTATGTTTAAAGTGTTGCTTTAAAGGGCCATTATGTCAATTTTTACAAGATGTAATACAAGTCCCAGGTGTGTCTAGAATGTGTCTGTGAAGTTTCAGCCTAAAATACCCCACAGATCATTTGTTATAGCATGTCCGAACTGCCCCTATTTAGGCGGGAGCAAAAAAGTGCTGTTTTCAAGTGTGTATCTTTAACCCTCGGGGTCTGAGGGTGTTTTGGGACCCTGGAAAAGTTTTGACATGCTCTGACATTTGGCCTTTGAGTTGCTTAAATAATGGCTAATATCACATAACACCGTATTCAGCACACACTCTGCTACAATAATATGTGAGTAACATACATACATTTGTATTTTGAAGTAAATTATGCCAAGGAACACATACTAAACAAACAAATGGTTAACAACCAATTTTTTTTCTTGAAATAACTAGACTAGACTTGACTTGACACAGAAAACAATACAAAGTTGCAAAATCACAAACTCACACAGAGTCATTCAAAACAAACTGGCACAAGACAGCAAAAACAAGGGCAAGGTTACCAGCCAGAACCAGCATTTTTATGTTTTTTTAGTTTATGCCTTCCAGAAAACGTTCTTCTTTAAATATAAAAACAAACAATATATTAAATAAAAGAACAGACCCTCTACTTTTAAACAAAAATAATGTTTCATCCTACTTTATCTTTTATTTGATCACTTCTCAAATATGGGTAGTTTCTTCGAAAATACCATTTTTTTGCAAAATGTTGAGATAATTGCATATTTAAAGAAGCGATACACAAAGTATTTCCTGTTTTTGATCAGTGGAAGCATTAGTGTTTAATAAGTTGGGTAAGAGCACCACCTACAGTAGTAGATAATAGACAGGTGCGGGGAATGAAACAATGACAAGATAATTAATGAGACAAGGGGGCGGGGTCAGAGACAAGACAGAAGAGCACATGGCCTAATGAAAACAAACTGGTTTATTGGGGATTAAAAAATGAGGAGTGGTTGGATTTTTTTCATTGTAGGGTTGTTGTGTTCACACAGTGCCAACACATATTTATCCCAATACCTCGTAAAATCTGATTTGCATAATATGGGCCCTTTAATCTATCAGTTTCACTCTCTCTCTCTCTATCTCTCTCTCTTTCTACAGTATTCGCCTGTTTCCTGTCACTTGTAATTTGTTCAGTTGTATTAAACCAAATAGTAATAACTATCATATACCGATGCAAATATGCAATCTCATTTAAATACACTCTTTGGAGAGGACAAATTTAACCAAATCCAACAATGTTCCTTTAGTGTACCACTGTACTGTATGATTGATTGTCCGTTCCACTGAAAGCGGCAGATTCAGGTCATATGAACTTCAAGGGGTTGCTGTTGTTTGGTATCATTAAATTGTGCTATCGGCCATAAAAAGTACAGATTGGTACAACTGAGATTTGTGAAATGTGAGATATATTACAATCAATCCACTAAAAACACTATACACCATAAAAATGATGTGATCAATTAGTCATGACAGCAGATTTACATTACTTTAACTCACCAAAATCCTTTACCATTGACCAGGATTAAAAATAATACATTGAAATGACTTGTACAACCAGTTAGAGGTCTTCACCGAGCCGGGTCAGGTCCCAGTTTAATTACTTTGGTTCCTGGGTCTGTTTAACATTGTGTGTAATACCCAAGTCAAAAGAGAATAGAGCATGATACCAAGGGACACAAAGTTTTATTTTCACAACTTTTTATTCACTTACTAGGCTAGCTATGTGCTCTGAAATATTTGCCGATCGGACCCAGTAGGTTCTGTGTCTTTCCTGGGCGATTCAGGTCCAGTTTTTAAATAACAGACGGGTCCGCAGCTTTTCCAGGTAGTAAATTAATGGCATTTCTCGGTTCTGCACAAGTCTGGGTTCAACTTTCAAATATTAGATGGGTGCGGGTCGGTTCTGTGTAGCGGGTCTCTTCGGTTTGGGTACAAATGTTTGGACCCGTGAAGACCTCTAAACCAGTTTGATTAAAAATGTAAAGGCACTGTTTACTGTCATTTACACACCTTCAAGTTGATCCAAGCAATTTTGGAGCATCATTAACTACCATAGCATTTTTTCCTACTATGGAAGTCAATGCTGCACGAGAACTGCTGGATTACGAATATTGCTCAAAATATCACGTTTGTATTCAACAAAACAAGACAATTTATATAGATTTGAAACAACATGAAGGTGAGTAAATGATTACTTTTTATTTTTAAGTAAAAGGCAGCAAAAAAATATTAGCATTATTGGAAAAATAATACATGTACAATCTGGATGCATATGTGAGTAGGGTTAGACATACATTGCATTATAAAAAGAAGGGAGCATTTGACATGTAAATGTCCTTGCATGTTAACATTAGGTAGGTTATATGAGTCACAAAACACTTCATTTTTGTGTTTAGTACAGGCTGAAAATATGAATGGACTTTTGTTCTCCAAATGATTTTCCGGGCAGACCCATTATGTAAGCAACTATGGCTCTTTGTGATAAATCAGCATGCTTTTCAAATGGGATTTCTAGAAACAGAACAGGTAGTTGCATGCTACATGTTATCCTGACATGTCTCAGTGTTTGCGTAGCCCTCGAGACACCACCTCCCTACTTCTGGTATTACTGGTTTTAGTATTCTGAGTTGACAGAGATCTGTCATAATGTAGTGTTTGTTTTCCAACCATGGTTTAATTCATGCTTTGGTCTCGCTGTAGTGGTTCAGGTGAAAAGGACACGGGTGAGAAGAAGAGCATTTCCAGGTAAGTCCATCCATTTCAGTTTGGAATTTGTTGAAATTGTTACTGCTTTATAACTTTCTGTTTATAACTTTTTGTAGAGAAAGTGTGTTCTTTGGTGAAGCATTGAGCTCTCATAGTAAAGCAAATTTATTGTGCCAGATTTGACATGTGTAGGTATAGTAGTGTATGTCAATATAACTGTTGAGTTTGGACAGCAGAAATACAAATACCATTCTATCAATGTGTAAATATTGCGAAATGATAAAAAGAAGATGAAGAGATTATATGTGTTGTTTATATGTACACAACACATATGAATCGTTCCGGTTCCTTCTGTTTTTAAAGAGTCATTTGGGATTGATTTGTTTTGTATTAAACAATACCCCAGATGTCTGCTAATACACTTTTGATGTGTTTGTAAAATGTGTGACCTTTTAGGTGCACCTCCCCAAAAGCATGCAAGCGCTATATCCACACTACATAATACATCATTGTTACTTCACTACACTGTCAAAAAAAATGGTCGAAAAAGTGGTTCTAGCTGTCACTGTGCCAGTACCCTTTCATAAAGTACACCTTTATACCTACAGAGTTGACCGTAGTACCTCAAAGGTACACACTGTTACCAAATATAGGACATTTTTAAAGGGTACTGCTCCAAGTGACAACTTTTTCTGACAATGTAGACTAAATTTCAAACCATGTGGTCATCTACTGATGATGCTAGGGTTTTTCTTCAATTTTCTAGTCGCAAGTTGATTGTTAGTAGATCAGTGGGTTAGTTTATTTGTCATTTCAGGTGTCCTAGAGTAACCGATAACCACAGAAAATAAGGTGCAGTACCTAACATAAACATATGGACATGTTTGTGGGGGTGGTGTCTTCCTCTGAAACGCAAGAATTAATTTGGTGTGACCCTCAGTGGACGAGTAGCGGCTAGCTGTAAGTGTACATCAGTTGTACAGGTGCATTGTGGGGTTGAATAAGTGCACTTAATAATTTCCACTATGATTTCGGACATTACTAAAAAATATAGAGCCTAAGCACCAAGGATGTGTCCAAACGCTTTTAATATCAATTTTGACTAAAATAATTTGTCAATTAACAACCTAACAAACACCATAAATGTGACCCAGTCTGTAAAACTCAACTAAAGTCATTGTTTTGTGATTTACTGTTTAATACATTAAATCATCCTACATAATGTAAAAAATATGCTGTGAAAATATAAACTTGATATCTTTAAGTAAGGCCAGAGATTCAAAAACAATGCTGCTAAAATAAACCCCAGCAGAAACCATTACAGAAATTCTAATGGTTTCCATTAAAATACCATTTGGAACCCAACACATACCAGTAGAGACCAACATAGACAATAAAGTTTACATTACAACCAATAAAATTCCCATTAAAACCATTCAATTCAATAAAATTTCTATGATGGTTTCTAATGGTTGTAGCAGGTAGGAAACCAACTTCCGGTGCAAATTAATAACACATAGTGCCAATAAAAAGTTTAATTTTACTATTTGAAAGTGTTTATTTAAGAATTATACATAAAATTTGAATATTGTAGTTCAAAATCTTTTTGTCATCATATCTACACTCTTAGAAAGGATATGTTAATTTTTTACACATCTTTGGGGCTGTTTACACTTGGTATTAAGATGTGTTTTCATGGATCGGATCACAAGTGGACGAGAGAGACACATCACGTTTACACCTGGTATTTAAATTTGTCTCTTTTGTCCACTTTCGACCCCTTTTCTGAATACTGTGAGGGGGAGGTCTGTCGAGACTGTGGGCGAGTCTCTCTGCTGTCATTCAAACGCGAGCAGGAGTAATCATGAGTTTATATGGACGCGAACTAATATTATGTCGGAGTCCACTGCTTGTTTAGCAAGTAAACATGCTGCACAGTGTTTTGTACGTGTATATGTTAAAGCTTTCTCTGAATTTTCAACGCAATTGATGAAATAAGATCGTGGAACTTTCACACGCTTTCAAAATGAAACTGCGGAGATCACCCGCTTTAGTTTTTTCAATGAAAGGCTAAAAATAGTGCTGTTCACCGTGTGTTCACCAGAAGTCAGGAAAGATGTAAAACATTGTGTTCAGTACCTCAGATAAGATAAATGGGCGGAGAGAAGGCGGTCGCGTGTGGCTGTTCGAACACATTCAACAACATGTGCGTTTACACAAGCAAAAGCAATCCGATCGAAAGGGGTTTCGACTACCTCTGAATGTGGTTGAAAGTGGTTAAAACTGGACGAGCTCATAAAGTTTTGAACACCGTTTACACCTGGCATTAACGTTGTCCACTTGTGATCCGATCGATGAAAACGCATGTTAATACCAAGTGTAAACAGCCTATTTGTGCGTTACGCTTTTAACACATTATGTGTAATTTAAACACATTATGTGTCATTTTGTGTTAAAATCTAACATAAGTTGTGTTAAAAGTAACACAAAATATGTTGTTTTAATAATAACACAGAGATGGGTGGATTCTGTCCCAGAATCAACACTAATGTGTTATTTTTAACATATTCGTTCTAAGAGTGTATTTTTTGTCATTTTTATGGCTGTGATTAATGCTCCAATCTCATAATTATTTATTATTTTCATAGACAAGGTCACAAATTTTAAAGGTCACAAATGCTGTATTCTGATTGGCTGAGAAATGTTTCATGGTTGTTAATTTTTTTGTAAACCATACACCTAACTTGTTAAATGTTTTAAAAATAGGCACCAGAGCAATGTTTTTGGTAATCGTGGTATAAGCCGAAGAATTGACTCCCGTCCTTTGAATTATTTGAAAATAATGCACACCGGCGGTGCATCATGCCGCATTACCACCTTGGGTGTGCATTATTTTTTATAATTCAACAGCCCGTCATCAATTATTCCTTACATATACAGGCGCAGAAAAAAATTAAGAGACCACTTCAAGATTGTTTTCAGTTTTTCTAAAATTACTATTTATAGTTATGTAAAATTATAATTTTTGTATTTCTGCCAAATTCCTATAAAAATCATGTTTTTACATGTATTTTAGGAAAATTTCAGAAATATAAATTTTATGGAATACTTTTTAATCGCATCTTTAATGTGTTTTTGTATTCACTCAGTCTTTTACATTGCTGCTTGGTGACTTTATGTCGCTCATATGGTTTGTTTTTGTTGGAATTCAACAGACACTGGACAGAAATGGTTGTATTACATCTAGAAATGATAATTAAAGGCAAAACTAAAGTGGTCTCTCAATTTTTTTCAGTAATTTTTACATATGTATATATAGTAAATATATATTGGAGCCACTTTATGCGTGACAGGTAGAAAGAAAGGTAATGGTGTGAGAAGGAAAGTAAATTGGTTGTGACATGTCTAAAAAAACATTTCACACGCGTATAAGCCAACACGATTAACCGCAAGTAGAGATTGCTCAAATTGTTGGTTTCAATTGTGACAGGTGTCTTAACGCACCTGTAACATTGAAGTCACAAGAGTTGCGTAAAGTATGAAAAGAGCTACATCAATAAGTCCATGTACCTGCTTTTAATTACAGGAGCTTTTGTGCTGCGGCATTCAGCATGAATGAATGTTTTTGTGACACCGACAATTTATTTGTTCTTCCAGCCTGTTGGGATTTTCTTCACTTCCTTTTGCCATTTTTAAAGATCGGTTTGTTTTGAAGAAGTATTTTTACGATGTCGTAAAACCTCCTGTCCAAACAAAAAGTGGTAGGGTAAATGATGACTGAATTAATAAGCAGGTTCACTTTAGACAAAGGTCACAATGCAGCAGTCACAGCAGGCGTGGTTTTGTTTTGGGCCATTGGCATGCTATGAACACTGAGTGTTTGAAGACTTACAGTATGCAGGCAAAGGTGTGCTGAGACACGTGCCTTGTTTCTGAAATGTTTGACTCATGATTTGAGGATAAATTATTAGACAGTTTTTGACAGGTTCATGACAGCTCATGACTAAGGTGATGTGCTGTAAGATAAAAGGGTTCGTAAACTCTCAGAAAAAATGTACAAGAAGGTACAAAAGTTGGGGCGGTTGTACACTTTTGTACCTAAAAGGTGCGTACAAGTACCTCAAAGTTTCATATCTGTACCAAAATTAGGACCTTTTTAAAAAGTACCATCCCAGTGACAATGGTTGTAACTTTTGTTCTGAGAATGTAAAAGTTATGTTTCGCAATCTGGAAAATTTTGGCAAGTAAGGTTTAATCCTAGATCTTTTGTTTGTCCTGGAACATCTCCAACTTTTTAAAATTACAGAGAAATTATGGTTGATAAGAATATTGTTCGAATCGCAAACATCTAAGCCTGCCTCTTTTACTATCTGATAAGGTGTCAGAAATGTTGTTCAAAGACCAATGATAAAGTTAAACCAGTTTCTGCTTGGCAAAATCACAGGCACATGGCCTAGTGGTTAGCACTTCACCTTATGTTCAACCCAACTGTTAGGTTCAATGAACCCAGACATTTTTTAGATTTGACCCAATAGTAGGTTTAAGTCGAGTTTGTCCCTTTTTGACCCAACTTTGGGTTGAAAATATCCCAGCATTTTTACAGTGTTGCGTTCAGACACCTTAAGCCTTTGTGCCTATGCAGGTGTCTACAGTTTGAATCTAGCTTTTGTCATTTCTCAAGTCTATTGCTAAGACATTTTCCCACACCAGTTTCCCACAGAAGTTTCTTAAGGGGACGTGTTGTAACATCGATCTGAACGTTAACACACCGAGACTCTATTATTCAAAGCAACCATGTGTTTTTAAGCTCTAGGACTTTTCACACTTCACTTAACCCCAGGTTACCTTCAGCCCCCAATCATGTGTGTAAAACATTATAAGAAAAAGTTTAAATACTATGATTGGATTTTATACTAACATTATTGCACCGTTCCACTGTATTATAAAGATGGGTATACCCTTACAAGAATTAACCATGGTTTTACTACAGTTAAAACCAAAAAAAAACATGGTTACTTTAGTAAAACTATGGTTACCACAAAATAACCATGGTTTTGTAAACCAAAGACCACAGTTAAACCATGGTTTTGCTTATAGTAATCAATACACCAAAAAACATGGTTAATTTTCATAAGGGTAACAATTGTGGACATTTACTTTTGTGTACTGACTGATCTAAATACAAGACTACATTGACCAATGAGTTTGACCAATGTTTGCGTACATGACCAAACAGTGGCGGCCGGTGACTTATTTTTTCGAGGGCGCACGATGCGAAGCTTGTCACAACATGTATGTGGTTCATCATGTGGTTAGTCATTTCATAATATGTGTTTGGTGCATCACGTGTCTTGTCAAAATAAGTGCCTGCTGCAGACGCATCTAAACAGTTTATGATAAAAGAGATGCTCGCGTTTGCCAGATGCTCGCTTAACTCTTTCACTGCCAGCGGTTTTTAAAAAAGTTGCCAGCCAGCGCCAGCGTTTTTCATGATTTTCACAAAAGTTTAATGGCTTCCAGAAAATGTTCTTCTTCAGATATATAAACATACAATATATCAAATGAAAGAACAGACCCTCTGCTTTCAAAAAAAAAAAAAACGTTTCATCCTACCTTGAGTAGTTCTTTTGCAATCAGCTTTTGAATATGGGTAGGTTTCTGCAAAAACACCACATCTTGAGGAAAAAGCAGAGATAATTCCATTTTTGTGACGGACTTTTCATAGAGATCCCATTCAGAGCGATCTTTAAAACAGACACGGACATGCAGCAGCTTGCCATAGGGCAATACTTCCGGTTTTAAAAAGTTGCGGAAGGGCGCCACCTGGTGGATAATAGCGGTATGGCGGAAAGACGGAAATACTCGTCATCGGCGGGGAAGCGTTTTCTCTTGATTGACGAGATGTCTCGTCAATGGCGGGGAAAGAGTTAATTAATCTCATGCGTAATAAGAGTTTACTGTTAAAGGAGTGTCTTGCGTGTATTTTGTGAATGTGAGTGTCTCTTTTATCATTAACGGTTTCGACGCATGTGCAGCAGGCACTTATTTTGACAAAACACGTGATGCACATGGTTCACATGACGCAACAAACACATATTTTGTATTCCACCCCTCGGAAGAGCAGTCACCAGACGCCACTGTGACCGAGTGTGGCGTGCAAGAAGGCGGAAACTAAAGAGAAACGTCAAAGCAGGGACAAACATATAATCATCATCTGACAGAACGACGTTGTGACAAAATGTGATTTATAGAGCAGTTTGTCCATTTAGGGCTTTTGTAAAAAAATTACGGCGACTTGCATGTAAGGAGACCCGCGTTTATGTAGATAAAAACGGCTCACTTTAAGGTAATAAAAACATATGTGTTTATTATATAAGGTCTTTACACATCACAACATACACAAAAACATAGTTGTTTATATTATATCAATTTTTTGTCACTAGAGATCCACACAGATTTTACACATTGCACCTTTTAGATCCAAAAAGAGGATATGTCTGGGATAAAGAGGATGTATGGTCACCCTAGCATAGTTCACAATCTAACATCATTTGTTCATTTATGTGTTCAGCTGTGTCCAGATTTAAGTGAGCCTGTCCTTCAACGTTTGTACTTAACGTGTGCCATATGGTTGCCAAAGCATTTGGTACAAAAGACAGGTCTCTCAGGCCATAAAACACAACGTGTATAGCACAAATTAAACTATATATAAGCTATATAGAAATATAATATGCCAAAATATGCTGTATGTTATTAACAAGCAATTTGTGCTTCATAAAATCTGCTCGCATCTGTCAATAAAGCATTAGGAATTAAGACAATAGGCTTCATTGTGTTAAGAGGATTTTTGCTGTTGACACACTGCACAGATTATCACCAATCAAAGCTGTTTTCTGCTTGACTGCCATCTTGTCCTGGTTTACACTTTTCATGATTGCAAATCAATGTAGGAGCATAAAAACAATTCCAAAGATGTTTAATAATATTACATTTACATTCAGCCAAATCATTTTTATGCTTTTGGCAGACACTTTGTTACAAAGATGTGTTTTTGTGTCAAGGTGTCCTGGCACTTACAGGCACATTTACTCTAATGATGCTTTTCCATTGCATAGTACCCCACAGTTTGGTTTGGGTTGAGTCTGCTTACTGTTGGGGGCTTTTCCACTGGGTGCAGTACGTACCACCTCGGTTTGGGTTCCAAGCAACCCGAGCTGATACCAAAACGTGACGCGAAAACACTGTAGATCACTGATTGGTCTGAGAAAATCGTCACTAAGTGTCATCGCTATAATGTAAAAGATTAGCTTTACCTTTAGTGCTAGCTTGCGCTGTCTTGAGCAAACATGTTGTCATCAGTGCTCTGCTATTAGTTCCCAAATTCCCTTTTAGTGATGAAAAACATCCACAGGTTGAGAATCAGGAACACCATAACAGATTTTTTCCAGACTTGCAGTTTGTGGCGGCACATTCGCGACGAGCACGTCAGAATTATATATGCTTAAATGCAACTTAAATGAGGCTCAGCGGAGCGTGTCGACTGACCCCACGGGTCTTTGTACAGAAACTTTCATGTAAGACAGAGGTAGTAATAAATGCGATGTGCAAACATCTATTTGTGGTGGTCAATTTTAATTTTATGGCGGACTGAGAAATAAATAAATGTATGGGAATGTACAACAATGCTCTCACGTGTATAATGTCACAGCAGTAGACAGCGCAAATATAATGACACGTCTATAATCCCTCCCACTCCGAGGTGTTACTAAACTCGATGGAAAAGCTAACCAAGCCAAAGTGAGGTGAGGTGAGCTGACCCAAACCAAACTGTGGGGTACTATGCAATGGAAAAGCGCCATAAAAGATGCTGGGTTTTATTCAATAACCCAAAGGACGAACCCAACTTGCTGGGATGTAATTTAACCCAAACCTATGTTGGGTTGTTTCAACCCAAAATGCTGGGTTAATTTAACCCATTGTTTGGTCAAACATAAACACTTTTTGAGTTAATTTAACCAAGCTGCTGGGTTTGTCCCTTTTTCACCCAGTGCTAAGTAAGTCTTCTTCTTAATGGTTTGTGAATAGCGTGAAATATAAAGCATTGTTTGAATCATCGTTAAGTGAATCTCATAGGATGGGGAGAGGCTTTAGCGACATATGTCTCATTACAGGATCTACTTTAGTGCTTTACTTAAGGGTTGGGGCAAGTTTAAGGACTGGTGTGCGTGTGCGCATGCAGGAATCTGGGGAGCGTACAGAGAGTTCAGATGTTCAGACTGAATGATGTTCAATACTATCAGCACTTCCCTTAGGGGCTCTCTGTAACTGGGAATTACAGTTCGACTGTAAGGGTGTACTCGCAGATGCATTCAAGTAAGTACTGCATTTTCGTTTTCTGTTTGGTCGGCTGTTTGATTAAGAGTTTCAAGCGTGCAGTTTTATGTGACAGTGGGGAAAATTGGAAAGGTGTATTTATAAAGCTCAGCAGTTTTGTGCGATGTTAGTTTGGTGATGTTTCTCTGTTCTCAGCCTCGGGGGGATTATGTATGAAATAATCAATCGTGTTTCAGCGAGTTTCTATTACTCAGGCAAGTTTCTATTACAATTATCACTGTTAGATCAACTTGCACTGCATGCTGTTTTTAATTAGATTAAAACATCAGAAATGATTTACAGTTTAGGTACTCGGTACAGTTCTGACTGCCAATGAGGTGATAAAGGTTTTTTCAGAGGTAAAATGTTAAGGATTGTGGTTGTATTGATGCGTACATGTTTGTTACTGACATCAGAGGTCATGGTATTTTAGGAAGAATGAAAGGTCTTCTAAGGTCACGACCTCTGATTGACAAGATATAACAGCAGTCTTATTCATGTGCTAGACTGAGTTTTTAGTGCAATTTCTGTTACACTCTAAAAAAATGTTGGGTTGTTTCAACCCATGGTAGGGTCAACTATGAACAAACCAAACAGTTAGGCTAAAGACAGTTTTAGCAGCAACAACATAAAAGTTGTTTTTTGTGGACAAAACACAACTTTTGGTAGACTTCCACACAGAATCAATAACAATTTTATTTCTGATAACAAGGAAAATAAATGACAAGTAAATTACCTTTTTTCATATTTAACGCATATCAACTATTTCACGGAGCAAATGTTACTGTGTAAAATGAATATATACAATGCAATAGCTAGGTCCTTGAATTTGCTGGCTGATAAACCTCTCTCTCCGCACAGTTGTGATCCATGCTTGTCGTCTAATACATTTTTTTCGACAAGGTATTTGATTTGAAGAAATCAGTTTAGTCACTAGCCAGACCAATAAATAAAGACTAGAAGTTCAGGCGCAAAACCGCACGCGTGCGTTTAATGCAACCGTCTATAAATTATTCTGAATTGGGTTGTTGTTATCCAACCATGGGTTAAAACAAACCAGGATTTGGGTTGAAATAACCCAAAACCCAAAACAACATCTCAGCATCTATATGCTACGGGCATCTATATGCTACGGTATTCATAAACGTTATAGGGCTTGTTCACCCAAAAATGAAAATTCTGTCATTATTTTCTCATCCTTATGTTGTTACAAGCGTGTATTAGGCCTGTTGCAATAATGACAATATCGACTTATTGGTGAACATGACGTCGCTAGTTTTTTTAGAGGTGATAAATTACCGTAGTATTTACATGCGTGTTTGTTTGCAAAAAATAATGAATATCATTAGCATTTTAGACGATCGCCTCTGTTATTTCTGCCTGCTGTCTGTCTCGGAAGAGTGGACGCACCTGCACACACACACACACACACACACACACACACATACACACAGATGCGATCAGAGTAAACACTCGTCTAAGGGGCGATTCACATTTTGCGTCTTTTGCGCGCTCAAGTTTGTTAATTCACGTCTTTTGTGCGCTTATATTGGAAGCGACGCAGTCGGGACGCACTAATTTTTTTTAGCCATGTCCGCACCGCATCGAGTTAAAATGACGCACTCATTTTTTTTCAGGTGTGTCCGCGCTGCATCGAGTTAAAAACATTTCAACTTTCTAGAATATTGGAAGCGACGTGGTCGCGACTCACTCATTTTTTTCAGGCGTGTCTGCACCGCATCGAGTTAAAAACATTTCAACTTTTTAGAATGCCCCAAGTGCACCGCAGGTCATTTGACAAGAACCCTGTAAAGCTTGGATTTATACTTAACAATCTATTAGCTGTTTAAAATTAAAATGCATATTTTATCATATTTATTTATATGTTTTAAATATTAAGAATATTATTTTTTCTTACATTTCATTTTCAAATTAATATTTCATATTTTTATTTTAATATTCTTAAAAATCAAAGTTGTGTTCTTAGAAATGATGTACTTGCATTATTATGCTATTTGTCATATATAATCAGTGATATAAAATGGTCTTAAAAAGACAATACAATTGATTATCGGCATTATTTTTGGGGCAATTAACCGACTTATGAAAGCAGCTATCGTGACAGGCCTAACCTGTATACATTTCTTTGTTCTGATGAACACAAAGGAAGATATTTTGAGGAATGAAACCGATCATAAGCCCCATTCACTTCCTTAGTAGGATTAAAAAAATACTATAGAAGTAGTGCTGGCGATAATTCGATAACGGTAATTTTACCGATATAAATTTCCAGATAAAACGATAACAACTATTCGATAAGTGATCGATAATGTTTACGCACTGCTCGTAATGTTGCGCAAGCAGTTCCAGATGCGGCACGGGCTCTTGGTTTACAATGAGAGTGTCAGACTTGAAGGAGTGGAGTAAGATGAGACAATTTATTGATTTATTAGTAGAGCCCTATGATTTCCGCGATGCGGATAACGCGGACGGAATCATGGAATCCAAATGCGCATAAACATTTTCCTTTTGTGTTATGTTGGATGCGCAAACATGGTTCATCAAAGCCCGGAACACAGCAGACAAAATAGGTACAGTATACTTTACCTTCTTTCAGCGTCCGCCTTGAGCACGCAAACGTCCACACATTTTTAAAAGTATATTTACAGGACATTAACAAATTCAGGAAACTGAGGAAAACTGCAGATCCAGTGTGCACTCCCACATCAACGTGACGCTCTTGACATCCATTTTTCCGCGTGCTCATATATGTATAAGACACGCGTGATCACTGAACTAAGTTTTCGTTTAAGTGAACATAAACAGACCGTTTCATCGAGCGCATGTGCGGTGACGCGATAAGCGTCTGGTCCAAACTTTACTTCCTGTTTGTGTTTGTTTAATGGTCTGACTAGTTGCTGAAACTGAACTCTTAAACATATACCTCGTCGAAAATAACAAATGCTTTAGGTTCCTATGTAATCTACATGTTGTTTATTTTGCTTGTTATTTAAATTAACTACTTTAAAGGAATAGTCTACTCATTTTCAATATTAAAATATGTTATTACCTTAACTAAGAATTGTTGATACATCCCTCTATCATCTGTGTGCGTGCACGTAAGCGCTGGAGCGCGCTGCAACACTTCGATAGCATTTAGCTTAGCCCCATTCATTCAACGGCACCAATCAGAGACAAAGCCAGAAAAGACCAAACACACCAACGTTTTTCCCATTTAAGATGAGTAGTTATACGAGCAAGTTTGGTGGTACAAAATAAAACGTAGCGCTTTTCTAAGCGGATTTAAAAGAGGAACTATATTTTATGGCGTAATAGCACTTTTGGGAGTACTTCGACTCGGCGCAGTAACACCCTCCCTCTCCCATTATGAGATTGAGAAAGGGAGCGGACTTTTCAGGCGAGTCGAAGTACTCCCAAAAGTGCTATTACGCCATAAAATATAGTTCCTCTTTTAAATCCGCTTAGAAAAGCACTACGTTTTATTTTGTACCACCAAACTTGCTCGTATAACTACTCGTCTTAAATAGGAAAAACGTTGATGTGTTTGGTCACTTCTAACTTTATCTCTAAATGGTACCATTGAATGAATGGGGCTAAGCTAAATGCTATTGAAGCGTCGCAGCGCGCTCCAGCGCTTACGTGCACGCACACAGATGATAGAGGGATGTATCAACAATTCTTAGTTAAGGTAATATCATATTTTAATATTGAAAATGAGTAGACTATTCCTTTAAAAGGACTTTGTTGTTATTTATTCTTCGCAGAGTTTACCGGAAGTTACGTTATGACCACGAAAGTTGTTACTGCTGAAACCGTCTATGTTGAAACTTAAAGCAGTCTTGGGTCTTAAAGTGACAGTAGCCTGCTGCTTTCTGTGTCAGAAATGTGTTGATTTCATAACAAATATGTTTACAATTAATACAGATGCCTGAACATTAAAACAATATTTTAGTATTTGTATTTGTCAGGTTTTGAATAAAAAGTAGTTTAAAACCATTATGAACTGTCAGTTTTTTACAATTTTCATTCAGGAGCAAAAATCTGCCTTTAAATTTGACAGGAATAAAGATTTGTTATTTATCATAATAATTATAAATATGGACTTATATGGAAAACATTTTCTTGATAATTTTGTTGGCCATATCGCCCAGCCCTATGTGGAAGTGAATGGAGCTCATAAACGATTTGTTTACAAACATTCCTCAAAATATCTTCCTTCGTGTTCATCAGACCAAAGAAATGTATACAGGTTTGTGACAACATGAGGGTTAGTAAGCGATAAGACAATTTTCATTTTTTAGGTGAACTATCCCTTTAATTCTCAAATGTAAATTTTTGCAGACGTGCACGTTTTTCTTTTCCAGGAAAATGAACCCAAAATATTACTGGCTCATCATGCATGAGATGGTACAGTAATAGAGAAGAAAAAGTTACATATTGCAGTTCCACTGTATCTTGTATGACAAATTAATAAAAAAAAATCGAAATTTTTGTAAACAACGGCTATGATCTTGTACACACATTTCCCCAAATGTCAGCGTTTCAGGGCATCACTGTTCCTCCTGCTGATTCCTTAAGTCCTTCCAAGTGTTTTTGAATGTTCAGACGTTGCTCTTTATGAGAAGGCAAAGACTTAATCATCTGAAATCCACATCATGAGCCGAAGGGATGAATAAGAGAATCCATCTCCTCTGGCCACTCTAGGATAAGGAGAGCTAATCTCAGGTTAATGCTTGTAATTTGCGCAGGCGGGCTTGACTTTGTGCAGCTTGTGAGTGCGGACGATTATGTGAGGAATGAGCCTCTGGCGTGAACATTCTCACGGTTCATCGGTCTTTCATGGAGGCGTGATGGCAAACGGCATGCACAGAGTGAGGAAAATAAACAAGAAGAAATTCCCAACGCTGCCGGTTCGTCTGTAACTTTAACCTTGCAACCTCTGCGTCTCCAGACTTTGCAGAAGTTATAACATGTATCTTATAAGTGGATACCCAAATATAATTTTCATTAAGTAAATGAAGTATCATTATCAAGTTCATACTTTTTAAGTTAAAATGACAGAAAGATTTGTTCATAGCTCTCCAGTTTTCTGACCTTATAAAATCAGATTTGTATTTTGTGGCTTATAAGCGGTCTATTCTTGACATAAGACAGTTAACCTGATACAAGTATATCATATAAATATTTTTGTTTCTGTAGCTCAATGCTACTCAAAGGAAAATTTTATTGTTCAGAAGATTTCACAAAGTTCTCATTGTTTTAAGTATCACCTTAAAGGATTAGTCCATTTTCTTAAAAGAAAAATCCAGATAATTTACTCACCACCATGTCATCCAAAATGTTGATGTCATTCTTTGTTCAGTCGAGAAGAAATTATGTTTTTTGAGGAAAACATTGCAGGATTTTTCTCATTTTAATGGACCTCAATAGAGCCCAACATTTAATACCTAACTCAACACCCAACAGTCTCCTCCAACGGAGTTTCAAAGGACTACAAACGATCCCAAACGAGGCACAAGGGTCTCACCCAGCAAAACGATTGTCATTTTTGACAAGAAAAATGGGAAAGATGCTCTTTTAAACCACAGCTTTTTGTCTAGGTCTGGTCCAGCGCGACCTAACGCAAATGCGTAGTGACGTAGGGAGGTCACGTGTTACATTTATAAAACCCACATTTGTGGACCATTGTAAACAATAAACTGACACAAAGACATTAATTAGTATCAGTTGACACACAACAACGTAGGAACGGTCCTCTTTATCAACACTTGTAGACACTGGGTTGGAGTTTCGCGTTCGTCCTCTGTGACCTCTTGACGTATTGCGTGGGGTCAGCTGGCGCATCACGACCAGATCTACATGACGAGAAGTTGTGCTTTAAAAGTGTATATTTGTTGTTTTTATTGTCAAAGGTGACAGTCGTTTTGCTGGATGGGACCCTTGTGCCTCGTTTGGGATCGTTTGTAGTCCTTTGAGGCTCCGTTGGAGAAAACTGTTAAGTGTTGAGTTGAGTATTGAATGTTGGGCTCTATTAAAGTCCATTAAAATGAGAAAAATCCTGGAATGTTTTCCTCAAAAAACATAATTTCTTCTCGACTGAACAAAAAAAAGACATCAACATTTTGGATGACATGGTGGTGAGTAAATTATCTGGATTTTTCTTTTAAGAAAATGGACTAATCCTTTAAGCCCAATTTATACTTCAGCCTAGCCTACACATACTGTAGACGTGCACCCTATGGTGTAGACTGACGCGCACTTCTTTAAAAATCTTACAACATGTCAATTCTACATGGAACGTAAGTGCTGTGATTGTTCAGCAAGAACCCTTACCTCAGGTTAAAAAAATTGGTGTCACATTTCCTTATATGCATTTATGCTTGGGACAGTAAAAACAATAATAGACGAAATCGAGGAGTGATGTTTAACAACTCAATCTGTAACAATAGTTTATTTCCATCCATCACTGCTGATGCTTTAACAACAACGTACACAACAAGCAACACAATGTAGTGCCCTAGGGGGACCACATTTAAAGTGCCCCCCCAAAAATATATTTAAAAGTCAAGTCATTCAGGGTTCCAGACTAAATTTTTTGTTATGAGGAGCACTGTAGCCCCTGACTGAAAATGTTCTGATTTTTAAGAAATTTTTAGGAATTTTAGATTTTTTTTAGGAATTTTAGGATTTTTTTTTAGGAATTTTAGAACATTTTAGAAAATTTAGGGCAATGCAATTATTCACATTTTCCGCAAAATAACTGCATTACTGAAAAATACTAAATAGACTTAACTCTATGCAGTTGATGCACAATTGCTAAAAAACTTTCAAAACCAAACTCAAAGAACTACACCATTTTTTTAACAATGGAGACATTTGTGATTTTTTGGTCTTTTTCTCATGAGAAACATCTGAGTTAGAAGACTTGAGCAAAAGTTTCATTTGCCTTATTTATCTCGAAATAATTGAGATATTAAAAAGATCTCATCCGAGATTTTACTACTGGATAGGAATGTCATTCATTTTAAATGCAATGAATATATATATTCTCATGCTTATGCAGTAACTTTTACAATTTTAAGTACAATAATACCACTAGCCTTCGACTAGAAACACCAAGTAGCCAATCTTGGTTGCTGGCTGTGACATGAACTCATTTAAAAACATTACGGGGCGGTTTCCAGGACAGGGTTTAGATTAATCCAGGACAAGGCCCTATTAATATTAGGTAATTTAAGAAGTTTTTACAAACATACCTTACATAAAACACTACAAGTGTGCATTTTAAGACAAAACAATGTCAACAAAATATGTTCAAATAAAAATGGACAAGATGTTTTTAAATGAAAGCAGCTCAAACATGCATTTTAGTCTGGGACTAGGATAAGCCCTGTCCGGAAAAGCGCCCCTAAATATGTTTTCCCCAGCTTCTTGTTTTGAAGAAAATGTGCCTGTCAAGTCATATCATGCGGTCTTTAAACAACGACCATCTGCCAGTCAAGACTGACACATTCCTAAGATTTTGACGTTTTTGTCAGTACCTGTGTTTCACCGTTTACATGTTGCTCTCTCACCTGCCTGAGGTGCAAAGTTTGTGAAAGCATCTCACCAGCTATAAATCCAATATATGATGTTAAACACCCAAGACTCTGTCAGTTTTGCAGTAGAAGGATTTACTATAATTGCTTCTCTGTTTTTACTCTTGTTCTCTTCTAGGACTCTTAAGATCTTTGCCTTGGAGGAGTCAGTGAAGGGCTCAAACTAAAGTTTCCAGGTGAAATACTCTTTTATTTCCTTTCCTCATCTGTCGGCTGGGATGAGGGGGCTCAGGAGCCTTCGTGTCGGGCTCCTGTTGATCATCTTATCCACTGCCTTTGGTGTTTACATCCCTCCTCACGGTGAGTAGCAGGACAGTTCAATGACTCTCAGATGTTTTTTAGTTTCCCATTGCATTTCTTCCAGACTGCCCTTTAATTCGAAGTTACAGCCATTATCCAACAGCATTGCTTGTTACTGTACATTAAACTCCAAAAAAACAGACTTTCCTGTTTAGCACAAATTACAATTTAAATTGTGAGGTTCTTTTATCTTTTGACCTGTTTCCTGTAGTGGAGCAACCGCCAACCATCACCATTCAGACTTCGGGCGCTCTCATTGCCTTACCGTATGATGACAGCTACACCCTCAAGTGTGAAGCCAAAGGCAACCCAAGACCAACGTGAGTGAGATCTCCTGCACTTATAGATGTTGCACATTTCTTCTTCAAACATAACATTTTTTGTTTATTTAACCTTTTTATATGATGTTTTGGTGATCATGGTTACCAAGATACAAAAATTACCAATAAAAGTCACACGCAAAAAGGACACTTAACAATAAAACTGATGTTTTGTTTACAGAAGAAAGTGAGGTGGAGGTAGATAAATAATGACAGAGTTTTCATTTTAGGTTGAAATACTTTAAAAATTAATTATACACTACAAAATGGATTTTTATTTAGTATTTTTGTCTTGTTTTCAAGTACAAGTATCTAAATATCATTAACCAGTTAGTAGTCAAAGATCACTGTATTTGTTACATTCATAATGTAAAATATTTTACTTATCACAACCAACAATACATAATTAACTCTTTCCTCGCCATTGACGAGATATCTCATCACTCACTTGGGCGCACTTACCCAATTTATAAAAAAAACTCTGTGTATGTTTTGATAATCGTTCTGAATCTGATCTCTAACAAAATTCCTACACAAAAATGCAATTATTTCAGCTTTTTGCTAAAAAAGTGTATTTTTTAAGAAAATATTTAAGAGTTTATAAGCAGTGTTGGGGGTAACGCATTACAAGTAATGTGCATTACGAAATAATATTACTTTTCTGAAGTAACGAGTAAAGTAACACTTTACTTTTTAAATGTACATATTAATATTTTTTCAAAAAGTAATGCAAGTTACTTTTTTAGTTTAATTCATTTGATTAAAAAAAATTATGTACTCTATGCGTACACGCCTGTGTGGAAACAGTTTGAGTCAGAAACTGAGATGGAAGGCCAAAGATCAACATTTTTGTGGTGAAATATGCAATTTCTGAATGCAGAACTTTTCAGTCATAAAAACACCTGCAAGGCCTGAAAGAGATCAAGCCTCAGCCAAGAAAAAGCAACGCAAAAGTAACTAAAAAGTAATGTAAGCATTACTTTCCATGAAAAGTAAAGCAATTAGTTACTTTTTTGGGAGTAACTTAATATTGTAATGCATTATTTTTAAAAGTAACTTTCCCTAACACTGTTTATAAGCAGAGAAAAAAAATATAGATAAGATGAAACGTTTTTTTTTTCCCCGTACTGTTTGTTTGAAAACAGAGGGTCTGTTTATTCATTTGATATATTATATATAGAGAAATTTTCTGGAAGGGATTTTGTGATACTTTTATGCTGGCGGGCAACTTTTCAAAAAATTGCTGCCAGCGAATATGTTAAAAAGGTCTAAGACTCAAGCATTTGACTTTTCTATTTTGAAAATAGGTTGCCTTTGCCCACCCTGTTGGCCTATTTTTTATGTCTTAAGCCAGTCAAACATACAGCACGCGGGCCGAAAATCCATTTCAGGCAGGACACGGCAGTCGCGAGGGTCTAGCTCATTTTTAATAGCCAAACAAGTACGGTTTTATAGGTGGAGCGTAGACCGCATGTGGTGCCTGTGCAGTGCCGGTCCTAGATGCTGGGGGGCCCTAAGCAAAGCTTTGTGAGGGGCCCTCTGTCAGTGTATTCAGACCCTGATAGCACACATGCATCTTGAAGACGTCTATTTGATGTCTGCGTTTACATCTGCAAGATGTCTTATTTAGATTGTTTTCTCATCTGCAATACGTCTGTGAGACGTCTCCTTAAAGATGTCATATAGACAGACATATTGAAGATGTCTGCAAGACGTTTTTGATTTAGAATGTATGTAAAGCAGCTCTTTTCCTTTATAAGATGTTTTTACACACCAGATGTATTCCAGATCTCCAGATCTTTACCAGACATCTTACAGACGTACCTGTGCTATCTGGGTAAAACCCAGTCAATGTTGCTGTTAGTTAGTTGTTAACTAACCACATAGTGTATTATCTTATAGCTGTATATTATTCCCATATGCACATTACTTTGAAACCCTGACTGATAAACTTGCTGATTATAACATGAAACATGTATTTGCTGATAAGTTGTTTTGATTTAAAATGTGTTGTGAGAAGTACTAAAAAATTAACCTGATCTAAATGAATGTAATGAATCAAATTAAATTAAATATAAATACATACTGTTAATACACAGGGGTTAAATTGAGATTTGTTATGTGTGGGGGGGGGGCTCTGTGGGGAGGGGTACTTCGAGGGGTAACATGTTTAATACTGATGACAGCAAAGCCACTGGTGTGTTTCAATGACATTCTGGACCTCTGATAGGATTTGATAAGTTTCAGCTTTAAAAGAGCATTTCACCCGTAGAAACATTAATCTTTATTGAAAGTGTTATATTTGTAGTCGAAATGTAACATACAATTAGAATTTGGTGCCTATTTTACAAAGAAAAGGGGTGTTTGTAGTCTCACTTTCTCAACAAAGATATTGCACTTCCTTCTTTCAATGATGCAAAATGATGAAGTGTCCCTTTAAAGCTGTCATACAGGTTGACCCCAAATATTTTAAAAAATAGTTTCTGATTTTAAATATTGCAAATCTATGAGTTTGACACCCTATATCCATTTGTTGCACATGTCATTATGCACAATTGATCAAACTTTAAAGGAAGTTAAAAGAATCAATCTCCTTGAATAATTCTAGGCATAAGATGCCCAAAAAGACTCAATTAACAAGATAAGGTACAACACACAGTACTGTATCAGCAACATGTCTTATAAATTAGCCATAGAGATTCCCTATGCTGGTCAGCAGCTGAAAACAATCATATAGTTAGGTTTGATTTGTGTAATCAAAATACATTATTTTATTAAACTATACAATGAGTTATATCCAGTGTTATCCAGTTAACATACTAATTAAACGAGTGACATATACTTTAATCCTTTACAAATTTCAAGTCTTCTAATAAGTTTTCTCGAGGTGGGCACCATTCTTACCTCTCTCTCTCTCTCTCTCTCTCTCTCTCTCTCTCTCTCTCTCTCTCTCATGATGTCAAATTATCCTGCGCGAGAGCGCGTTCTTGAAGTTCAAAGGGAAAAGCGCGTGTTTTCGCGGCAATTGCGTCACCCAATTCGCGTCATTTGCATCGCCCCATGCTAGGACGCGTGTGGATGCGTCTTTGCATTGACTATATATGTAATCTGCTCGCGCAAATCCTTTATCTTGTTCCCTTGCTTCACGTTTTTTCCCCTTTATTCTGCCCCAGACGGATAGCTTTGTTTTAAATCAATGGTGGGCATATAATATGCACATCGTTACCAAATCACTCTTCTGCGTCATCCACGCGGCCGTTTCTAAATTTGAAGGCTGCAACCTCCGGATGTCGCATATGCGCGCTGCATACGTCATCAAGCCTGATTTATTTAAGTTAAATGAGCATTTCATTTGCAAGTCATAAACATAATATAACAATTAACCATTAACTAAGAATAATAGTCAACATTATAATTGTTAATATTCTGAAATACGTTTTTATGACGCATATGCAGCCTACAAATGTGACCTCTGAAGGCTGCAGCCTTCGGATTGAGAGACTGCCTGCATGTTGTCCGAGTATATCACTGATTTAAGAAATCATTAAGTATTTTTAAAAACCCGCATAAATTCGGAAGTTTGCAAATTATTTAAATTATAGCGCCTTGTTTTCATTAAACATAATAATAATTTTTCTTTGATATAATGGTTTTAAATAATTCTGAGATCAAGGGGGCCCTCTAGTGGTGCGGGGCCCTATGCAAATTGCCTAGTTTGCGTATAGGAAAGACCGGCACTGTGCCTGTGCATCCACACTGTGAAAAGTTGGATCAACGTAAAAATGTGCTTTTTAACTTAAAATTTTACTAAACATTTTTTAGAATAAAGTTGAATTTTTTAGGTGTTACCAATTAAAGTAATTTTTTAAGTTGAAGGGTTAGGGATTTCCGGCATGGCTCTTTGCGGCAGGTGTCAACCAGTGGGTTATCATTTTAAAGAAGGTTATAACACAAGGTCATTTTACTTCTCAAATAAACATATTTAAAAACTTAGATGTTAGATATTTGGAAAATAAGACAAAAATACTAAAAAAAAAATCTTTTTTTGCAGTATATATACTGTCTATAGTTGTATATTTCTATCTGACTTGAGATACCTGGTTTAAAGAATTAATTATGTTTAAAATGTCTAATTAAAATAGTGCTTAATGTCCCCAAAAATGTCCTGCTGTTTTTGCTTAAGCAGTTACCGCTGGACAAAGGATGGAGCAGATTTTAACCCACATCTAGATACTCGACTCGCAACAGAAGAGACCAGTGGGACTTTTGTGATACCAAACATAAAAGACAAAGTGAAATTCCAGGGAAAATATAGATGTTACGCTTCGAACAAACTTGGAACTGCAATATCAGAGGAAACAGAATTTATTGTACCTAGTAAGTCATTCTTGATAAATATCTTCTGTCAAACAGCATCATAAAACTAAACTGCTGTTACACCATACAGTAGTGTTTAACATTTATGAATACAATAAGTAATAGTTACGGGCGTATTTCTTCTATTTAAACAGTTTAGAGTTGTACTAGTACAAGCTGTTCCCATCATGAATTTCTCAGTATGGTAAGGTATTGAACATGATGTTGTGATTCATAGTGTTCCTGTAGCTTAATTGGTAAAGCATTGTGTTTACAGCAAAAAGTCACTAGAAAACATACATTAGCGTATTGGATTAGCATTCTGTATATGTATTAAAAATGTATAATAATTTGATGTCTTTTATATTGCATGCTGAAGTATTTGCTTGTAACATGACTGCTGCACCATATTGTAAAGAACTTACATTGTGTTGATTTTGTATTCGCTCACAGCTACGCCCAAGTTCCCCAAGGAGAAGATGCAAACAGTGATTGTAATGGAGGGAGAATCAGTGATTTTGGAGTGTAACCCACCAAATGGGGTTCCACCTCGGTATCTCTACTGGATGACCATAGGTAGTACAATGCATTTTATATCAGTTGCTTTAAATGATGTTACTAACATGAAAACATATTTGAACTTAAAAGCACATTATAAAACGGGCAGTTCTGGTTCTTCATTCTGATTGGTTGAAATACGTTCTAAGCTGCGATAAAATAGCCTGGTAACCCCACGGTTCAGACCGCATTACATAAGTATCACTGCACCACTGTTGCTATGTACTGATCTATGAAAATAAACACCACAGACTTTAATCATATTTTCATTGTGCTTTTGCTGCGTCTGTGTTGCTTGAGAACTGCTCTCTTTTTAGCCACACTTGATTCTGATTAACTACAACCCCAAAACAGAAAAAGCTGGGAAACTGCAGAAACTGTGAGCAAAAAAGGAATGGAATCATTTACAAATCTCACAAACGTATACTCCATTCACAGTAGAATATAGATAACATATCAAATGTTGAAAGTAAGATATTTTGAAATGTCATGCCAAATATTGTCTCATTTTGGATTTCATGAGAGCTACACACTCCAAAAAAAGCCGGGACTGTAGCAACAAGAGGCCAGAAAAGTCAAACGTACACACAAGGAACAGCTGGAGAAGGACCAATGTTTAGGAATAGGAATGTTGTCCTATTCTTGTCTAATACAGACTTCTAGTTGCTCAACTGTCTTAGGTCTTCTTTGTCGCATCTTCCTCTTTATGATGCACCAAATGTTTTCTTTGGGTGAAAGATCTGGACTGCAGGCTGGCCATTTCAGTACTCAGATCCTTCTTCTACGCAGTCTTGATGTTGTAATTGATGCAGTATGTGGTCTGGCATTTGTCATGTTGGAAAATGCAAGGTCTTCCCTGAAAGATACGATGTCTGAATGGGATCATATGTATCTAGAACTTGGATAAACCTTTCAGCATTGATGGTGCCTTTCCAGCTGTGTAAGCTGCCCATGCCACACGTACTCATGCAACCCCATACCATCAGAGATGCAGGCTTCTGAACTGATCGCTAATAACAACTTGGGTTGTCATTGTCCTCTTTAGTCCGGATGAAATGGCATCCCAGTTTTTTAAAAAGAACTTCAAATTTTGATTCGTTGGACCACAGAACAGTTTTCCACTTTGCCAAAGTCCATTTTAAATGAGCTTTGGCCCAGGGAAAACGCTTGTGCTTCTTGATCATGTTTAGATATGGCTTCTTTTTTGACCTACAGAGTTTTAGCTGGCAACAGCGAATGACACGGTGGATTGTGTTCACTGACAATGTTTTCTGGAAGTAGTCCTGAGCCCATGTTGTGATTTCCATTACAGTAGCATTCCTGTATGTGATGCAGTGCTGCAGTGCCGAAGATCACGGGCATCCGGTATGGTTTTCCAGTCTTGACCCTTACGCACAGAGATTGTTCCAGATTCTCTGAATCTTTGGATGATATTATGCACTGCAGATGATGATAACTTCAATTTCTTTGCAATTTTTCTCTGAGAAACTCAGAAAACTATTTTTCGCCGCAGTATTGGGGGAATTGGTGATTCTCTGCCCATCTTGACCTCTGAGAGACACTGGCACTCTGAGAGGCTCTTTTTATACCCAATCATGTTGCCAATTGACCTAATAAGTTGCAAATTGGTCTTTCAACTGTTCCTTATATGTACATTTAACTTTTCTGGCCTCTTATTGCTACCTGTCCCAACTTTTTTTGGAATGTGTAGCTCTCATGAAATCCAAAATGAGCCAATATTTGGCATGACATTTCAAAATATCTTACTTTCAACATTTGATATGTTATCTATATTCTACTGTGAATAAAATATAAGTTTATGAGATTTGTAAATTATTCCATTCCTTTTTTACTCACAATTTCTACAGTGTCCCAACTTTTTCTGTTTTGGGGTTGTACTTTGTTTGACGGAAGAGTAATATTTATATAATAACAACTTATTTGCTGTGTTTTTTTTTTATAAAATCCTGCTATGCATATGATGTAACTGTTTATAAAAGCAATAAGCCCCGCAAAGCAGTGGTGTAACAGTGCAGCCATTTTATAACAGCTAAGGGGGTTTTAGGCACTCCTAATGCATTGTGCATAACAACGCCTCTTAGCTGTTAAAATTGCACTGGTAACCCACTGCTTCGCGGGGCTTATTGCTTTAATATATAATCTTCTTCACTAGAGGTCACTAAACAACACTAACAGTGTAGCTTGATGATTCCATTAGAGCGTAAAACTATGCGAGTTGTAGAATTTATCTTCACTGTCGATAGGAAACGATCTGACAGGACTCACAAATCATGTTCATGGATGAATTAATGAAATAGTTTTATAAACATTACATTAAAATGTAAGCCCACATTGTGGCTTGGTAAAAGCAACAACAGAGTGGCGAGCAAGACGCTTTAAGTACTTCTGATGTATACGGCAATGTGCAGTTTAATTGGCTCATGACTTTAAAGTATCACAAGAGCGATGCAAAAACACTGCTTTTGAATCACTCTTTGATATTGTCATGGTTGAGGAAGAACGGCACCCAAGTGATAGGTAAAGGTGAACTCAAAGGATTTAATAACAAAATTGCCTACGAGGAAGCAAAAGGCATACATTAACAGGTAACAAGACAATTCAATACTAACACTACACAACACTTACACAAGACTCACTTGATTCTTAGACTAAACAGAGTTACAAGAAGCAACCGTTTAGGACACAGAAAACGATTCAGCACAGGACAGAATACACTGGGGCCTTACATAAGGAAAACTAAACGAGATAACTAGGGAACGTCAGGTGAGGGGAGTTAACCACTAATTAAAAATGAACGAGGAAACAAGGGGGCGGGGCAGAGACACGACACAGCAGCACACTACTCAAACAAAAGGCCATGTGTTGCCACACAAAAAATGGGTACAGCCACGATCCTGCCACATGACTTTGAACTACTATGAATTAGAGCCCTGCACGGGCCAAAAATTCCAGCCCTAACCCGGCCCTGGCCCGAAGTGTTCAAGCCCTACCCGACCCCAGCCCGACAATGCCTGCAATTTTTTCAGCCCGAACCCGACCTGACCCGAGACCAATATCAATCACTTTAAAGCTCTTTGATGCGCGCTCTCTCTCTCGGATGCGTAATAAGAGGTGAAGTATAGCTTTAGCCTACAGATTAGAAATGCTTATTGCTTTAATGTAGGGAGTTAATAGTTCATTGTTCACAGTTCATCTTTATGATCTTATAGTCCATTGAACATTTCTGTACGAACTGACTGTATTCTTCAGAAAAACACTAAATAACTTATCTTCCCTTAACTGTCGCTGTTCAGTGTGCAATTAATAAATAACAATTAGTATGACGTTAATTTTTAAAAGTGTGCGAGGTCCGTGCACGTCCTCCGCTATAGCAAAAAGCGCAATCGGCTAAACGAGCATTAAATATTAATATGACGTTGATTTTTTTTGTGTTTATTCATTTATATTCACAAAACTTATCAACAAAACATCGATTAAAATTAAGAGACAAATTATATGAAACGAAATTCATTTTAAAGTAGCAAGAAAAACTTAAATTAAACTCGAAAATAATGTCTCACCCATTACAATTCTCCCTTCAAATTAATCTTTACAACGCGTATGGCGTTTAAAATTACGGTCTATCTTTCATAATAAGCTAAATAAATTTAAACAAAACAACAACAACATTACAACAATATTCAAACCTAACAATACTCAAACATAAATATAAAACAGACATTATCTATAAGGATACATGTTAAAACAATCTGATATAGCGTTTATAATAGCTGGTTGGTATAGATGTTTACTATGTTTACCTGAATAAAAATAATTTTTACTTTGAAAATGATGCGCTGTCACTGACAGCGCCTGTCACATTAACATGAGCTGTTCGTTTACATAAGACTCCATCTACGTTCATGTACACTGCAGCGCAACGTCTTGAGTTCTCAAACTAAAACAAGGTCTGCAGCTTTTGCGAACGAATCCGTTTATGAGGGTCGAAAACGGTGGTGTGTAAATGAAAGGAGTTAACGTAGCAAAAGTAACGTTTAAAGGACAAACCCATTAATGTAAGCCTCAGATGCGCGCTGTCTCTGCTACACACGCAAACACACACACAATGAGGAGAGACGTTAAAATAAGCCCGAGCCCGACCCGAGCCCGGTCTGTAAAAAAAAAAAAACGGCCCGAGCCCGGCCCAAATGGGCTTAGCCTTTTGGGCCCTGACGGGCTTGCAGGGCTCTACTATGAATAGGTGTGTTCGACTTCATGCGGCGCTGCGCAGACCGATCGGCGGCTGACTTGAAGCAGTGCATGGCGGTTAGTAATTTTGTCTGACTTGAGCTGCCGCTGAAGGCACGTGACTGTGTCATATGGCTTTAACGTACCGCGAGAGCGATTCGAGATCAGCCGTCTGGGTCAGCCAGCGCAGTTCGGCAAGAGGAGCCGCACGGGCTGTAATGACGACACAGCTGTTTCACGATTGGTCGGATTCACCGCATGACAACAATCACGTGTGTTTCGTGTTTATTTTCACGCCCTCAGTTCCACGAATGCTCACAAATCTGTATTTTTATAACAGTTAAATCTCTTTTCATGTAGTCGCGATGTTATATTGTGTCATGTTCATCGAAATAAAATGGATAAAAACGTAGACCCCACTACATTGGTATTTAAATAATATATGCTAATGTTGAACTTTATTCTTGTAAAAACAGATGCTGTAAGCCTCTTCAGTTCCACTCATGCTCATACACGGACATTCAAAACAGTATAATTCACTTTTTATGTTGTTTACATCTTACAAATCATGTTTACTGCAACAAAGGAAGCAAACGGCACGTGATCAGCCATGCCTGACGTAAATGCAGCAAACTACGGAACCACAGCGTGTCTGATTTCACGTCGTTTTCAGCTCCTCCCCACCTGCACGCGGCTAATCTCGCCGATCGGTTACGTCCAGCCGCAGCCGATGTCAAACACACCTATGGGTACAGCCACAATCCTGCCACATGACTATGAACTACTATGAATAGGTGTGTTCGAACACACCTAATAACTATGACAGACAGGCAGGATCATGACAGATACAGTATACCCCGTATGATGGCATGGACCCAAAGTGACCCTATAAACGAGGGAGGAACACTGGTTAACACTCAACATTGTTGAAAACATTTGGGATAACATAAGTACACATGTGAACACAACACTGGATGTTCAAAAATCACATATTGTGCCTTTAACTTATTTTCAAGGCACAATATGTAACATTTTTGTAATAATATATTCAAAATCCACTCGCACAGTGTGATATATTTCCTGCATTTCATGTATTTACATTATCCCAAAAGTGCCAAGCACTGCCATTTAGTGCAGATAGATAGATAGATAGAGAGAGAGAGAGAGAGAGAGAGAGAGAGAGAGAGAGAGAGAGAGAGAGACAGAAAATTATTGACAGCACAATTGAGTTTCAATTTCAACAAACTACTATCATTGCGATCAGTCTTTGCATTTCATTAGCTCATTTGCATTTTAAATGACACACCCAAAAATGTCTTATTTTTGCTCACACCTACAAAGTGGCAATTTTATCATGCTATAATATATAATCTGTGTGTTATTTTGAGCTTAAAATTTACATACGCATTCTGGGGACAACAAAGACTTATTTTACATCTTTAATAATCTCATAATAAGACCCCTTTAACCTATAATCATTTATTGAAACTTCATCAGATGTTCCAACATACAGTATTGTTTCTGATACTGTATATCCGTCATCTCTTTGTCTTTGATTATAGTAAAACTGCATGTGTATGATTAGGCAACTCTCATTTTAATGGCGCCAGGATTTCTAAAACGCCCCATCTAATAACAGGTTCGTGATGGTGAACGTTTCGGTTCACATTCTAAATAACTTTTTGTCATAAACATGCAGGAAATACGTGACATTGAAAGAAGTGTCTCATGCCTCCAGTCACGCCAGTACAGGCGAATAGTTTTTAGCCACCTGCAAAACATTTTATATGTGGGTGCTGGAAGATCTAAGCATTGAAAGCTGTTCCCATGCTGCTTGTTATCTGTTGTGCGATCTGTCAGAGAGGGTTATTTCTGGGATGTTTGCGTTTTCCAGTGCCCTGTCGCTCATGTTACTCTTACCATCTCCTCTGTATTGTTCTCAGATCTTCAGTACATCGAGCAGGATGAGAGGGTGTCCATGGGCCTTAATGGGAACTTGTATTTCTCTAACACACTGGCGTCAGACAGCCACGATGACTACTGCTGCTATGCCTCCTTTCCCAAGATACGCACGATCGTTCAGAAACAGCCCACAGCCCTGAGGGTCAGGACAAGTATGTGAGGAAAAAAACTATACAATAAGTGACTTCATACATGCACTAAATGTCCCCTTGGATAAACATTCATAGCCAGAAACAGTGACGGCCGGTGACTTCTTATACGAGGGCAAACAATGTGAAGCTTTTTGCAACATGTATTTAGCCTGTCATGTGAATCTATGTGCATCATGTGTCATGTCAAAATATGTGCCTGGTGCAGATGCTTTCGATACAAGAGACGCTCACTTTTGTCAGATATTCACTTATAATCTCATGTAATCAGAGTTTAGTGTTAAGTTAGTTTATTTTGTGAACGTGAGCATCTCTTTTGTCATAAACCCTTTTGACGCATGTGCGGCAGGCACATATTTTGACATGAATATTTACACACATGACACTCCAAACACATATTTTAAATTCGCGCCCCCTGGAAGAGAAGTCACCCGGTGCCACTGGCCAGAAAAGAAAAGTGCTAGAAGTGATGTTAGTTTAAAGGAAAACACCACCGTTTTTCAATATTTTACTATGTTCTTACCTCAACTTAGATGAATTAATACCCATCTTTTTTAAATGCGTGCACTTTTAATCTGTACAGCGCTTCTTGAATGTGTTAGCATTTAGCCTAGCCCCATTCATTCCTATGGCTCCAAACAAAAGTTTTAATTTGTGCCACCATAATTACTCATGTAACTACTCATGTAACAGTCTTTAAATATGGAAAACATGGAAGTGTTTGGTGGCTTTTAAATTCATCCCTGTTTGGATCCTAAGGAATGAATGGGGCTAGGCTAAATGCTAACACATTCACGAGGCGCTGTACAAAGATGAAGTGCATGCATTGAAAAAAGATATGTATTAATTAATCTAAGTTGAGGTAAGAACATAGTAAAATATTGAAAAACGGTGGTGTTTTCCTTTAAGAAACGTTTTTGGTCACTCTATATTTGAATAGATCAATTATATTTGTGTGTGTGTGTGTGTGTTTTATACGAAGCCTTTAAGGAGACATGGAGCAAAAATTAAATAAAGTTTAGTTTTGCATGTGTACGTGAAACTATTGCGTGCTCTCGTGAATCTTTCGCATGCGCACGTGAAACTTTTGCTTTCATGTGCGCATGCGAAAGTTTCATGTGAGCACGCAAAACTAAACGCGATAGTTTCACGTGCGCACGCAAAAGTTTCACGTGCGCATCCGAAACTAAACGCGATAGTTTCATGTGCGCATCTGATAGTTTCACGTGAGCACGCAAAACTAAACTTTAAAAAAAATTCTGCACATGAAGGTTTAGGATGAGCACATGAAAGTTTCACGTGACCACATGAAACTAAACTTTAGATTTTTTTTACTCCAATGCCACCTTAGGGGCTCTGTAGTTTTATGTGTATTATTTGTTATAATTTTAATAAGCTACTGTAAAAAAACATAATCAACTTGAATTTACAAGTCATTACTGTTTTTTTCATGAGTTGCTGTAACTTTAAAAAAAAGTTATTTCAACTTCATTTTGATCATTTATAACAACTCATCACTAATCAAGAAAGTTGAAATGATTTGTGATTTCAAATTTATTCAACTTAAAAAAATTAAGTGCAACAGTTAGACAACCAAAAATAAAAAATAAATACTTCAATTGGTAACACCTAAAACATTTTTTTTAACTTATATGGTCAAGTGAAACAAATTGTTTAGGTGTTACCAATAGAAGTAATTTTTAAGTTGATCCAACTTATCACTTTTTACAGTGTAGAAATCTTTATCTTTTGTTTCAGTAAACTCAAGCGAGGAGGATGACTATGTCATGGGTGAGTGATGTGTCATACAGTCACATATTTAGTAAAACATGTAAAATGTGCCATAAATATGCAAAACATGACCTTCACTTTAATCATGAACCATTAATTATGTAAACATTTTTCTTTGTTACAGATAAAGCTTTATCAAGCTTCAAAACTCTTTCATTTATTACCCATTTTCAATTTCAGCTCTTTTCCAAACACCATTAAAAATAATGACAGACAATAACATCTGATTGTTATTTGTTTGTTGGACATGCATTTTATTTTTCTGATCTGTCCGTCATTATTTTTTGCATGCCAAACCAATTAAAACCCTAATGTTATTGTATTCAGATATGGAGAGGAAGCCGACCATTATACAGTCATCCAGTCAAACAAGCCATCTTAAAAGAGGAGATGAACTTCAGCTGGAGTGTATCTCAATAGGACTGTGAGTCTACTCTGTGACAAGACTGCACAAACACTACACAATAGCAAATCCCTTCCACTTAAAGAAAGAGTAACAAAAATATATTTTTCAGCCCAACACCTCAAATCGAATGGACCAAGATTGGGGGCACCTTACCAAAGCGTACAAAAATCAAGAACTATGGGAAACTTTTGACCATACCGAGCGTTACACAAGTGGATGAGGGAAATTACATGTGCAAAGCACAAAATACACTTGGAGAAGATGTTCATCACTTCCAAGTTTTTGTAGAGGGTATGTGATCATTCTCTATAGCCTTATAGGGGGCTTTAACACCTGACTGTTTCTGAGGCAGATTTTAGACACTAAATATAAAATCGGAAAACCGTATCAATTCTTAACAAAAGGGGGCAGTATTGCTCTTACTAAGATTCAGGTTTAATCCTTATACAGTACATATGTTGTAATTCTCAGAGCCCCCCAGCTGGCAGGAGGAGCCGGTGAAGGATCACTTGGCAGAAATTGGGTCTGACATCCACATCAAGTGTTCTGCTACAGGAAACCCACAACCCTCAATCACCTGGAAGAGAAACGGGCAGCCTCTGGATGGTGGGTTTTAACCTCTCTTTGCCCACGCTTATCATGACCATTTGACTGAATCCGTGCCTCACTGCATAATGAATTACTGAATGGTCTGTTGTTTCTCCTTTTTATAATTTAAGCATAGTAAACTAAAATAAATATGTTGCTACAGTTTACACATTGTGTTGAAATGATATCAACGAGAGTAGGTGACACAATCATATACACCGAATAAATCATGTAACCATTCAAACTTTAAAATGTGTGGGATCACTTTAGAAGTTTCTTGTTGCTAAAATGATAATCTGACAAAACAAAGCAATATAAACTGAGGATTGACCGGCCATAGGGAACATCGGGCTGTTTCAACTTCGGGCCAGCTGTCAAAATCTATTGAAATATAAAAAAGACAATACAAAGATTTAAAGGGAGAGAGAAATGAGATCTATCTCTACGTAAGTATTATTTAGTATTTACATAAGCAGTCATGCCTGTAAATCAGTTATAGTTGTCTTGAACAGGTCACATTGATCTCTGATCTAATGATATTGTTAATGTATGCAATACAGTTATTGTGTACCTTTATAACACTTCTATGATGATTTGTCTATTTGTCTGTCTCTCCAACGCTTCTGTCTGTCTGTCTGTCTATAACACTTCTATGATCGTATGTCCGTATGTCTGTCTGTCTGACTATAACACTTCTATGTCTGTCTGTCTATAACACTTTTCTGATCTGTCTTAACACTTCTTTGTCTGTCTATCTATAACATTTTATGATTGTCTGTCTGTCTGTCTGTCTGTCTATAACACTTCTATTTCTGTCTGTCTGTCTATAACACTTCTATGATTGTCTGTCTAACACTTCTTTTTCTGTCTGTCTGTCTGTCTGTCTGTCTATAACACTTCTATGATTGTCTGTCTAACACTTCTTTATCTATCTGTCTGTCTGTCTGTCTGTCTGTCTGACTATAACACTTCTATGATTGTCTGTCTGTCTAACACTTCTATGTCTGTCTGTCTATAACACTTCTATGTCTGTCTGTCTATAACACTTCTATGTCTGTTTGTCTGTCTGTCTGTCTGTCTGTCTGTCTATAACACTTCTTTTTCTGTCTGTCTGTCTGTGTATAACACGTCTATGTCTGTCTGTCTGTCTGTCTGTCTATAACACTTCTATGTCTGTCTGTCTATAACACTTCTATGTCTGTCTGTCTGTCTGTCTGTCTGTCTGTCTGTCTGTCTGTCTATAACACTTCTATGTCTGTCTGTCTGCCTATAACACTTCTATTTTTGTCTGTCTGTCTGTCTATAACATTTATATGATTGTCTGTCTAACACTTCTTTGTCTGTCTGTCTGACTATAAAACTTCTATGTCTGTCTGTCTATAACACTTTTATGATTGTCTGTCTTAAAACTTATTTGTCTGTCTGACTGTCTATAACACTTCTATGTCTGTCTGTCTGTCTGTCTGTCTGTCTGTCTATAACACTTCTATGATTGTCTGTCTGTCTGTCTAAAACTTCTATGTCTGTCTAAAACTTCTATGTCTGTCTGTCTGTCCATCTGTCTATAACACGTCTATGATTGTCTGTCTGTCTAACACTTCTATGTCTGTCTGTCTGTCTATCTATAACACTTCTATGTCTGTCTGTCTGTCTATAACACTTTTATTTCTGTCTGTCTGTCTGTGTATAACAAGTCTATGTCTGTCTGTCTGTCTGTCTGTCTATAACACTTCTATGTCTGTCTGTCTGTCTGTCTGTCTGTCTGTCTATAACACTTCTATGTCTGTTTATCTGCCTATAACACTTCTATTTTTGTCCGTCTGTCTGTCTATACCAGTGGTCTTCACTATTTTTTTCATGAGAGCCACACTAATAGGTCAGGGTCAATAGAAGAGCCGCCTTTACCGCAAAGTATCAAAATGTTTGTGCATGTCTGCTTATCAATCTGTCAATCTTTTGCAATGCAATAAATACAAGGGCAAATCATTCTTTATCATTTACCAGTCAAATTTGTAACTGAGACAAGATGATTTCCCTTAAAGACAAAAACAGGATTTTAATGCTAAGCATTCTTATAATATGCTTATGCAGTGCTCCCCAAACCACCAGGGGGCCACCTTTCTCGTAATTTCATGCTGCCCTGCACAGAACGGTTGGCGAGTGACATTTGTGCCGCGAGAGCAATTTGAAAGCATAACAAGCAGTCTGATCTCACAGTACTTTGATGTCATATGACGATCGCTCTGTGCAAGCGCTGCATGCGATTGAACACTCTTATCGACGTGCATCTTGATCTAATAGGAATGTTTTCTAACAAAGTTAGCGTCCGGACCAGAAAAGACAGTAAAAGCGCATTTCTGCATGATCATATCACTGTATTATTTACTGCCATGCGAGCCACAAATTAAAGCTTGCAGAGCCGCATGCGGCTCGCGAGCCGCGCAATGAAGAACACTGGTCTATACCATTTCTATGTCTGTCTGTCTGCCTGCATATAACACTTTTATTATTGTCTGTCTAACACTTCTTTGTCTGTCTGTCTGTCTGTCTATAACACTTCTATGATTGTCTGTCTGTCTGTATGTCTGTCTGTCTGTCTAAAACATTTTTATGATAGTCTGTCTGTCTGTCTATAACACTTTAATGATTGTCTGTCTGTCTGTCTATAACACTTCTATGATTGATTTTCTGTCTGTCAGTCTGTCTATAACACTTCTATGATTGATTTTCTGTCTGTCAGTCTGTCTGTCTTTCTGTCTGTCTGTCTGTCTGTCTGTCTGTCTATAACACTTCTTTGATTGTCAGTCTGTCTGTCTGTCTGTCTTTCTGTCTGTCTGTCTGTTTGTCTGTCTATAACGTTTATGATTGTCTGTCTGTCTGTCTATAACACTTCTATGATTGTCTGTTTGTTTGTTTGTTTGTCTCTGTCTGTCTGTCTGTCTGTCTGTCTGTCTGTCTGTCTTTTTTAATAATTTTTATAAGAAGATTATCCATGGTTGGCTGTTATAGCTCAATGTCTGGTTTTATTCCCAGGCTATAATACTTTATGAGTGCCAATTCCGGCTTGTTTTCGTCCTAGATTTGCCTTCCACAAATCACGAAGTGCTGGATGACAGCATAATCTTACACAGAGCCCAGAAGAGCGACAGTGCAGTATACCAGTGTGAGGCCACCAACAGACACGGGACCATAACAGCCAATGCTAATGTCCTAGTCATGAGTGAGTACTGCATACTACACTTCAGAAAGTACACTACATCTTATAGTAAGATACGGGTAAGAAACACACCTCATTAACATAATTCACATAATCTTAGCACCACAAGAGAAGACCAACGTTGTCATTGAAGTTTTTACGGGTTTGATTATGATATGACGCGTTTGGTGTCTTAAGGGTGTAAAGCAGCTGCTTCATTTGTAGAAGAACATAAAGTGTGTGTGTAAAAATCACTTTACCTACACTTTTTCTCTGTTTGTAGCTGGCAGGAAATGAGAGCTCTTTTATATGCTAATAGCTTTTTCACAGTTTAATTGTAAATCAGGGAGTATTTAAATTATGCCTGTGTTTCAAACCACACCACAAAAAGTGAGCCATATGCTAGGTTGGCTATTTGATGTGTGTGTAAATGTTTTGACTAATGGTCTGACTTTCTCTTAGATCATCCTCCTTTGATTTTGACGCAGAATTATCTGGAGTATGCAACCATGCTGGGGAGGAGTGTGATTATGGATTGTGAAGTCTTTAGCTCTCCGTCTGCCATTATTCATTGGAGAGTTTGGCAACTGTTCCAAGTGAGTGTTGGGGTTCCACGAGTGGTAATAAAATCTTTTGATGGTACATCATGCACCGGTTTTAATATGTAAAAAAGGGCTTATACATTAACTCTTTCAACGCCATTGACAAGTTATCTCGTCAATTAAGAGAAAGCATTTGCAATACAAAAACGTGTTTTATGTTAATCTGCAATTCCGTGATTATCCACTAGATGGATAATCTTACCCAATTTATAAAAAAAACTGAAGCCAAAACGTTATTTACACTGTATGTTCATTCTGAATCTGATCTCTAACAAAATTCCTTCTCAAAAATGCAATAATTTTAGCTTTTTGCTAAAAAAAAGTGTATTTTTTAAGAAAAATACCCATATTTAAGAGTTTATAAGCAGAGCAAAAATATTATTGTCTGTCTGTCTGTCTGTCTAACACTTCTATTTCTGTCTGTCTGTCTGTCTAAAACATTTTTATGATAGTCTGTCTGTCTATAACACTTCTATGATTGTCTGTCTGTCTGTCTATCTGTCTGTCTATAACATTTCTATGATTGTTTGTCTGTCTATAACACTTCTATGTCTGTCTGTCTGTATACAACACTTCTTTGATTGTCTGTCTAACACTTCTATGTCTGTCTGTCTGCCTTAACACTTCTATTTCTGTCTGTCAGTCTGTCTGTCTTTAACACTTTTATGTCTGTCTGTCTGTCTGTATATAACACTTCTATGTCTGTCTGTTTGCCTATAACACTTCTATGCCTGTCTGTCTGTCTCTCTATAACACTTCTATGATTGATTGTTTGTCGGTCTGTCTATAACACTTCTTTGTCTGTCTGTCTGTAACACTTCTATGTCTGTCTGTCTTTCTGTCTGTCTGTCTGTCTGTCTGTCTGCATATAACACTTTTATTTCTGTCTGTCTGTCTGTCTATAAAACTTCTATGATTGTCTGTCTAACACTTCTTTGTCTGTCTAACTGTCTATAACACTTCTATGATTGTTTGTCTTTCTGTCTGTCTGTAACACTTCTATGGTTGTCTGTCTGTCTATAACACTTCTATGTCTGTCTGTCTATAACACTTCTATGTCTTATTCTGTTTGCCTATAACACTTCTATGATTGATTGTCTGTCGGCCTGTCTGTCTGTCTGTCTATAACACTTCTTTGTCTGTCTGTCTGTCTATAACACTTCTATGTCTGTCTGTCTGTCTATTACACTTCTATGATTGTCTGTCTAACACTTCTTTGTCTATCTGTCTATAACACTTCTATGATTGTCTTTCTGTCTGTCTGTCTGTCTGTCTGTCTATAACACTTCTATGAATGATTGTGTGTCAGTCTGTCTGTCTGTCTGTCTATAACACTTCTTTGTCTGTCTGTCGGTCGGTCGGTCTGTCTGTCTATAACACTTCTATGTTTGTCTGTCTGTCTGTCTGTCTATAACACTTCTATGATTGTCTGTCTAACACTTGTTTGTCTGTCTATCTGTCTATAACACTTCTATGATTGTCTGCCTGTCTGTCTGTCTGTCTTTAACACTTCTATGATTGTCTGTCTGTCTATAACACTTCTATGATTGTCTGTCTGTCTATAACACTTCTGTGATTGTCTGTCTGTCTGTCTATAACACTTCTATGATTGTCTGTCTGTCTATAACACTTCTATGATTGTTTGTCTGTCTGTCTGTCTGTCTGTCTGTCTGTCTGTAACACTTCTATGGTTGTCTGTCTGTCTATAACACTTCTATGATTGTCTGCCTGTCTATAACACTTCTATGTCTGTCTGTCTGTCTGTCTGTCTGTTTATAACACTTATATGTATTATTCTGTTTGCCTATAACACTTCTATGATTGATTGTCTGTCGGCCTGTCTGTCTGTCTGTCTGTCTATAACACTTCTATGTCTGTTTGTCTGTCTGTATATAACACTTCTATGATTGTCTGTCTAACACTTCTTTGTCTGTCTATCTGTCTGTAACACTTCTATGATTGTCTTTCTGTCTGTCTGTCTGTCTGTCTGTCTGTCTGCCTGTCTGTCTGTCTGTCTGTCGGTCTGTCTGTCTATAACACTTTTTTGTCTGTCTGTCTGTCGGTCTGTCTGTCTGTCTGTCTATAACACTTCTATGTCTGTCTGTCTGTCTATAACACTTCTATGATTGTCTGTCTAACACTTCTTTGTCTGTCTATCTGTCTATAACACTTCTATGATTGTCTGACTGTCTGTCTATAACACTTCTATGATTGTCTGTCTGTCTATAACACTTCTATGATTGTCTGTCTGTCTATAACACTTCTATGATTGTCTGTCTGTTTATAACACTTCTTTGTCTGTCTGTCTGTCGGTCGGTCGGTCTGTCTGTCTATAACACTTCTATGTTTGTCTGTCTGTCTGTCTGTCTATAACACTTCTATGATTGTCTGTCTAACACTTGTTTGTCTGTCTATCTGTCTATAACACTTCTATGATTGTCTGTCTGTCTGTCTGTCTATAACACTTCTATGTCTGTTTGTCTGTCTGTATATAACACTTCTATGATTGTCTGTCTAACACTTCTTTGTCTGTCTATCTGTCTGTAACACTTCTATGATTGTCTTTCTGTCTGTCTGTCTGTCTGTCTGTCTGTCTGTCTGTCTGTCTGTCTGTCTGTCTGTCTGCCTGTCTGTCTGTCTGTCGGTCTGTCTGTCTATAACACTTCTTTGTCTGTCTGTCGGTCTGTCTGTCTGTCTGTCTGTCTGTCTATAACACTTCTATGTCTGTCTGTCTGTCTATAACACTTCTATGATTGTCTGTCTAACACTTCTTTGTCTGTCTATCTGTCTATAACACTTCTATGATTGTCTGACTGTCTGTCTATAACACTTCTATGATTGTCTGTCTGTCTATAACACTTCTATGATTGTCTGTCTGTCTATAACACTTCTATGATTGTCTGTCTGTCTATAACACTTCTATGATTGTCTGTCTGTTTATAACACTTCTTTGTCTGTCTGTCGGTCGGTCGGTCGGTCTGTCTGTCTATAACACTTCTATGTTTGTCTGTCTGTCTGTCTGTCTGTCTATAACACTTCTATGATTGTCTGCCTGTCTGTCTAACTGTCTGTCTATAACACTTCTATGATTGTCTGTCTGTCTATAACACTTCTATGATTGTCTGTCTGTCTATAACACTTCTATGTCTGTCTGTCTGTCTGTCTGTCTGTCTGTCTGTCTATAACACTTCTTTGTCTGTCTGTCTGTCTATAACACTTCTATGTCTGTCTGTCTGTCTATTACACTTCTATGATTGTCTGTCTAACACTTCTTTGTCTATCTGTCTATAACACTTCTATGATTGTCTTTCTGTCTGTCTGTCTGTCTGTCTGTCTATAACACTTCTATGAATGATTGTGTGTCTGTCTGTCTGTCTGTCTGTCTGTCTGTCTGTCTGTCTATAACACTTCTTTGTCTGTCTGTCGGTCGGTCGGTCTGTCTGTCTATGACACTTCTATTTTTGTCTGTCTGTCTGTCTGTCTATAACACTTCTATGATTGTCTGTCTAACACTTGTTTGTCTGTCTACCTGTCTATAACACTTCTATGATTGTCTGCCTGTCTGTCTAACTGTCTGTCTATAACACTTCTATGATTGTCTGTCTGTCTATAACACTTCTATGATTGTCTGTCTGTCTATAACACTTCTGTGATTGTATGTCTGTCTATAACACTTCTATGATTGTCTGTCTGTCTATAACACTTCTATGATTGTCTGTCTGTCTGTCTGTCTGTCTGTCTGTCTGTCTGTCTGTAACACTTCTATGGTTGTCTGTCTGTCTATAACACTTCTATGATTGTCTGACTGTCTGTCTATAACACTTCTGTGATTGTCTGTCTGTCTATAACACTTCTATGATTGTCTGTCTGTCTATAACACTTCTATGATTGTCTGTCTGTCTGTCTGTCTGTCTGTCTGTCTGTCTGTAACACTTCTATGGTTGTCTGTCTGTCTATAACACTTCTATGATTGTCTGACTGTCTGTCTATAACACTTCTGTGATTGTCTGTCTGTCTATAACACTTCTATGATTGTCTGTCTGTCTATAACACTTCTATGATTGTCTGTCTGTCTGTCTGTCTGTAACACTTCTATGGTTGTCTGTCTGTCTATAACACTTCTATGATTGTCTGCCTGTCTATAACACTTCTATGTCTGTCTGTCTGTCTGTCTGTCTGTTTATAACACTTATATGTCTTATTCTGTTTGCCTATAACACTTCTATGATTGATTGTCTGTCGGCCTGTCTGTCTGTCTGTCTGTCTATAACACTTCTTTGTTTGTCTGTCTGTCTATAACACTTCTATGTCTGTTTGTCTGTCTGTATATAACACTTCTATGATTGTCTGTCTAACACTTCTTTGTCTGTCTATCTGTCTGTAACACTTCTATGATTGTCTTTCTGTCTGTCTGTCTGTCTGTCTGTCTGTCTGTCTGTCTGTCGGTCTGTCTGTCTGTCTGTCTGTCTGTCTGTCTATAACACTTCTTTGTCTGTCTGTCTGTCGGTCGGTCTGTCTGTCTGTCTGTCTATAACACTTCTATGTCTGTCTGTCTGTCTGTCTGTCTGTCTATAACACTTCTATGATTGTCTGTCTAACACTTCTTTGTCTGTCTATCTGTCTATAACACTTCTATGATTGTCTGACTGTCTGTCTATAACACTTCTGTGATTGTCTGTCTGTCTATAACACTTCTATGATTGTCTGTCTGTCTATAACACTTCTATGATTGTCTGTCTGTTTATAACACTTCTATAATTGTCTGTCTGTCTGTCTAAAACTTCTATGTCTGTCTGTCCATCTGTGTATAACACGTCTATGATTTCTATCTGTCTATTACACTTCTACTGTATGATTGTTTGTCTGTCTGTCTAACTCTTCAGTATGGGGGCATTTTTTTAAATAAATGTATTTATATATGCATGTATATGTTTATGTATATATAAATGTATGAATATTCACCAGTTCTGCAGAAAATACCAGCTTTTGGATCTAGTGCTGACATTTCAACCAATTTTTTTCCTGGTTAGTTATATAGTAACACTTCCATTCCTCTCAATGGCCATTGGTCAGTTGGTGCAGGGATCTCTAGAGAAACATGTTTTGAATGCTGTCAGTAACAAGATACAAGTTTTTATATGAAATGCATTTATGCCTTGTGACCCATGAAGGGAAATTATAATACTGTAGGCTTCTTCAGAACCACCATGTTGTTTGTCTTAACATTCATGCTGACATAAGCTGGCCTTTTTAGTAGCGTATTACAGTAGCTGGATCTCAGATAATGGGTGAATGACAGTAGCAAGACACAAAATGCCTGATAGCAGAACTGCGGGTCCAATGGGGTCAAGTGGATTAAGTAAAGAATAAAAGGCACAATACATTGAGAAAAGACACAGAAAGATCTATAGCCCTTTTGAAATGTCTGCACTCTCCAGGGGATCACTCATATTTTTACCCTTTTTCTTCTTTGAGAAAGTTTTCTTTAGAAAACCTTTAGTCCGTTTTGAAAGTCAAGTTTATAAAAAAAACTAGGCTACACTGGGTTCGGTTTTATCAGCAGAGCATCTTAAGTCATTGCGGTAAAGGCCTTTCCCATGGGCGTCTATTTCTGCAGAACAGTGAAGGGTTCAATGTTTGTTTTGTAGGAGAAGAGAAGACCCAGAGGGCTCTCTAGATGGGGAAAGATTTTCTCTCCTAAAGAACGGCTCCCTGCAGATTCACAAAGTTGAAAATGAAGACATGGGCCAGTACAAATGTTTCGCAGAAAACTCAGAGGGCAAAGCCAGCATCTTCACCGAGCTTTTCATTAAAGGTTAAGCACAGTTTTTATTAAATAAAAGTTCACCTGCAAGATTAATTGAGGATGTTGAAATAAAAGTTTTGCTGTTTATAGCTTCAACAAGGATTGTAGAAGCTCCTCACGATACAGAGATGAAAAGAGGATCAGTGGCTGAACTGGAATGCCAGGTGGAGGGTGACCCAACCCTGAATAGAGAACTGGAGGTCCTGTGGTTTAAGGATGGGATAAAAATGATCTCCAACATCTCAGAAGGGTTGGTGACACTTTTTTGAGCTTTTGTTATAGATGCGCACTGCAAATAACTTTCTTACTATTTTTGTCTCGTTTTCCAGTAAAAATGTTTAAAATTCCTTTAAATGGGATATGTTTACTTTAGAAAATGACCTATGATTAAGACTTGGACAAAATTACCAAAATGAAGTAAGTTGATGCTTCATTTAAGTGTTTTTTCATCCCATTGGCAGATTTTTTTCATGTTTTAGGCTTCCAGGTATGAGTAACATCTAGCCAAAATAAACTTGGGTACATATAGTTTTTGCCAAAATAACTTGTGAGATTTATGATATTCCATCAAAGTCAACAGTGATTACAAGATGTTTGGTTTCATTTATTGATTTATTTTATTGCATTTATTTTTGCGATATAGTTAGATGTGTATTAAATTGTCACTGACGGCTCAAAATTTTCCTTGTTTTAGCGTAGACTTCTGGGTTATGTTTGGATGGTTATTAGACATCTTTAACTCTTTCCCTGCCATTGATGAGTTAATGGCCTGCATCTCGTCAATTAAGAGAAAACATTTGCATAAAAAAGTGTTTATGTTAATCTGCAATACCGCGATTATCCACTAGATTACCCAATTTATGAAAAAAACTGAAGCCATAACGTTATTTACTAATTTTAAACTCTGTGTATGTTATGATAATCGTTCTGAATCTCATCTTTAACAAAATTCCTTCACAAAAATGCAATTATTTTAGCTTTTTACTTAAAAAATTGTATTTTTGAAGAAACGTCCCATATTTAAGAGTTTATAATCAGAGAAAAAAATATAGATAGGATGAAACATTTTTTTCCCATTTTGTTTGTTTGTTCATTATTTGTTTGAAAGCAGAGGGTTTGTTTATTCATTTGATATTATTTGAATGTTTATATATTTTTAAAAGAAAATTTTCTGGAAGGCATTTTGTGAAACTTTGTGAAAATCACAAAAAAATGCTGGCAGGCAATTTTTTTTAAAAATGGTTGGCGGGGAATGAGTTAAAAAGCAGAATTGCTTGCTGGGATCTCACTTAATGTTATTTTCAGAAAACGACACTTAATACAGTTCATTTTCCTTTTCAAGTAAATGTACCCTGATTTAGGAATTTTGCGAAAAATAAGAAAAAAGTACTAAATGCATTTTTGCAGTACATACATACTAGCAATAGTTTAATTTTTTAGAAGAAATTGGGATTAGAAGAAAGTCTTTTTAGTGCATTCGGTCAATTCTTTTTAAACAAAAGTGTTGTGTCATCAAAGCAGTGCAGGCATCATGGATTATAAGTCATTTCACTTTGTAATCATCTAAAAGAGCAAAGCTAGATGTAATTGTAAGCTTTTATCAGTATTAGTAAGCTCTTGTGGAAGAAAAGTCTCTCTTGAAAATGAAAAGGTACTCGATCTAATGAGTAGTGATTATAACCCCTTTTCCTAGAAACAGATTCCCAAAAGGACATTATATTGGCATCTATTAAGCTGCCACTTACGAAAGAAGTAATGTATGATGTTTACTTTGACATTTCATTTATAATAATCTATGACCTATTATCATTTGCAGATATTTCATAGATGATGGGACTCTCCAGATTACCAATGTAAGACATAGTGACCAAGGAAATTATACATGCATCGCTCGAACATCGCTGGACCAAGTTGAGGCTTCTGCATTTGTTACTGTGTTAGGTAGGACACAACCTCTGATTTTTTTCTGAATTAAAGTCCCCCCGTAGTAGATAATTTTTGTCACTTAAAACTCATCTTTAAGCATCATAATAGCAAATGTAAAAGTTTTACCTGTGAAAGTCATTTCTTCATGCTTTAAAACAGCTTGAATGTTACTCTACATCCTTGCCTCAATTAGTATATGCAGATCTATGAATATGCTAATTAGTCCCCGCCTTCACTTTTTCACACCACCTCGGACCATAGATATATATGTACATAGATGCTACATTCAGCAGCGTTTTGTAGCACTGACGTTAACAGTTTAGAGAAAGGGTGGCCATTCCTGGTCCTGGAGGGCCACTGACCTGCATTCAGGTGTGTTTGGCATCAATACATATCTATGGCTATCTACTACTGTTCGACTTGTTCATCTGTGATGATGTGTTTGGTTACATGTTTGGGACGTAGGAAACTTCAAATCGTGATTTTAAGAACGTCTTTGGAAAACTCTCATTTTATGGATTAAATACTCAGCAATGGTATTAATTGATGAATTTAGACAGGGTTTGTCTTAAAGGGGAAGTGCACAATGTTTGAAAGCCAATGTTGATATTTGATAAATCACCTAAACAAACACGCCCCTACCCCAATAGAATCTGGACCTTCTTTTAAAAGACCCGCCCCACACATACGCAACCCGGCAAGGATGTCGGTTAGTAGACACGCTCCTTACTGCTGATTGGCTATAAGTGTATTTTGGTAGTCGGCCCGTCTCCTTTTCCAAAGTGTTTTTCAAACATTGTACACTCCTCCTTTAATGCATAAATTAAAAACACTACATAGACATATAAACAATTAATATTGATTTATTATTAACGTTATTTTGTACATTTTATATAATACAATGTTTTTTGCTTGGTTTATGGTTCAAAAAACACATTCTTTTCCACATACTGTATATTATTGTTGCACCAAAGGAACTGTAAAATCGTAAATCGGATATTTGTTGCTCTTTAAATGTTGTGATTATGATATTTATCTTATGTATATTTCATTCTTATGTGACACAGATGTCCCTGATCCACCTGTCCAGTTGACGTTGACTGACATGAAAGAGCGAAGTGTGAAGCTCAATTGGGAAGGGGCTGCTGATCACAACAGCCCCATTACAGGTAAATTAGACCTTATGTACTCAATATATGTACATAAATCCAGAACAAATTTCAAAATGACTAAGGTTAGACATCTTTCTTATTAAAGTGCTCTTCTTGCTTAATACTGTACTTCACATTTTCAGCACTTTTTGAGTTTGCTTTGAGCAGATTTTAAAAGAAGGGGTTTCAATGAATCAGCTCATACTTCTTATTTTAAGAAGACTCCTGTTAGTACTGCCCCATCGGGAATTAAGAGAATGTATTTTGCACATTCAATGTCTTTGAACAGAGTTCATCATCCAGTATGAAGAGAACCATTGGGAGCCGGAGAAGTGGAAGGACCTTCTGCGAGTCGCCAGCAGTCAGACCTCAGCTCCATTGTCGCTGTACTGCCACATTAACTACCGCTTCAGAGTCGTCGCCGTCAATGCTATTGGAGAGAGCGATCCCAGCGTGCCCTCTGAAAGATACAAGATTCCTTCTTGCGGTAGGTATACTGTGTTGCATTGAGATGTGCTTTGTGAAATCTCCCTCCTTGATTCACCTTGCACTTATTTAAAATGTTTTTGTGAGGATTTACCCTGTATAAGAAAATTATACAGTTGTCTATTAAAGCTCCATACATTTTAATGCTTTTTAAAGTGATCGCCGCCTTAAACTATTAATGATTGCATGGATGGCATTATGCGTGACTGGTGTTGGCAGTGTTAAAGTGAAACGGTATCATTGACTGAGGTAGATGTTAATTTATTCATATTCACATTCGAACAGCTCCTGACAGGAACCCGGAAAACATTAGGATTGAGGGTCACCTGCCACATCAGATGGACATCAGCTGGGAGGTAATAAAATGAATTCGAACAGCACTGGTTTATTTTAATGCATATGCATGAATCCATGGGTTGGAGGGAGAATTGGACAAATAACATCATTCAAGCAGGCATGAGAGGTTGCTGGGACACATAGAATAGAGATATTTTACAAATGAGAAACTCTAAATAACGCAATTGATTTTCTGAGTCAGCAGTGAGATCAAATGGAGAACAAATTGAGAATATTGCTTAAAAGATCTGCTTATCATAATCTAATGATAAGATTGGGAGCATCAAAGTTTGATTTTAATTTTTGACATGATCTTACTTGATATTAAAGATAATAAAGTTATATTTTCACAAAATGTTCTTAGGATTTTATGTAGAATACAGTAAATTTGCAAAAAAAGACTTTAGCTGGGTTTTCACGGACTGGGTCACAATTATCTCAATAGTGTTTCAAATTGTTCTTATATTATTCTTCAAACATTCTCATAAAGTTATCCCCAAGTCAAATATTTTTTAATAATCATATTCATTTTACAGCTGTATGCATTGCGATATAAAGAGCTCAGATACAAAAGATGCTAAATGCCACTTCTGTTAAAAATGAGATTATGATATAAAGTGAATGCTCTCGGCACGTATTATACGTTCATCGAATACTTTAGCTTAAAATCGTCTTAATTCTGGCCTCAGGCCATTCAGAAAAACAGCTTTGTTGGCCGAATTCGTTAACTTTTCCCCTCCGTTGACAAGTTAACTCATCAATTAAAGGAGGAGTGCGCAATGTTTGAAAAACGCTTCGGAAAAGGAAGTCGGGCTGACTACCAAAACACACTTGTAGCCAATCAGCAGTAAGGGGCGTGTTTACTAACCGACAACCTTGCCGGGGTTGCGTATGTGTGGGGCGGGTCTATCAAAAGAAGGTCCAGATTATATTGGGGTAGGGGCGTGTATGTTTAGGTGATTTTAAATATCAACATTGGCTTTCAAACATTGTGCACCCCGCCTTTAAGAGAAAACGCTTCCCTGCCAGGAAGCAAACCCTACCCCCAAACAGTTGAGACTCAGCGTGTATTTTGATGATCGCTCTGAATGGGATCTATTATTTTTTGCTCAAATTTTTTTTTTTTTAAAGAAACATATATATATATATATATATATATATATATATATATATATATATATATATATATATATATATATATATATATATATATATATATATATATAGAAAGCAGAGGGTCTGTTCTTTCATTTGATATATTGTTTGTTTATATATTTAAAAAAGAACATTTTCTGGAAGGCATTAAACTGTAAAAATCATCAAAAATGTTTTTTTGCAACTTTTTTTTAAAAAACGCTGGCGGGGAAAGAGTTAAATGCCACATCAATTTTCCGCAAAGTCCTTAAAGTGCATGGAAGATGAATTGGATGAACGATGGCGCACCAAGCGACCATGGATCACATTCAAACTTGTGTTCCTTATTAGTATTTGGGCCTGAATCAGTGATGCGTGGGTCAATGTATAAAAAACCCGCACCCGACCGATGTTTTCAACTAACCAATCGCAATTCGGACCGCAAAAAAATTATTATTGTACCCGACCCGCTCCCTTGCCCGCATTTTTAAAAAGTAGTAATTGTTTAAAATAGTTAATTGGCATCTTTATTTCAAACGACCCGACCGACCACGACCCGAATATCATAAAAAAATATTTTTGGATGACTCGAAACCGCAGGTGACCACAGGCACTCGCTCATTTCGGATCAACCGGCGCATCACTGGCCTAAATACAACAACGTGGCAGTCACGTGCATAACAGCGGCCCCTAATGTGTGGTTATGTTTCTTTATTTATACGTTCTGACTTTTATCAGTTGCAATGTTTCAAGTTGCATCTTTAGTGATTTTGCAACTGTTTACTACTGCATGTCTCGACCAAAGATTATTATTATTATTAAGTCGAGATTTTTTGCCAAAAAAGCTTGCATGCACAAAGAGGGTTTTGTCAAAACAGTCAAATTTCTCAAATTCCAATAAAATGACTAAAGTGACATTTGTGAATATAAGGCACCTTTTTATTGCCATTAAAGTGAAATTACTGAACCTAAACATGATTAAAAAAACATTTTAAATGTCAGAGGTACTTAGAGGGCTTTGAATCTGAAAGCCTTATGTCAACTGTTATCATATTTGTGCCTGTTTTTAGTTTTCCCTTAATAATTTTACGAAAAAAAAGAGACAAAGTTGATAATTAAATAAAACATAAGAGCTCCACAAAGTCTCTGGTGAGTTTTAGTTGAGTCTTAATTAAAATATAAAAATGTTTTACTGGCAGTCAAGTATTATGAGCGATTCTCTATTCATGGCCCAAATTTATGCTCGATTTATAAATCAAAACTCCTTCTGCATCTTCCTGCCATTTTCAGGCTTGTCCTTTGAAGCAAAGCCAAGAGAGGAACCCAAAAAAACAAAGCCCCTTGCCAAAAAGTAGCAACCCATCAGCAAATGTTTCATATTTAACTCATGCACTAATTTCAAATGCACAGTAATTTTTGCAAGTGCATTGACCCAGTTTATTTAATCACCAGCCTCTGTTGCCTGTGGAGCACAACGGTCCTGATCTGGAATATAAACTGAGCTACAGGCTCATGGGTGTCGAGGACAGTTGGAAAGAGCAGATGGTGAAAAGACACTCATTTTTGGTGGAAAACACCCCGACGTTCGTTCCTTACGAGATCAAGATCCACGCCCACAACAGGCACGGTTGGGCACCAGAACCAAGGGTGGTGACCGGATATTCTGGGGAAGACCGTGAGTAAAGCATCTTGTTAATTCATGACTCATCCAGCACTTCCACAATCAGGCAACAATAAACACTTTAAGATTAAGAGATTAGTCAGGAGAGAGATTTAATCCACTATTTACACAGATCAATTTTTTTTCTGCTGAGCTTTTAGGTTGTGCTTTGTGGATCAGGCACATTTTTTTGCCAAGCAACTGCGTGATTACCATTTGCTGTTTTTTCATTTTCCAATTCTCCCATTTCATGCCCTTGTCTCTAGTTGACATTTGGCATTGTGTTGAGGATGACGCAACAGGTTGGGCTTGTTTTGTTTCTGTATAGAGATAATGATGTCCCTGTTATTCCTGTAGCACTGTACAGTATGTACACATACACATCTTTAGTGTAGCTGTAGGTTAGATCTTGACAGTTCTGCTTGCTCATTTCTACAGTATGTGGATAGCTTTGTGTTAGCAGAAAGGCTGGGCTATTGAATGTAAGACATTGTTGAGATAATAAGATATAAAGTTATCACAAAATATCATGAATATTAAATATACATATACTCTTGAGATGCAAAGGTATACTGCCCTGGTGACAGCTAGGGACCATTTTTTGCAGAAAGTGTACTGTGTAAGTGCACTTATTGTAAAATGAAGTTCAACTGAGAGCATTATGTTTATTCTAAAATCATTCACTGCATTTCCACATTTTAAATGAGTTAACCCTTTCAATTTTAATGAATTTTGATTGGCTGTCAATATGTCTCACTCATGTCTTTGATATTGCTTCTTTGTATTGTTATAGTTATGAAATTTGCTGTTCTCTTAAATTTTGAATTATTTAAAAGTTTAACTGTATGTAAGGGATAATATATGAATGTATGCGAAGCAGAGGGTCTTGTAACACACTGAAAGGGTTTATTTCGCGATAACAACCGGCTGCCTGTACATTATCGCGCTTAGTACACGGCTATTTACCTCATAAGTAAGTTAAGGAACATTACATATTAATTTAAAATATTTTATTTGCTAATTTTTAACGAATGCAGACCTTCTGCAAGGAAAACCCGGTTACTTTCGATTTTAAGATAAGACACGACATTCAAATGTCACAGACACACTATTTGTTTTAATCATTTTTATTTTTTATGTTATATTAAAAAGCACCTATTGTCCGATTCATGTTTTTACATTTCCTTTGGTGTGTAGGTGTGTATTAGTACATGTTAACGATATGCAAAAGCTACAAACCCCAAAGTAAATGATGACGCTATTATTGTAACAACGAAGCTATTGTCTCCAACGTAAATCTTTTTTCTTGGACTACAACAAACACGTATTTCTACCCAGTCTCACAAAATTATGTACCTATAGTCACGTATTTTTTTAAAGGCACACCATGGAACTTTTTGGCCACTAGGGGGTGCTAGACATGTATTTTTCACTTCTAGCGCCCCTAGAGCCCACAAGCGCCGCAGCACTGTCGCAAAGGAAAGGAACTGGCCAGCCTTAAAACTAAACTAAAAACTAAACCTTTAAAACGCTAAACGATCAACATTTTGAGACAACAGGGAGAAACGCAGTCATGTTACAACTTTCTGATGAGGAACTCGTCGTGGCAAAAGCCATTTCTCAATCTGAAGGTTGCAGCCTCCGGATGTCGTATTTCTAAGCTGTATACGTCATCAAGACTGTCTTATTTCACAATATTAACAATTACAAAGTTGACTATTATACTTAGTTAATCGTAAATTGTTGCAGTATGCTTATGACTTGCGAATGTAATGCTCCGTTTACCTTATTAAACCAGGCTTGATGACGTATGCAGCCTGCATATTTGACCTCCGGAGGCTGCAGCCTTCCAATTGAGAAACGACCAGAAGTATTTCCTTGCCTTTTTCGAAAAACAAATATTGTTGCATCGTCTCTCTCTCCCTCGCCACCAGGATTTTCCGCAATGCTGTTGTTTTTCCTCTCTTTTGTGGGAAAATTGTCGCTCCAAATCCAAGTAAACCGATGTGGTCCAAGCAGACCTAAAGTCTGCCGCTTTGTAATGCGTCACGCGAGTGACAGCGGAACGCAGCAAATGAGGAAGAGAGAAGAGAGAAACGCTCGGATCTGATTGGTGAATGAATAGGTGAATGAATGCTTTTTCCTATTTTCAAACCATTTTTGCTTCGCTTTAGGGTTAGATTTGGTGTTTGCATTAGAATGTCACTTAAAGTATTGATTTATACTATTTTTTCTGATTTATTTTTTTATATTTTCTAAATTTTAAAACATTGTTGCCTGGCGTTAGGGTTAGAGTTGGGTTTGGGTAAGGATGTCATTTTATGTAAATCTAACCCTAAATCAAAGCGACAATGGTAAGAAAATATGACAAATCAGTTGAGTAACCAATACGTGACAATGACACATAAACAGAAATTCGTGATACAATCACAAAAAAAAAAATCGGAAATTCGTGACGGTATCCCGAAAAAGAATCAAAAAATTGCATCACTATAGGTACGTAATTTCGTGTGACTGGGCTACGGATTGTAGGCAACAGTTTACTTCCTAGGATTGGTGATGTAGACAAGAGCGACATTATCATAATTCCTCCCGCTTCGGACTCACAGCCTGTAAGCAACCAAATCTTTCAAACATGGTAAGGAGCGTTACATTTCCGTCTGACCAGGCCAATCACAACGTAGAGATTATCTAGCCAATCAGGACACAGAGCTTTTCAAATCAGTGTGTTTCAGGAAGAGAGTAAAATCTGGAGCTACAAAAATGTACGATATGTTGAAAATAATGTTTTTTTAACCATAAACCACGCAAACACTTTGTATTATACCAAATACACAAAATAACATTGTTTTTTTCACAATGAAATAGATGCTCTTTAAACTGTACCTGTCAAAATGATTTGCAGCATCCGGGTTACCTTGTGTTAATAGTTTTGACTGGTAGTTATCTGAAAAGAACGGACCTTGGAATACTGTGGCTGGCCAATCAGAATCAAGCATTTTAGAGTGCCATGTAATAAGTAAGTAATAATTGACGACTGGTGGTTCAATTATTCAAAAATAATGTAAACCCAAGGTGGTAATGCGGCACGACCCAAAGTGGAGTGTGCATTATTTTCACATAATTCAAAGGACCGAGTCAATAGACCTTTTGCGTGTTTGCAAACAGAGATGACGTTTTTTGTGGGCGGAGCCCAACTGGTGGCAGAAAGTGACAGCTCTGCAATAGCGGTGCGAAGTGTTTTAGCGTTAAACTGTGATTTTTCTGGATCTGGTGTTCTGTAGAAGTCTGTTTCCCTTTATATTTCTCTTAAGTGTAATGTTTCTTATAACGTTTTCACCAAGTTACGTTTATTTTTTAAATAAATTAAAAGTTTAAATGGCTTGGCTACTGATATGTGTGCATGTATGTAATGTATATGTATTGTTCTTTATTGGTAAATCAATTATTTTTACAATATGAATCGCTGAAGTACTTTTAAGAGCAATACTATCATGTATTCTGTATAATATCATTTTTTAAATATTTCATCATTTTCCTGTTTTCAATTTCTTCCTTATATTTTTAGCCTACGTGTTTGTTCTAAAACGATTGTTTACATATAATGAATTTGTATAGGCCTGTTTATATATTATTAACACTTTACATCGTGTGTGTGTGTGTGTGTATGTTTATATATTAGTAAACATAATAATTTAAATCAAACAGGAAGAAGACATAGGCTAAGATATAAGGTAAAAAGAAGTAATAGAAAACGAAAAAAATATGAAAACTTTAATAAATGGTAATATTTTTAAATTATGAACTCATTCAAATCTTTAATCTTTCTAAATAAATTATAAACGTAACGTGATGAAACTCTATAAGAGACACATAGAGGAAACAGACTTCGACAGAACACCGGATATCTTCTCTAATTATTTTCTATTCAAATTATTAAAAGATTTCCAAATGATTTCATCACTCCAGTCTGTCCGGTTGAGGGCTTTTATTGCAACCATAAACACCTACGTTTATCTTCAAATTGTATCTTCGACGACGGTATACTATAAAAATGAAGGTCATCTATTTTGGCATTCCTATTCTGACACTCAACAGCACAACAAGACATTTTCTAGTGAGTTATATTGTTCGTTTCACTCGTGCCTCATTCATTTCCACTGTTTTCTGCCACCACATTGTGTGCGTGACGCAACTGTGACGTCGACTCGCAAAAGGTCTATTATTGTGCTTATACCACGGTTACCACAAACATTGCTCTGGTGGTTATTTTAAGACATTTGACAAGTTAGGTGTGCGTTTTACAAAAAAATAATCAACACTCGTGGAACATTTCTCAGAATAAAGCATTCAACAGCCCTGTGGTATAACAAACCTGCAAATGTCGCTACTGGCCAATCAGAATCAAGCATTCCAATAAACCGTGTAATAAAGTTAGTTATTTTTATAGTGATCTGTCTGTCTTGGTGTGAACAATCCATTTCTCCTTTCAATTCCTATAGTTACCTAAAAATAGCTATGTGTCTTAAATCTTTTTATGGAGCACTTATTTGTAGTGTGAAACCTTCACCTCTGCTCTGTTTTCCTTTCTAGTGCCCTTAGCCGCCCCAGGGAACGTGTCTGTGGAGGTTTTGAACTCTACACTGTTGAGGGTCAGCTGGTCACCGGTGCCTCAGGCCACTTTGAGGGGTCATCTTGTAGGATACACGGTGAGTTCCTGACCCCTCTGGTGTCCCCACCATCTCTTTAGATAAAGTTTCCTCGGTTGAGCAAAGTCATTGAGATACAACTCAGGAAGAATTGTTAAAGCTATTAGTGACTCTTTATGCTTTATTTTCCACCGTATGCTGCTTTATTCTTTTTATGCCTTATTCTCTTTTCATTATATATCTCCCCATCCACCCCTCTCCTCATTTTGCTTCTCTTCTTTTACGTTGTCTCTCACTCCCAGGTGAACTTGTGGCAGATTCAAAGTCTTTTGACCTCTAAAAGAATCCCCTCAGAGAAGCAGTCTCTCACCATCCTTGGAAATAGGAGTCACACCATGGTGCCAGGAGTGAAGCCTTACTCTGAATATAACCTGACTGTCAACGTCTTCAACAGGAAAGGGAACGGGCCAAGCAGCGCTGCCATCTCTTTCACAACTCCACAGGGAGGCAAGCAGAGTTTTGGCAGTATACACATCTAGCGTTCAAATTCGGTGTACTGAGAATTTGCTAAGTTCTTGTGAAGTCACTTTTGATAAGTTCAAGCTTTGTTTTTTTTTATCAGTCTGACGTATTAGTATTTCTTTTTTGCTCATTTTAATTCTTGCATTTGGTTGACTTATTCAATTTAAGGTGTTGAACAGGTTATTTAAAGTAGTCTGACATCTTCCCACAGTCCCTGACAAACCTCCCATACTGAGGGCTACAAACTTTCAGAAAAACTCCATCACGCTGGTGTGGGCGCCTCCGCATGAAGCCAACGGCTTTCTCACGGGTTACCTGCTGCAATTCCAGACAAGTATGACATTAACAGATTTAAAACATTGCATCATGTATCTCACTAGCCATGTTTCCATCCAAAGTTTTTTTTTTGCGAGAAAAGGTTCAGCGCATCAATAAGTTTACAGATATAATCCTTATTATCGAATAATAATGAAAATGCTTATTATTGACAAAATGATTTTCAGTTTAAGTTTAGCGCATATATACGCAATAGGTGTGTTCGAGAGCACCCGGCGCAGCCTCTTCTGAGGGGCTGCACGGAGTTCTGATGACGACACAGCTCTCAGGGTTCCCACGGGTCCTTGAAATCCTTGAAAGTTTGTGAATCTGGGGAAAAAATTCAAGGCCCTGGGAAGTTTTTGAAAATATACATACATAGATACAGGTCATTAAAAGTGCTTGAATCTATTTTATGCAAGAAGTTTTCTGTAAAAAAAATCCATATTATTCTCTGTGTAGTGTAGGATAATATCATAAAAAAATTTAAACACACATGCTGAACTGTTCCCTTTAAATGCTTATATCTTCTGTATGCAAATGTTGATTCATACCAAAATGCTTTTTTGCATAGTTGTGTTTGACACATGAAAACGTCTCGGGTTATGTATGTAATGTTGTTGCCTGTAACGCCATCTTTGGCAATATTTCATATAGTGATATACTTCCTGGCTCCTGCGTCACCCTGTCTTTGTCGTTAAGCCTCACCATTGGATGAATTTGATATACACATTCAGACGTACTTACTCTTTGAGGCGTCCCCAAAGTGTCACCGCAGTGATGCAGCGCGAGTTCCCTCGAAAGGAAACTGTAACAATGTATCTTAAAAGGTAACACAATGTAACCTTGCTCTCACTTGAAATGTTTCCTTACATTTAGTCCTTGAATATTGGACCTTGGAAAGTCCTTGAAAGGTCATTGAATTTAAAGTTAACTAAGGTGTGGGAACCCTGAGCTCTTCGTGATTGGTCAACTCATTGATGACAACGATCACATTAATTAACATTATAAATTCATGTTTTTATACCAGGTAAAAATTGTTAATATACCTGAATATGTTAAGAAAAATGAAAAGAAGCTAAATCATTTTTATTAATGCAGGCTTATGTTTCCCGTTATTTTGGGGCATATAGTATAAACAGTACCTGAAATATTCAATTCATGATTTAAAAAAAGGGAACATGACGCGCACATCACTACGGCAAGCAACAGGTGTTCAACTTGACAGCTCGGTCTTTAACTCCTCCCTCGACTGCAAGCAGCAGTCTACGCAGCACCGCATGAACTCGAACACACCTTATGTCGGTACCTCAAATGTCACAAAAAAATTTTGGAAACACTTTTGTAAAAAAGCTTTAATGCAAACTAATGTGGTGTCACATGATTTTCATCCCCTGCAACCTCTGAAGGTCGAAATGTTGATTTAGTAATGCACTGAAATAATTTAAATAAAAACTTAACTAACACTATAACCAAAATTGAAATATACCTCTAGAAATATAAAAAAAACAAAGGATAAAATGACAAAATCATATAATATAATAGCTAAAATTAAACTGAAATTACCATGAAAACTTAACACGTACATAAAAAATAAAAATGATTTCATAATATAAAAAAAAACATCAATAAAGCTTAAAAGCTGCCATGAAGATGCATTGTAATACAATGAACGGCATAACCTGATAGATGTTGTTATTTTGTGCAAGGTAATGCTTGTTCCTTTTCTATTAACTTTTTTCAAAAATACACTTTACATGAATGTGCGAGTATGCTCTGAACTGTTTGAGCCACTGTCTCTTTTTTAAGTGCTACAATGTGAATCAATTATTCATAAAATTATTTATTTTCTTAAATATTCAACGGTATTTTCCTCATTATCTGGTCTATTCGGTAAAAGCACATTTATTTTAAATTACTGGAGATCCGAGGCCACAAATATCAGACCCGACTTGGTCCCAGATTTCCACCAACTGAGGAGCGGCTGCAGATCGGCTCCGCTGCGTTACGGCTCCGCACTCCGCCATCCGCCAATACCCACCAGTTCTGTATTTGTTGCAGAGCGGCTGCATGCTGAAGTGACGAGGACCCATGAGGTCTTGCATATTCCCGTGATGATCGCGTGATATCTAGTTCTGTCTCCGCCCATAATGACGTTAAATTATGACGTTTTGCTGGACCAGCCCAGATCATGACACGAGATCTCGCGAATTCAGGTATAATCACGCGATAATAATCATGGCTCCGCCCTGCGTAGCTATCCGGCAAAAATAGAAGCTCTGTGTAATTGTTCCGGAGGGCTGCGGATGGCCGGAGCTTTGACGAGTCCAGAACACAGTCAGTGGAAATACACACATTGACTTGAACGGAAACCGATTGACTCCGCCGCCGTTCCGCAGAAGATCCGCAGCTGTTCTGCTGTCGGTGGAAATCCAGCGTTAGTCGTTAAAGGTTAGATTCTAACCAACTCTGGTTGGACATTGGTTTTCAAGATCCAAGTGGACCCGTGAAGCCCTTTACTTTAGGAACCTCACATTTTTGAGGTTGTATATAAATATTTTGTACATTCACATTTAAATGACAACTGGCAAATTTCTGTCTGAATACTCTCTCCTTTTTTTAAAAAGAAAAAAATTTAAACACAAAATGTAGATAATTTGTGAAATACACAAAAATATGTATAGAAATGGCTCAAGTTAAAAAAAATTGCGATGCACCAAAACTTTTTTTTACACATTCACTTTGTAACAAAACAAAACAGCGCAAAACTGGATGGAAACGTGGCTATTGAATTTTACAATCCATTTTTTTACTTGGACAAACTATTTCTTTCAGGATAACAAAATAAACTCTTATTCTCCATTATTCAAATCCTCCTTTGAAATGGTTGATTTTTATGTTGTTCTTGTAGTTAATGAGACCCTGGGCGAGCTCAGCTCTGTGAACATCAGCTCTCCAGACACGACACAGTGGGTCGTTCATGATCTGGAGGAAGACAACCAGTATAAGTTTTATCTGAGCGCATGTACACGGGTGGGCTGCGGGTCAGCCATCAGTGAGGAGGGAGTAACCAACCCAGAAGCACGTGAGTTTGTCCAATGAGCCACAGTAGATCTACTGTCAGTAAATCTACTGTTCTGTGTTTGCACAGAGTACAGTGAACGAATAAAATAAGTTAGTTCAGTTTTCTTTCAAAAATGATAAAGCAGCACTTATTAAATTCTGAATCACTTTGGCAAGATCTTGAGAAGGGTTAGACTTGGCCTTAAATGCACAAATTGATGCGGTTCAGAATCCTCTTAAATTTGTGTGACCCTGCCTGTGAAAACCCAGCTGAAATCATTTTTGTGATTTACTGTTTTCTACATAAAATCCTCCTACATAATGTTAAAACGCATTCTATGAAAATATAACTTTGATATCTTTCTTTAGAGTAAGATCATGTCAAAAATAGAAATCAAACAATTTGATGCTCATAATCTCATCATTAGATTATGGGACTTTCGCCTGGATCTAATTGGCAGTTTCACAAATTTTACAAATGTCAAGGTTGCTGATTTGTATGAATTGTTTGTAGGCCGTGGTTAATTGTTTAAACTGATCTGTCCTCTTATCAGCCAATGTTTCTCGTGAAGTAGTTATTGTACCCGAACATGCATTTCCAGAAGTTTCTACAATCTCATCTGAGACTTCAACAGAGAGCTGTATGTATGACATACCGTCGTGTGGAGCTTTTTTCAGCTTATTTGGTAGTGCAGTCTATAGCTGTGTTCCCATTAAAGGGCTGCAACCATATAAGCATGAGACCTTAAAAGGTGAGCACTCAGTCTTTCAAGGTGGAAGCCTCAGAAGTTCGCAAACAGAACTGAAATTAGACGGTCTAACCTTCGGATGACCCATTATTGGCTTCACCTGCTGCACGCGCCCACCGTGCCTGTCAGCAGGACACAGCGGAGACATTTCTGACTTACTAATACTGAATACTAAAACAGTGACAAGAAAAAATGTTTTCTGATAAACACACACTTTTATTTAATAAAGGTTTATTTTAGTATATCCACCCATTATATGCAGCCGTTGCAGACGCGCAATGACTCTTGGGATATCCTCAGCTATTAAGGATTCATTCGTTCTATCCTTAACAGCGCAAAGAAATGAAGACGCATTTTGAGGCTTTATTCTAAGCATCCTTTGAATTGGGACGGCCTTACTAGCCTCAGGTCGCGCTGCTGTGACGCAATCGGTCTTAAAATACGTCCTTAGAAGGTCACAGTCTTTGAATTGGGACACAGCCTATTTGTTGCCTTTAATATTTTGAATGATTGACACAAAACCAAAATGTGTGAGGTTGTGCCCGCTCTGCCCTACTCTTTTGTCAATGTAACTAGTCATTACATAACCCTTTGTTTTGTGATATAAAAATATGTAAATGTAGTTTTACTAGGGGAAACCTGGGAGGAGTGTAATGCTGCGTTTACACCAGCCGCGCTAGAGGCGGCAAGCGTGGGTGATTTACATGTTAAGTCATGTTACATCATTATTCGTTAAGTCATGACTACATGTTACATGCCGTGCGAATGGCTGAACTTCTGCGGATTTCCGCACCGCGTTAACCAATCAGGACCTTGCTGTAGTAGTGACATGATTACAGGAAGCGAGCAAAGTCTCAGCAGAGTCACAGAAGCCCCTCCCATGACGCGGATTTCCGCGTGAATGTCTCTAATTTCTCGCGCGGCTTTCACTCGAGAATGAAAAACTCAAATGTTCAAGTGTCCAAGTACGCGTGAATAGCATGTTTTTTTGCCGCCTCTACAGCAGCTGGTGTAAACGCAATATAACAGTTTCTTTTAATGTTTGTACCTTACTGTACATTTTTAATATATATCAGTTTTTGATATAATCCTTGACAAAGTCTCATATAAATTATGTACTAGCAGTGTAAAAATCTGTGTTAAATAATGTCAAAAGCATGGTGACCATACCATAGTGATGTTGCCCATGTTAGTCAAATTGATGATGTTAATGTATAATTCACACTGTTTTACAACACTCCCTGGTCTCTCCCTATCAAAACTATGCTAGATAAAGCATTATAGTGACTAATAACAGTATAGAGAATCATTGTTGTTGTAAAATTAGTCATACTAATAAAAGTGTCTGTAGTTTTAGCATTTTGGCATTAATTATTTTGGCATTAAAAGCAGTATGACATACAGTACATATGTAAGCTGTGTAAGCAGTGCTACTGTACTGTAATAGAGTGCCGCAAGGATGGCGTATTTTTGTAGGCCAATCCGGAAGTTAGTGAGATACTGGTTCCCTTTCAGTCGGTCACTACGACGTCACGTCGTGACCGACGAATTGGGGAGCTCGCTTAGAGAGACCAATCTGCTTCGAATACTACTAAAACGCCAATGAACTTGGCATTGAGATATTTGCATAATGCTGGCGCCGCCCCGCCAGGTGCGCATATAAGGCGCACGTGCAAATAGGGAAATCTGCTTTTTTTCGCTTCGAAAGCCGGCTTTATCTGACTGAGAAGCTACTATCTGCTCTTCGGGGAACGGTTGCTGAAGTTGATTGACAAGCAGTACTAACACAGCGGACGCTCGCAGTATTCCACTGCTCTGCATATTTTTTGTTTTGAGTTTAGTGTGTGCGTTGCCTTTCCCTGTGCGCATCATCAGCTGAGCACCTAAAGAGTGATTTCCCTGAAAGAGTGATACGTGAGAGCTCTGTGTCTTTTTAAAGACAGCCACTCTCTCGTATATTCGGAGATCAGCGTCCTTTTCAGGATTGCTTTTCGTCCGTGCGATCTTGGATGTGAGAGGTATAAGGGTTCCAGTTACGGTCACGAGCGCTGTCTTCATGCTTGGGCATCAAGCACTCTGAGGCTGCGCTCGTGGAGAGTTTTTGTTCTCTCTGTGAGAGCATAACCCTCTTGGATTGCGGAGACGACTGACGTTTCTACGGGAATGCGGTCCGCGTCTTTGCAGTGCTGACACCGCCATGGTGCGGCTGTCAAGCGCTCGCATGACGCTCTTCGCATCACTACGCTGAGGAGGACGGAGGGCGCGTCCTCCACCTACCGGCCTTTCATCCTCAGCCGGTTGAGGTTCCGGTGGAGACGGCAGAGTCGTGTTCTACGATGTCTGCCGAATCCATTGGACCTCCTTCTGGTCCCGTTCACTTCTGCAGCATCAGAGGGGTGTCCAAATTTCCTCCGGAGTGGAGTCGTTCCGGAGATGGCGGCCGTGCCCGCTCGAGCGGCGGTAACGGTAGAGTTGGAGGGGTTAACCCCTCTCCGCCCGAACCGTACCGCCCACGTGATTGGTATTTCGGAGCTGCTCGGGCCTCTCGGTCCTCTGCTCCTGTGCCTTTCTTCCCGACGGCACGAAGAGCTGACGTGGTTTGCGGCCATCCGGCCGTTCAGCTTCAGCTTTCACCCCTCACCTCCCTCACCAATGGAGCTGCTAAGGGCAGGGACCCTTCAGTGGAGCGGGGGGTTGCGATGCAGCTGCGTTCCTGGAGGGACCACCCAACCCTTCCCTCCCGTGTTTGTAGATAGTCGTCCGGTTACGGGCGCTGTCCGTCAGGCATGCGGAGAGGCGGCTTCAGCCCTGCACGCAATAACGTTGCTACGGGTTCACCAAGGATTTACGAGGGAGGCCGCGACCTTCAGTCGTGCGATGTTCACGACAGTGGTTCAAGATCGCCACCTTTGGCTGTGTCTGGCTGACGGACGCAGGCGAGAACAACTTCTTGAATGCTCCTGTCTCACAGACCGGCCTCTTCGGCGAGGCCGTGGAGTCGTACAGCTCCGCTGCGCAGACTGAGGCGATCTCTGTGGTCACGCCCCGGCGAAGGAGAGCTGCCCTTGGTAAAAACCACCACGCCGGTTCCTCAGTCTGCCTCTCGCCGTCGGCGTCCTGCGGCGACCACCTCCGTTCCCCTCCTCGGACTCCATCTCGGCAGCGCGGGGGAACCGGTCGTCAGCAGCTCGCCCCGCCCGCTTAGCCGCTTCCCGTGAATCGGGAGTTTAAGTGGCCAGTAAGCGGGCGACCTGGATTGGCAGAGGATCACTCTTCAGGAGACGGTATTCGCTCCTTCCCCCGATAGAGGGTCGGGTGGACAATTCTTGGTTTACATATGTTCCACCGGCTGTTTAGCCGGTGCCCACTAACCACACACAGAGTGCATTCCTCTTCCCTCTCCAGGTCTCCAGAGGATCGAGAGAGCCGTGAGCGGGCACACACCAGCTCACCCTACCTCTCCTCTATCGCCAGCGGGTGTTCTGAGGAGTCCGAGCCCTCCACTCAGGAGACCGGACCACCAGCAACCCCTTCGGTGTCTGCGTCCTCAGCTGAGGAGACCGGACGACCGTTTCCCTCAGCGGGCTCAGGTCAGTGTCACACACACACATACTGTGATGCTTATGCTGTCACGGCAGACGCACCGGCAGTCTCACCTGTCTCGCTTCGCTGCCCCACCGCGGGTACTTTGGTAGTGTCGTTAATTCTCCTCGTACGGTGCCTGGATGCTTGGCTTCAGTTCCCAGCCCGTTTCGTTGGGTTTTACGCACGATCCGCCTCGGTTACGAAATACAATTACCGGCACAACCCCGAAATTCTCGGGCTTTCGTTTCACTATAGTGAAAGTATCCGATGCACATGTACTGCGTGCATAAGTCGATGTCCTGCTGGCGAAGGATTATCGAGCCGGTCCCTCTTACCGAGATGATGATATGATGATAGGGTTTTCCAGCCTTTATCTCATAGTACCCGAAATACGCGGTGGGTTACGATCGATTTGATTTACGCCCGGCTCTACGGAGGTGGTCTTTTTGGATGATAACGCAGAGGCTCGTATTTCAATATTCAGATCGATTGCAGCTTTAGACCTGTAAGACGTGTACTTTTGTGTCCATCTCCCCTCGCCTTAGACCGTTTTTTCGCTCTGCGTCGTGGGGTGGGCATATTAATATTAAGTACACCATTCGAGCTGTCTCTCTCTCTCCGTGTCTCCATGAAAGTGTTAGTCACGGCATTAAAATATCAGAGAGAGAGCGTTGTTCGCATTCTGCTTTATTTACGTTGACTTATAATAGCCCGTTCTTGGCAGACGTGCGCGAACACAGAGAGTTAATGCTTCGGCATCTCGCTCGTTTAAGTCATCAGGTCGACTGGGAAAGAGCAACTTTGCCCCGTGCAGAGGATCCTTTTTCTCAGTATGGAATTAGACTCGATCAACTAATTGGCGTGTTTTACAAGAGCGCGCAACTAGTCAGTTCTGACTTGCCTCGGTTTAATTCGAGGGAAGTACGCGGTCCCTCTGATACAATTTCAGAAGCTCCTGGACATATGACAGCATGCTGCAGCCGTGACACTGTTCGAGCTGCGTCATATGAGACCGCTTCAGCGTTGGCTTTACGATCGAGTCTCGAGGAGAGCGTGGCGCACCGGCATACATTGTGTAAACACTACACCTGCGTGTCATTTAAATTTCCCCGTAGTAGACCCAGCATTTCTGATAGCAAGATATGCCTCTGAGGGGTCTCCTGGCATTCTGTAGCATGCGATGCCCTAAGCACGGGATGTTCAGCCACGTATGACGGGCCTGCAGTCTGGGGTGTGCATAGCACCCCAACTGCCGCGAGCGGTGCGCTGTATATCTGGGAATTGTACGCTCCGCTATGGAGATGCGAGGGAAGGATGTATTTGTCGACACCGATAACTTTGCGACTGTTGCGTTATTTACCGGTAAGGCGGTTTTTGAGCTCTCGTCACTTGTCGCATCTCGCTCGTCATCTCCTCTTTTGGAGTCAGAAGCATCTGAGGTCCCTTCGTGCCATTTACATCCCGGGATCGCTCAATACAGCGGTACGCGCTTCCGAGCTGCGCCCCCGGCGAATGGCGACTCCACCCCCAGACGGTCCAGCTAATTTGGAAGAAGTTCGGTTGTGCGTAGATAGATCTGTTTGCGTCGCCGGACGATACCCACTGTCGCCTATTTTATTCACTAACCGAGGGCAGCCTCGGCGTGGATGCGTTGGCACACAGCTGACCGCGGGGGGTGCGTAAATACGCATTCCTTCCAGTGAGCTTTATTGCGCAGACACTGTGCAAAGTCAGGCAGGACGAGGAGAGCCTTTTTATTAATCGTCCGTACTGGACGACCAAGAATTGGTTTTCATAGTTAATGCTCCTCGCGACAGCCCTCCCTGGCGGATTCCCCTGAGGAAGGACTTTCTTTCTTAGGAAGGGGCACATTTGGCACTCGCGCCCCGACCTGTGGATATCCATGTACGGTCGTTGAGCGCGCGCAAGGTTTAGGTGATTTATCGCAAGCGGTATCTAACACCATCGACGCGGTTCGCGCTTAATGAAACCTTTTCGTCACCCGGTGCTCTTCGCAACGCGAGGACCCAGAGAATGCCCTTTAACATTATGCTTTATATCTTTAACATGGGTTAGATGGTAGGCTGTCCCTCCGCCATTAAAATTGATATCGCCGCTATTTCTGCTCATCACTCACTTATCTACGGCAGATCAGTTGGCCAGCATGATTTAATTATTACATTTTAAAGAGGCGCTCGCAGGCTAAACCCCTCGCGCCCTCCCTCTTTTTTCCTGAGACCTGTCCATGGTGCTGAAGCCTTCAGGTCTCCGATTTAGCCTTTGCAGTGTGCGAGTCTGAAGTTTTTATCAATGAAAGCTCTGACCCTGCTAGCATTGGCCTCCATGAAGAGAGTAGGAGATTTACATGCATTCTCTGTTGACGATTCGTGCTTTTAGTTTGGTCCTGCTGTCTCACTGAAGACCCAGACCAGGCTACGTGCCCAAAGTTCCCACCACTCCCTTCAGAGATAAGGTGGTGAGCTTGCAAGCGTTGCCTTTGGAGCAGGCAAACCCAACCGAGGCTTTGTTGTGCCCCGTACGCGCACTGCGATTCTACGTGGTCCGCACGCAAAGCTTCAGGACCTCAGACCAGCTCTTTGTTTGTTATGGTGGCCAGCAGAAAGGGAAAGCTGTCACTAAGCAGAGGATGTCTCATTGGATAGTTGATACTATCGCCCTGGTTTATAATTTGCAGGGCATTCCTTGCCCCTTAATTTGAGAGCGCACTCCACTCGGAGTGTTGCCTCATCTTGGGCATTAGCTCGTGGTTCCTCGCTAACAGACATCTGTAGAGCTGCTGGTTGGGCGACACCTAATACGTTCATTAGATTCTACAATGTTCGTATCGAGCCTGTATCCTCTCGTGTTCTGTCCTCACCAGGGAGGACACGGAGAGCAGACTCGCAAGTCGGCTTGCAGCCTCCGACTGAGGCTCCAAATTGAGTTTCAGTATGGAAGGCTAACAGAGCAAAAATGCGTAATGGTTTGATTTGCTCTCTCCACTGCCTTGACAGCCTTTGTTGCGGAGCATTGGCTGTCAGCCTTTCACTAGCTGTATTCTTACAAACCTACGTGTTTGGCCAGGGCCCCACATTGTGTCCCAACGGGTTCCTTTGTGAGTATTATTCCGTGGGGTTAATCCTACCAGCCCACGTTTCCCTTAGCAGAGCACTGCTTTGCTTACACAGCCACGGCTGTCATTTATACCTCAACTACGGTTGACTTTCGTCCACCATTAGCCCTTAACGGGGCGGTGGCTTCCGCAGCGTCCCTATACCGCTCAGTTAGGGCGCTTCCCAGTCGCTGGCACTACTGTGGGGTTAAAGGAACATCTAGTGCCCGGCCTTCTGCCTTGAAACCTAATTCTCCTATCCTTAAGTGGAACCGGAGGGCTTTAAGCAGACACTGGAAGAGGTCAGCCCCTAGTGGCGTTTTAGTAGGGTTTCCCAATTCGTCGGTCACGACGTGACGTCGTAGTGACCGACTGAAAGGGAACGTCTCGGTTACGGATGTAACCCTCGTTCCCTGAAGGAGGGAACGGAGACGTCACGTCCCGTCGCCACAGGTGCTGCCACCTGCTGTTTAGGCCGGTCACCTTCCGGCTTTCTCAGCGAATAGAAGCTGATTTCCCTATTTGCACGTGCGCCTTATATGCGCACCTGGCGGGGCGGCGCCAGCATTATGCAAATATCTCAATGCCAAGTTCATTGGCGTTTTAGTAGTATTCGAAGCAGATTGGTCTCTCTAAGCGAGCTCCCCAATTCGTCGGTCACGACGTGACGTCTCCGTTCCCTCCTTCAGGGAACGAGGGTTACATCCGTAACCGAGACGTTCCCTTGCGAAAAAGACATTAATCTTCACAGATGAATACAAATGTAATACATTTTAATGTGTAAATGCATTTACTAGAATTATAAAAAGTCGAATTTTAACAAAATTCATAAAAGTTGTGTTCAAACTTGTTGGACAAAAAGTGTGTCATAAACTTTTGTTAAACACAGAGATTATTTTTGGGATAATCCAAAAGTCTATGGAAACAATTTTTTTTTTTTGCGAGGGAACTAGTATCCCAATAACTACCGGGTTAGCCTACAAAAATATGACATCCCTGCAGCACTATATACTTTGACACACTGACAGCTCTTGTTCATTGTCATCGCCTTGACTTCTGCTAGCATTTACTTTGTCTTTTAAAAAGTTTCTCTGCAAATCAATAACCCTGCCCCTAAACCCCTCTTGCATCTGCCAGGAACAATTTATTCAACCAGCTGTGAACTCGTAGTGCTATGAACAAATACAATTATAAGGTGTAGTGAGTGTCAATGCTAGACAGTTGAGAATTTTATTGCAGTTTTGGTTACTGGACAAAAGCTGGATATATACAGGTGGTAAAATTGTCTTGTGACCAAAATATGTTTTCTACTAACATAACAAAATGTACTTAAATTTAAGCATTGCATTATTATATATAAATATATGATTAGTATGACATAGGATGAATAGGAAACATTTTGGTATTTCTAAATGCTTTTATTCTCTTGGCAGCCCATAAAACAAATTTTGGTAGGCAAAAATCAAATTTATGACTATTGAAAGTAAGCCTAGTGTGGGTGATTTATTTTTTACCTTGCAACTTTTACAACTGCTAGGCGCCAAATGAATTTGCATCAAAATATTGATTTGACAACAAAAAACTGTCTCCTCAATTTAAGCATTTTAGTGTCATAATTCTGAACAACTATATGGTCAGTTGCTTTTTATTTTCTTTCCATTTTTTTCTGCTTTCCACGATCCTTCAGAACAGACAGTTTTTTTAACATTAAACCAAACATTGATGCAAATTTCATTATTTACATTAATTTTTTTTCTAAAAGATTATAGTTGTATTTCTTTGATCAGTTATTGATATCATAGATGATTTATCAAAATTGTAACCATTTAATAATGCAAGGGGATCATTAATGCAATAATGCGGCTTGTAGTTGGCACAAAGACTTTAGACATATTAAATATACATTAAATAGGTTTTAAGTTATAATATATCTACAGGGTAATGCATGAGGTCTGAAATCTTTCTCTGTTGCAGGGTATCCTTTCTCTTTCACCTCATCTAATACAGACACTGAATCTTTTCCTACTTTAGTTATCCATTCATTCATCTCCTTACGACTATCGTCATTGCTTCATATTTCAACATTCTTATCCCTGCATAAAATAAACATTCAAAGTCAACATGAAATCCCTCCTATTTGTAAATGCATCCCTATTATATATTCAGTATATGCAAAGTTTCACAACAAGAAGGGGATAAAAAATAAGGATATTATTATAGGTTTTGGTCTCATTGAATATCCTGTCACATTTCTGAGCAATGTTTCATGGTGACTTTAGGAATGTTTTTATCTTGAAGTATCAAGGTATCATTTCAATATCCTGCTGTTACTCTGATGGTTAAAGGGCTGTACTGGGTTTCTTCAGTGGTCATTCAACTTCTTTATCTCTATCTTTTCTATCATTTGTTCTCCCTCCTCTCTCTCAGTTGTGCTCAACGTTTCCACGTTTGTAAGTGACACCTTTGCCAGAATCCACTGGAGCACAAGAGGAGGCTCTGATTCAGAGCTTTATGTTGCCATAATGAATGAACGTAAGAAATTCCTTTTATTTTAGCATTCAATATCAGCTTCGGTTGGAACACAATAATGTTTAACACATTAAGCTACTGTAGCTGTGTGCTGTATTTGTAGTGTTTAATACTATATGGCCAAAAGTATGTACTAATGTCAGTGTACATGAGTGTTAAAGAAAGTCTGTAAATTTTGTGCCACAGAGCAGAATTGCTCAAATAATGAAATAATGGCCCAAACAAGGACCAAACCTGCAGTAATTAAATAATATTAATATTATTAATAATAATAATAATAATAGGAAAATAAATTAGTAAATTATTTGATTAAACAAATAAAAATATTTAAAAAAATATTTGTTATTTTTACACATTTTAATTGTCCTAAATTAATTATTTGCATTACCTTTTAATATATAAAAAATATGTTCTTATATATTTTATTTGATCTTTTTTAAATTATATAGTTTTATTTTGATGCATTTATTTATTTTTATATTTATTTTTCACATATGTTTTAATTTCTGTATTTAAATATTTCCATAAATAAAAACAAAAATAAAGTTTAAATTATATAAAAACAAACTATAAAAACTACATTTTATACTAAAAATACATTCAGATCTACAGTTAATTTTTAAAGTATTTGTATTTGTTTAATTAAGTCATTTTTCCTTTATTTACCTTTATTCATCATACTTTTTTTTAATTTTATAAAATATAATTTTACATTTGTTTTCCTTTTATGAATACGGCTTTATTTCCTTTTTTATTAAAATTTGTTAGCTATTTGAACTTTTAGAGGTTTAGTCCTACTCCTAAACTTAACTCATTCCCTGCCAGCCTTATTTTTTTAAAGTTGCCCACCAACATTTTTTTGTGATTTTAACAAAAGTTTCACAAAATGCCTTCCAGGATTTTCTTCAAAAAATATATAAACATACAAATATATCAAATGAAAGAACAGACCCTCTGCTTTCAAACAAAAAAACAAACAAAACGGGAAAAAAAAAACGTTTCATCCTATTCTCTGTTTATAAACTCTTAAATATAGGTATTTTTCTTCAAAAAAATTTTTTAACAAAAAGCTGAAATTATTGCATTTTTTTGTGAATTGTTTTGTTAGAGATCAGATTCAGAACGATTATCAAAACATACACAGAGTGTAAAATTAATAAATTATTTCTTGCTTTTTTAAATTGGTTAAGATCTAGTGGATAATCGCGGTATTACAGATTACCATAAAACCTCATCAGGAACAATTTTTTTTCATGCAAATGTTTTCTCTTAATTGACGAGATAACTCGTCAATGGTGGGGAATGATTTTAAATGTTGCCATTGGTCAAGCTAACGTTGTTAAGTTCAGCCCAGCCCCTTCAGGTTTAGGGGAATAGTTCACCCAAAAATGAAAATTCTGTTTTTTTTACTCTCATGTTGTTATAAACCTGTATAAATTTCTATGTCTGGATGAACACGAAAGAAGATATTTTGAGAAATGTTGATCAGAGGCCCCATTGACTTCCATAGTAGAAGAATACTCTGGAAGTCAATGGGGGCTCTGATCAGTTTGGTTCTTCCTCTATGTTTATCAGAACAAAGATATTTAAACAGGTTTGTAACAACATGAGAGTAGGTAAAATGTTTTGGCTGAACTACCCCTTTAACGCTATAACATGCAATGAGGGAAAACTATGTTTTTTTTAAATTAATGGCAATAGTTTGGGAATGTAGTGACAGTGCCGTTGTGCAAAACGTTTGCTCCATATTTTTGAAGTCAATCCTGCATAAACCCTTGCTAGAAGACTACAACAGTTTAAATAAACCCTACTGTGTGATTGTCCATATACTTTTGGCTATACAGTGTAATATACTTAACTTTCTCTTTGTTAACTTTTCTAAACTTTTTCTAAACGTTTCGCTTGGCACTATCACGGGTTTTACTGCTCTGGCTGCTGTGTTGTAAGTGCTTATGCGGTTATTCCTTCAGGTGGTGGTGTCTGGCAGATTTCAGAAGCTGTAAACAGATCTAAAGGTTTTCACCTCATTGAAGGGCTCAGCCCAGGAACTGTATACAGGGTTCGCCTGCTGGCTTCACGCAGGGTTGATGACTTTAGTATTTTTGAGGATGTTTTCAAGACCAGGAAAGGTAAGAAGTTACAGCAGATCAATAGCAACGGAGGTTGACATAGTACGTCATCTAAAATCTCATCTCATTACCTTACATTTTATATCAAAACTTCCTTATTATAAAGGACGACTTTTTAAAGGGTTTGTAAACTAAAATGGTTCATTTCCACACTCATGATGCTCTTCAACATAAAGTTTTTTTGGGTTTTGGCTGTAACATCAATATAATGCAATATTTGTAAAAAAAAAAAACGGCATTTGGGGAAATCATCATCATCATAATCATCTTATTTACTAATTTTTAATATTACATTGACATGAATTGTACATTTCTGTGATTTTTCTTGCAGTTTTAAGTAGGACTGTACCGGCATCCCAGCAGTGGCTTGTGGGAATTATGTGTGTGATGGCTTTGCTAACTCTGCTCGCCCTCATCGCCTGTTTCGTATTCAAGAAAAAAGCCGGCAAGTACCCAGTAAGACACAAATAGCTTCAAAGGTCACAGCGAGCTCCCATGGCTATGTAATTTAAGGGCACCAGAGCTCTCGACACTCTGTGGTCACAAAGTCTTGACCTTAGCATGGTGCTTTTGTTTAGCTTTCATGTTGTGAGGTTCTGTCATCACCTGTTGTTAGCCTAAGGTCAGTTTCACGCATCCTGCCCTCATGTCTAGTGACTGCAGCATAACACAGATGCAGCTCGATTTGCTTGTTACTATTAAATATTTGCTCTAATAACAGCGATGATGAAATGATTTCGGAAGTGGGTCATTGAAAATCATTACTAAATTGATCTAAAATTGATATACATTTAAATGCAGTGATAGCCAAATGTTATAGCACGGTGTAAATAACATTGGTGACAAAATGAGTACACACTGCTCGTGTCAGAGACGCAGGATATGTAAAACAGATGTAATATCCATTATGCACAATATAGTCGCCCTAATGCTCATACGCATATAAGTGGGATTCAAATGTCTCATACCTGCAAGCAATAACCGTCATTTCACCGTCTGTGTCAGTGTTTCTCAACCAGGGGGGCAGGGCCCACAGAGGACCTCAAGATGACTTAAAATTATTCAAAATAAGACAAAACAAGCATTAAAATAAGCAAAAACATTTTACATTGTTGGCCATTTTAAGAGCGAATGTACATCTGTCTTGTCATTGCAAGCTCTAGTATTTGGAAAAATTGTCACTGAGGGGGGCTTCAAATATTGTTGTGTGCAACAAGGGGGCCTTAAAGTGAAAAAGGTTGAAAACCACTTGTCTAGGTTAACTATTATTAGACCAAATATAGTCTGGCTATGAGTAACCCACTTCTTTACAAAAGAAACTCGCATGTCGTTTTTGCCAAAAAAATTGAGATGTATGAAATTCCATCATGTACGCAAAGTCAACAGTGATTACAAGGTTTTGGTTTCATCTATTATATTTTCACTGACAGCCCAAATTTTGCGTGGTTATGTTTGGACGACTTTTAAACACAAAACTGCTTGTTGGGATACCGGGCTGGAGTGGGACTCATTTTCAGCCCTGGAGTTTCATGCCTTAGACCGGCCCACTTTAGTTCACGACTGACTATATTAAAATAATATAATTAAATCCTCAGTAGCTTATATAAGTCTGTAATAGTGCACTGTTCTCTGCAGGTTTGCAATTCATTGTATTTTTCAAACATATCATTTTCAATTCAATGCAAATTCAGTACCCTAAACATTTTTTGATAATTTTGCAGCCCTACCATGCAGTATTTTAATATTATTCAAGTAAACTTATTCAAAAACTACTGAAATGGAACAAATGTGTTTGTGTTTTCCCCTATATTTTTATTTTTAACTCATTCCCCATCAGCTTTTTTTTAAAGTTGCCTGCCAGCATTTTTTTGTGATTTTCAAATGCCTTGCAGTAAGATTTTATTTTATAAATATATACATACAAATATATCAAATGAAAGAACAAAATGTCATTAGCAGGGAAATGTTTTCTCTTGATTGATGAGATAACTCATTAATGGCAGGGAAAGAGTTAAAAAATGGTGGGTCTTGAGATTACCTGTTGGGTTGAAAAAGTAGAGGAGAACCGTACCAAAGCAATTTTCTTTGAGCCCTAATAACATTTGCATCCCGAACTATGACAGCATCTTTAGCACGCAACCCTTGACAGAGCTGACAAATATCACATTATTTACTCACCGCTTTCCACGTGTAGATCCAGAAAGATGTTTTCAACCATGATAAGTAAATTCCTAAAGCAGTAATTTTTTCTTTTAACGTGTTTCTGATTTCATGTGTTACAGTAATGATTAATCTACAGGTTATTTAGTGCTCTAACATGGCTATTCCCAAACTGTGGTCCGCGGACCACTAGTGGTCCATGAGGGTACTGCAGGCAGTCCATGTAAAGGCAAAATAAAATATAAAAGAATATTTTTTATTAAGAAAAATACATTTTTATGTTTTAAGAATCTGTTGTACTGATGTGATGACCAGTTATAGTTTTAGTGCTAGTAAGCCTATTTAGAAGTGCAGATTAGGGTTGTGCCGATAGACGATAGTATCGTGTATCGACGATCTTCAGACATATCGCCAATGGCAGGCTTTCATGACGATAGTCATGACGATAGTTGGCGAATGGTTATTATTATTATTATTATCATCATAGTTTTATATTAACACAATGCATGCTTTTCCTCACATGAGGGTTTGTGGGCTTCACTTTACGTGGAGAGCTTGTAAAGAGAGAATTCCTTCTTGCACGTACCTGCACTTAATGCGCGCGTCTTGGTCTCCTACCACTAAATCCAGCGCCACGTGTCATGAGCAGCTACGCTTCTCTCTGTCTCACGTGCACGCGCTCTCGCGTCTGTCCAAAGTCTAAACATAAACTAAACTAGTAATCCTTATGTATTTGTTCAGTTTAATGCGTTTCATGCGAGCTGAGGCAAACTTTACTTTTTGTTTAAAATATGACCCGCTGCATATTAGCGCCTCTCTCTCACTCTCGCGTACGTCTGCCATGGCCTCCGATACTATCGTGTATCGCCGATTTCACAGGCTGACAATAGGACGATCTGAAAATAGGGCATATCGCCCAACACTAGTGCAGATAAATTCAGCCCTTTGTGTAGACATATTTTATTATGAGTATTATGAGGTGGTCCGCGAAAATTCTTGATTACAAATAGTGGTCCACACACACAAAAAGTTTGAAAACCCCTGCTCTAACACAGTGGTTCCCAAGCTTTTTCAGCGTGCGTCCCCCCTTGTGTACAGTGCATTTTTTCGCGGCCCCCCGAAAGAAAATGTATGACAAAAATAAAATGTCTTAAATGTTTTAAAATGTAATATTTTAATTAAACAAAACATATAGCATATAACCTATACCTAGTAGTGCTGTTGGTTAGTTGGCTTATTATTTTTTAGGTTTAATTACACAGAATTCATGATAAATGAATGTATTTTATAAAATGTCATAAAACTGGGGCCCCCCTGGCACCATCTCCCGGCCCCCAGTTTGAAAACCACTGCACTAACACATCCTGAAGTTTGACTTCTCTGAGTTTTTCAAAATAAAAGTTAATCGGGTTTAAATTTGAGGAGATCTTTTCGGCACGAATGTAACTCTTGTTACTTTTGTCCCGCTGCCAATACTGTTGTATATGTTGAAAATGGATATTATTCTAATTTGATTTAATTTCAAAGTGTTCAAACTGTTGACATTTTTTTTTTATTCTCAACAATTTAAGTATTTTCATTATTTTTACAACAATAAATGACAAAATATGTTTGCAGTTACATATTAACAAGGTCATTGTCATGTGTATTTACTAAAAACAAGTGTAACACAGAAATCTATCTTGTTTTGTTGTGTTACTTTTGATCCACCTGTGTGTTACTTTCGTCCAAGTGAAATTATACAGAAGTCATTTTACATTTTTTTCAAAATTCCTCCTGGTATTGATAGACAACAATTGTGAGTTACGGACCACAGCAAAAATATATCTCTGTCTAAAACATTTATTTTAAAATTAAGTTTTTCTGAAAAATGGTACTTTCACCCCTGCTCTCCCCTACTGAGATCATGTATATTTCCAAATTTTCAAATTTAAGCCTACTTTGTGTCAAAAGAACAGTTATATAATACACTTTCAAATTTGCATTTTACTTAAGAAAACATCTAATTCATATATAAAACTAAAAATTTTTTCAAAAAAAGGTGAGTTTTCATTAAATAGATTTAATTAAGAATTCTCACAGTCCTACCGATTAGCCAATCCGGGCCTGCTGATATACCACAAGTAAAAGTGCTGCATTATGCATAATTTTTAAAATACTAATTTAAATATTTATCATAACAAGTTACATTTTAAAATGAACAGGATTTTGCTGGATTTCTTGATATTAGTGCTATACTGCATGTCCCCCTTACTCTGTGATAGCAGCATGCACTCGAGCGGGTGCGGACTTCACAGGTTTGCAAAACCTGATGATCCGTGTTATCCCAGCATGATCTGATAAGGTTTCAAAGGGCATATGAACGCTTCAATGGAAGAAAGCAAATCTGACCTTTTGTTCAGAGTTAACATGGTCAATGTCACAAATTTGCCTACCTTTAACCTCCAGTAGAAATAGTTTAGAAACAATTTGCAGCATCATTTTACTTTTTCAAATTACTAAAGTTCTTTTTAATGTCAAATGAAGGAGTCCAATGAATGGCCAGAAAGTATTAAATACCACTCTTGACTGTTAGCAATGCTACCTTGCCCAGCTATAAAGAATAAACACTTTTCTTTGAGCCATTCGTCAGTTTCTCATCTAAAGCCATTCAAAGCATTTTTCTAAACGGCAGTCGGTGTCCTTGATTTGTGTCTATACAGTACAGAACAAAATGGAAATATTTTATAAAATCCTTCTAGTTTTGACTGCACAAATGAAGTGTCTTAGTGATTTATTCACTGTTTATTCAGCATTGGCTTGAAAATGCATCCAGGTAGACATCAATATTATCTATTATGATGAATAACATTATTAGGTAGGAGGTTTTACATCATTTTACACTTTAAAACACTGCATAAGTAATCCACTATATTCAAACACATCGTACATCCTATTTTAAAAGTGCTCTGTCTGTCTTTTGTCATTGCAGTAAAGGAAAAGGAAAACATTCCGGCTGATCCGGAATCTCACGGCATGAACGAGGATGCTCCATGCGACTGCAGGTCAGAGAGACTAAGTGATAGCTCAGTTTTAGATCTTAATGCAAGTTCTTTATCTGAGTGATTTTCAATGACTTCATCTCCTAATGCCTTTCTCTCCTGCATACAAACTTTACATACATGACACTTACCTGGAGCCACATAATGGGAAAAAACTAAGATTACAGATAGAGGTACTGAAGGACTAGATGGCTGTTTAGTCACTGTAAAGTCTATAGTGTAGCTGTTTGTGTTGGTAGTTGTGTTGAGTACTGAGTTTAGCATGTAGTATGTTTGTAATATCAGGTACCTGTGACCAAATACAGTATGTAAAAACCTAACTAAAATCATTTTTTGTGATTTACTGTTTTTTTACATAAAATGTAAATAATGTTTTGTGAAAATATAACCTTGATATCTTTAATGTTTTCCTCGCCAGCATTTAAAAAAAAAGTTGCCAGCCAGCGCAAGCATTTTTTATGTTTTTCACAAAAGTTGTATGCCTTTCAGAAAATGTTCTTCTTTAAATATATAAACAAACAATATATCAAAAGAAAGAAGAGACCCTCTGCTTTCAAAAAAAAAAAAAAAAAAAAAAAGTAAATTTTCAGGATTTTTTTTAAAGTGAAATATAGGGCTGTGTTGAAAAAATCGATTCACCGATTCTGAATCGATTCTCATGTTAATTTCTAAAGATCGATCCGTAACTTAGAGAATCGATTTAATAATTAATAACTTAAACTTGCCGCGTCATTGAATTCACGCATGCGCGCGAGGTGGAAGGACATTAAAACAACAAACATAGCGGTCAGGAACGTTAAGCAAGCGGTTGTTTTGAAAACTCTAGAAACGCTCAAAGCTGCGATCTACATGTAAAATAATCCACTCATAACAAATGAACGAGTTATTTGTGTAATTTTTATAATAAGCGCCATGCAGTGAATCCACCGCGGGTCTCCAGTGAAACTCTCTCTCTCTCTCTCCCTCCCTCTGTGCTCATGCAGCCGGTCTCTGACGGGCAGAGGTTTCTTGAGGCGCGCGCAACGAGGCGCCAAATAAAGAGTTCTTCTTACAAATAATGCTAATAGTTGTAAAGGTTTCTGAACTTTAAGCAAGCTAAGACAAAACTCGCGTTTATATCAGTGACACGTGCGCTGCTGGAGCGATGTAGTTTGACGCCTAATTTGCTTATAGTACAAACATATTTGTTCAGAAAGACGAGAAAGAGACGCAAGTAAAGAGCGTCAAGACCTTAAAACAGACTTCATCACATCAGCACCCATCATAATATCTATATAGAGGTCCGTCTCTCATATACAGGTATTTATCCTGTCTGTAGGTTTGTGCATAACTTTATACCTGTTCATTTTACATACTGCCTATTTTTAATGTAATGTATGCATAAATACAAAATACAATGCATACTATAGCTTCAATAGTCTATAATATTAATAACTCAATTAAAAACAAGATTCTGTCTATCAAGACTTAATCTGTTGTTATCCTCTGGGCATTTCCACTTTAACATTATTTACTTTAAATTGTCCATATTTTAAAACTGTGGTGAGCAGTTAAAAGCTATAGTGAGTGGCAAATAACTGCACATTTTTATAATCCAAAAAACTGAAAAACATGTATACCATGAAATATACTGATAAAATGACTCATGGAATAGATTTTTGGTCATTCCATGCACCCCTATCTGGCACCATTTTGGGCTTTTTTTCAAAAACACTTATCTAAATCTCGAAGATCGGATCAGATCGGATCGAATCGAATCGAACAATGATAATCGATTCAAGATCTTGAGAATCGGAATCGAATCGATTCTTGAAATTTGAATCGAAACCCAGCCCTAGTGAAATATTTCTTTAACTCTTTCACCGCCATTGACGAAATATCTCGTCAATCAAGAGAAAATGCTTCCCCGCCAATGACGAGTATTTCTGTCTTTCCGCAATACCGCTATTATCCACTAGGTATTATCCACCTTCCGCAACTTTTTAAAACCGGTAGTATTGCCCTATGGCAAGCGGCTGCATGTTCGTGTCTGTTTAAAGATCGCTCTGAATGGGATCTCTATGAAAAGTCCGTCAAAAAAATGGAATTATCTCTGCTTTTTGCTCAAAATGTGGTGTTTTTGCAGAAACCTACCCATATTCAACAGCTGATTATAAAAGAACCACTGAAGGTAGGATGAAACGGGGGTTTTCTTGTTTGAAAGCAGAGGGTCTGTTCTTTCATTTGGTATATTGTATGTTTATATATTTAAAGAAGAACATTTTCTGGAAGGCATTAAACTCAGGTGAAAATCATGAAAAACGCTGGCGCTGGCTGGCAACTTTTTTTAAAAACGCTGGCGGTGAAAGAGTTAATATTGACTGAGTAAGATCATGACAAAGATTGAAATCATAAGATACTTAATTTAGGATTTTATACCAAAGAGATGGGCAACACTGTATAATTTTGTTGCTGTATAACCTGCACCTGCTTTAGACACACAGTGACACCTAATATCCGAGGATAGAGATGTGTTGATAGGAATGTTGATCCAGGGATAATATTTAAAATCTGGCAAAGCAGAAGCAAGTATGCAACCCTATGTGTACACAAACATGTGTACTATTCTCTCCTTACTAACGTCTAAAACTCTTAAGGCACAGATGCCACTATTGTTTGCTAGTTTAAGCCCCTGCGGCTTTAAAACAAATCTTTCGGTGTATTTAGAGAGCTCCTCATCCTGAGAGACTCTCAACACACTGCTGATCTCAACACCACCTGATCCATCTCATTTTTTTAGAGAGCATTAAAAACCTGGAAGGAAAAGAGGCCAGAGAAAGGCGCGTGTGCGGTTCACATCTATACGTGCTCACATACGCATAAATGTGTTTCCATCTCATTACGCTTAGACGCAGAAACCCCTGTTTTATTCCTCCCTCAGGAAAGAAATGCAGTTTCAGCAGAGGCTGGAAGTCTGATTTCTACTCTGGTTGTGTTTAGAGAGTTACACCAGCAGACATCTGCTAACAGAAGAAACCAGATAGGGAAGTGTGTCCCTCAACAGCTTTACTATATGACAGTCGCCCCCATAGGCTTTCAAAACTGCATTATCTGGCCCACACAAAGAGGCTACTGATTTATTATGCTTTTGGGAATAGAAAAGCCGCTTTATCATGTTACACCGTTGATGTCGTTTATATGATGTACTACTGTAATAGAACGCAATGCATTCTGGGACACCAAAGATATATGGCTACATACAGTACACAAAGTCAATGTTTGACAGCGTAATTTACCAACAGGTGCGATTCTCAAATTGCGGATCGAATAGTGCCTGTGTGGACAGGTAACCAAAGTACCTTTAAATTCAGTTCATGTAGTCTTAAAGGGACACTCCACTTTTTTTGAAAATAGGCTCGTTTTCCAGCTCCCCTAGAGTTAAACATTTGATTCTTACCATTTGGGTCTGGCGCTGGGACTTTTGGCGTGGCTTGGCGTGGTCCATTGAGTCTGATTGGACCATTGGCATCACACAGAATATTAGCCAGGGGGTTTCGATGTTTTTCTTGTTTTGATTTTGACTCTTTTGTGGTTGCATCGTGTGCTAGGACCGACGGAAAGTGGAAGGTTTCGATTTTCTGGTCAGATGTGGGTAGGGACTGTGCTCTCGTTCTGGTGTAATAATCAAGGACTTTGCGCAATGATATTACGCAGCAGCCAAAAATAGTCCCCTTAGTATCTTTCAATAGCAGGGGACTATTTTCGGGCACTACGTAATATCATTGCGTCTCCTGCAGCCATGTTACGGCGGCAAAGTCCTTGATTATTATGCCAGAATGAGAATATAGTTCCTAGCCATATCGGCCTAGAAAATCACAACTTTTAATTTTCCATCGGTCTTAGTACACGATGTTACAACAGAAGAGTCAAGTAATAAATCGGAAAAATATCGAAACTCTTTGGTTATTTTTGCACGATGCTAATGGTCTAATCAGATTCAATGGATTATGCTAAGCTATGCTAAAAGTGCTAGCGCCAGACCCGGAGATCAGCTGAATGGATTCCAAAACAGTAAACTGCAGTTCATCAACTGGCCACTAGAGGCTGGCTTCAAAAGAGAGTCAATCCCATGCTAAAATGCTCAACTTTACAGCAAAAATAAATATGTTTACACCCTGGTTCAAAGTGTCTATATAGATAATTTTGCCTGTCATAACAACTGTGAGGGCGTGAATTTTTTTGTAACTCATCCTCTAAATTATATTAAGCCTTAAAGTTCTGCATAGTTAAGGGCGTGGCCACTTGAGTGACAGGTAAATTGCTGCTGCTGTCACTACCGTCGATGTAGGCGGGTGTGGTTTTAGCAACCAGGCACCTCAGCTCCACCCACGTCCCGCCACTTTGCCCATTTTTATTCGCGAGTGATGGCTGCCAAGCGATCTTTTGGGTTCAAAAATTGATACTATGTCCATATTTTATACAGTCTATGAATAAAACTAGTTCTTCTATGGCATTGCGTGTCACCTTTATTTTGACTTTTCACTGTTTCTGAAAATTGACGCAATGCACTCTGAAATGTGCCTGTGGTCAGCAGCACTATTATTTCCCAAATTAAAGCAGGATAAATGTCAGCTTATCCTAATAAATTTTCTGTCTGGTTTTATTGCCACACTCAAGACATTGTGGTGTCTCATAGTAATTGGGAGCTTACGATGTGACCCCCGTCTTCACAGAGACACCGGCTTGCTGGCAGCGTGCCAGCTCGCAATTTGGCAGCTACTTTTGGTTCGTCCCGTCATGCCGCGGGACTCATGTACCCTGACAGTCGGTTTGTCTACAGGCACACGCTGTGTCTCTCAAGATGGTCCATTTCATTGGCTAGCCAACGCAATTCAGCTTCATTCTAGTTCTGAGAGCATTTTCAATTGCTGTCGGCCCTTGAAGCCTTCGCAATTAGGAATGAGCAGAAAGCAGTGATAGCGTCCTCCTGTCTGCGAATCTCTTCTAGTCTGATCTCTGTCATTCTCAGTTCAATCTGACTTCTTTTTGTGTTTGACAGTGATGAAAAACCATTAAAGACAAGCCAGCAATTGTTGGGAGGCATCAAGGAGGATGACAGCCCCAGCGAAGACAGCTCCACTATATCGGAAGACGAAGACTGCGAGTTCAACGAAGACGGGTCGTTCATCGGTGAATACTCGGATTACAGGCGCAGGGTGTCGATGGAGGCGAACGGATACCCGCCTCTCACTTATTAAGATGCTGGTTTAACCTAAGGGACTTCACGGGGAGAAAGAAATGTTTGTGTGTGTGTGTGTGTGCGCGACTGAGTTTGTTTATGCGTGAATGGCTAATTCTTTACAGTGTTAACATGAAGGGCGAAAGGTTAAAAGAATAGTTCAGCGTTTACTCACCATAATGGACTTTGTTGCTTGTGGAGCAAAAGTTGCTTAGCCAATGCTAACCACCAGGAGTTGTCACTTCCAAATTGACGTAAAGTACCATAAAAATACTCCTTATTACTCTATTGCAAGTCTTCTGAAGCCATAAAATAGTTTCATGTGCCTTTCAGTATATTTTCTCATCTCCTGCAGCTTCCAAATCTCTTTTATATTTGTGTATATTTGTATTTTGTATGTATATAAACATGGCATGTCAAGCATCTACGGCCAATGCCAAACCTCTATTTTAAAAAAATGATTTTAACAACGTAATGGTGAAATCGTGAAAGTTTTCTTTATTGGGTAAATTATGACAGTAAAGAGCATTTTTTATTAAACCTCACTTGCAGGCTTGTCTAACACCAAAACAAACACGCTGCTTTGTGCACCTTCAAATTAATGTGAATTGCAAGGTTGGATTAGATAACTTTCACTTTTTCTGCAGAAGAAGAATAAGCAATTCAAGGTCTGTCACAAAATTGATATCTTGACAGCACAATTTTCGGCTACACGTTCGCTTGTGTGTGTAATCGCATAACCTCTCTGCTCGCCTCTCAGCCAAGTACTGACACCATGAGACAAAACAATTATGTTCAGACTGTTTATATATATTTATATATAGCATGGTGAGATTCAAGATTGTCTCATGAGTTTTATCAACGTAGTTTGTACTGTACGTATTTTACGAGGTGGCTAATTCGTATTAATTCATATGATCACATTTCTGTACAATTTGCCTCACTGGGGGGTTAGGGGTGGGGTTTTGTGTTTATTTTTATGATAATTGTATGTTTTTTGTACGATACACTTCGAATTAATATGAATTAGGCAACTCGTAGAATATGTATGATTTCTTGTGAGTTCAGGCTGGTTTTATGCAACCAGTCTAAGGGTTGTCAAGTCCCCCAATATTGTTCTCTTTAGCAAGCTTAAACTCTAAAAATGGCTTAACCCAGCATGTATCTAATATTTACCCAACATGGGTCAAAAATAATCCAGCCATTTGTGTACAATTTAGTATTGTTATTGTCTAAAATTAGATGATTCAAGAAGAATTGATTAAAAATCCACATATACACTGTAAAAATTGTTTGTTTAAAAACCCCTTAAGTGGCGCTGTCCCGTGAGTTTACTTCAATATTTTGCATGTACATTTTTATCTATCTCGACAAACTATGTATCATTGGAAAGGTCTAAGCCTCTAGAATACATATTTCAACAGTGTTTTATAAAATAAACTATGTAGGGAGAGTAATTGATTCATTTATGAAGAGAGTGTGCCTCAAAACATTTATATCCTGCTAAATGTCACTGTCCCACCGGCGGGACGCCTACTTTTACTTCAGTGTTTTGCATGTGAATTCATGACAAACTGTATAACGTTTGAAATCTCTAAGAGTGTAGATTTCACCATTTTGGTATAGGAATGACATAGCGACAGCCATTTTCTAAAATGCCACGGGTTCACAGGTAGGCCCACTTCGATATTATATATTTGTATTACTAATACCCTATCCTAAACCTAAAAATTACTACACACTATATTATTGGAAAGCTCTGAGAGTGTAGTTTTCATATTTCATCACAATTTGGGGAACATTATGACATAGTAAGAATCAGTTTCTAAAAGGTTACGGGCCCACAAGTAGGCCAAATTTGTTTTTACTTATTTATAACACTAAAACCCTACACTAAACCTAAAAGAATCATGACAACCTACATATCACCGGAAAGCTCCCAGAATGTACTTTTCATATTTCAAGGTCATCTGATTATAGAAATAATGTGACCTTTTGTTATGACTTCCCCCATAGGAATGCATATTTATTATTATTTATATATAACACTATTTCCTATTATAAATCTTCAGAAATGTTGACAAACAATGTATCATTGGAAAGCTCTAAGAATGTAGTTTATATATTTCAAAACGTTTTTGCATTAATAAGAATGCAGTGACAGTAATTTATTAATTTGTGACAAGAGTATGCAGCAAACCGTGACACCTAGTGGCCGTTGTTGGTAAAACCACAAAAACTGTGACACAAACCAATTTTTTTGTGATTTTAACTTGAAATTTGGATCACAACTACGTGGGACTTATGGCTTCATGTGCATTATTACTTATTATTATTTATAAAATGATTATGTTATTAAATTAGTTTTATTTCTTAAAATAAATGTAAACTGCTATAATGCTGCATTCACGCCAGCTGCGGTAGAGGCGTCAAGCACAAGTGATGTCAATGTGAAGATGCGTGAATGAGGCTTGTAGCGCGGCGCGGTAGACGGGATTCTGAATGGCGAATGGCGCGAATTGAGTGCCGCCACGGGAAACTTTGGTGGAAAAACGCGCTGCGTTAACCAATCGAGTGGAGTCGCAGATGCCCCTCCCATGACGCAAATTTCCGCGTAAATGTCTCGATGACTAGAATTTCATGCGCGGCTTTCATGCGCGAATGAAGCGAGTAAACTCAAAATGTTCAAGCGACAAACTAGATGCGGTAGACGCGAATCTGACGCCTTAAACGCAGCTGGGGTGAACCCACAGTAACAATTTTTATTTAAGATTTTCACCTGCAGACACTTCTGTGAAGAACCCTAAAGTGTCTTCTGTAAAACAAGAACTAGGCTTCTAGACCAAAAAATGCTAAGTTATATTAATTTGAAGGTGTACATCACATTTTCACCGCCCCACTTAAAAGGGATTTGCGTCACAAGGGGTTAATGTAAAATAAGTTACCCGGTTGTTAACCCAAATATATTAGTTGACCATATTTTTACAGTAAATTGTTTTGAGTCAACTAATATTTTTAAGTCAAATCAACTCAAAATTGTGAGATTTTTTTTTAAGTTGAACCAACAAATCCTCTTTTTTTTACAGTGTATTAATATACAGTATGAATTATGTCTGGGTCACAGCAGCTTGTAAATCCCACAAGCCATATTTATTGTTATTGTATGAATACAACCCTTCTGCTGTTATATGAGATTTTTGTAAGATTTTTGCTATATTTAAAAATAAATACACGAGAGGTAAAGCATTCTTTATTTTTTAATGCTGTTTTTGCATTCTGCATAATGTAAATAAGAGGTGTTTTTATTTTTGGAATTTCTCTGTTTACATTTTTCTTTAGCGCATTTCATTCCAATTTCTCTGTGATATGTATGTTGGTACTAAAGGCTTTGTTGTAGAATATTCTGTGCAAAATATTCCTACGTAAGTCATTTGTCAAGAATCACGTTTATTTCTTCATTTCCTTTATATTCATGTATTCATGAATCGGACATATAGGCAGCAAAACTGATTAAATAAACTGTTACATTTCCATTCTACATACTCTCTTAATCTCTCTATTGTATTTTTCTGCACATTTTCTGATTTAACCATCCAACAAAGTATTAAAAAATGTACATGCTGCAGTAGTCCAATGGTGCTTTATATTGTACTGTAGGTGGTAACCGATAGTTTTTAGAGAGTTTTGTCTTCAATAATAGCCTGATACTGTTCATGCTGTTGTTCAGAGTGCCTTCTGACCAATGACCTTGTGCTCCGTCCATCTCCACAATACAACAGTGGACCAATTAAGGGATGGACAGTGCTTCTGAGAGCACAACATCTACTATTATAGCCAGAACCAAAGATCTCCTTTGACCGTGACATGTCTTATAATACTACAATGAGTACAAGAGGGTCACTAGATCAGAATCACACATACAGTACTTGATGTATTATAATGCACATGAAAGTCAGTGAAAGCATACTAAATCACACATGCATTGTTGTCGTATATTACCACACATGTGGCTGCAGGTCAATCACATTGGACTAACTAACCAATCAAAAGTTAAAAAATAGTAGGGATGCACTGATACCACTTTTTAAGGTTTGAGTACGAGTACAGATATTATTTCCCTGGTACTCGCCGATACCAATGCCTGTTGTACTGTTTTTTTTCATGTGACAACTTCAACTCATAATATGAAAAAACAAATCATTCTTATGTGCTTATCACCACAAATTTTCAAAGCCCAAATTTTACAGTATCCAATAAGCTCCAAAGGGCAAAACCAAGGACGTAATGCATGAAATTTGTACCTGCCTGTCACAAAGTTATCAAAGTGCTAAAGAAATAACAGTCAACAAGACAATCAAATTTGTCATAAAGTACGTCACGTGAGGTATCGGTCATTGGTATCGGGGTATATTTACGAGTATGAGTACAAGTACATAAGCTTGGTATCGGTGCATCCCTAAAAATACTTGACTGAAATGTTAACAATGATCAAGTTCGGTTTTGCAATTTCTAGGCAAAGGGTGACTGCATGCAGATGATAAAATAAAAAGTTTTGATTTATTTTGGATGGTTTTACAACATACAATTTTGTTATGTCATAGATTGTATGAGTTTATTATTGTTCTGTAATTTAAAAAATATATAAAGAACAAGTTTTTGCATTGCAAAACCATACTGGTGTAATTTTATCATAAAGCTTCTTGACGTTTTACCTTAGGATGAATTTTAAAGGTGCAGTGTGTAAATTGTAGCGGCATCAAGTAGTGATGCTGCGAATTGCATCCAACGGCTCAGTCCACTGCTCAGCCCTCGCTTTTAAAATGCATAGAGAAGCTACGGTAGCTGCCACCAGAAAAACATGTAATTGACCGAGACAATTTAGTAAAAAAGTTTGTCCGTTAAGGGCTTCTGTAGAAACATGGCAGCACAAAATGGCGACTTCCACATAAGGGGAGTATGTAGATAAAGACGTCTCATTCTAAGATAATAAAAACATAACGTTCATTATAAAAAGGTCTTTATACACCCCTGATCATATAGTTTTGTATATTATTTTGCATTTCTGTCAAGAGGTCCTTCTAAAAATTACACACTGCTCCTTTAAAGAATATTGAAGTTCACATTTAATCTGGGCTCATATTGGCTGCTTCCTTTAGTATAAAGTGATTTATTTTAAAAATAATTAAAGAAAAAAAGTTGGCACAGGTATATTTTTTGTCTACGAAAGTAATTTCAAGCATTTAACCATACACCTTTAGATTAAATGATTTTTAAGATCATCTTTAACATTTGTTTCAAAACCTTTGACCGGTAGTGTATTTATATATATGACAACATATAGCAGAGCTGTGTGAAAATCCTTTAAAAATGTCTACCATGTTCCACCTACAATATACACCTACATGAGAGTGCGAAAATAATAACAGATTGTCTTGTGAAAAAGCCCTTTTTATATAACCTGACAATCAGTGCCCATTGAATAAGTAACATAAAATTTCGTGAGATTCTTGCTCACGATATCAGTTACGCATTGAAGTTATGCAGAGTTTAAGGTTGAATTGGCATTCCTCCATCTAAAGCTCTTCAAGATTAAATAGGCATTCAAACAATAATCAGATGAATCCATGGCCAAAGTACTTGAAAATCACCCGATGCTTAGCGTTGAAATAAAGGTCATTCTCTGTGATAATCCCTGTATCGTGGCGGATTATTCTTTTATCCTTTCTAAAATTGCTTTCTCTGTAGAGCAGTAAGACCCACTAAACAACAACAAGAGATTACCTTGCCATCAAGCTCTCCTGCCACCAAACCTTGTCCTTGTCAAAAGTGTTAAATGTTGCGAGCATGTCTTGTCTATGGCTATCGAATTCAGTGTGTACATATAGATACAACCCGCAGTGGACCACAGTAAGCATGTTTACCCTGTATAAGGAGTCAATGCACATGAATTATACATGACTGAGAGAGAGAGAGAGAGCTTGCAGTGCATTAACCAGGTATTTTTTCTATTTCTTTAAGGGATATTTGAGGGTCATTTTAGCCCAAGTGGCCATATTTAGTCAAATATGGACAGACAAGACCTCCAAAAATAATGACCTCATAGTTCCTTAACTCTTTCCACACCAGTGTTTCAACACAAATTTTTAATACCTCCCAGAAAATGTTCTTTAAATATATAAACATACAATATATCAAATGAAAGAAAAGACCCTCTGCTTTCAAACAAACAAAAAACAAAACATTTTATCCCATCTTCATTTGTTCACTTTTTATCAACCTCTCAAAGGGGTAGATTTTTTCAAAAACACCAAATTTTAAGCAAAAAGCTGAGATAATTGCATTTTTTTAAAGGACTTTTGTTAGAGATCAGAGTCAGGATGATGATCAAACATACACAGAGTTTTAACAGTTGTTTTGAACAGTGGATACTTTTTATAAGTTGGGTAAGAACGCCACCTGGTGCATAATAGCGAAAATATGGATTGCTGTAAAAACTCGTCATTGGCAGGCAAGCGTTTCCTCTTAATTGATGAAATAACTCATCAATTGTGGGGAAAGAGCTAATCTAAGCATTTTATGATGTACAATGTATTAGGGATAAGTTCCCTCTAGTGGCCAGCAGCTTTCTTTCACTGTTATGTGTCTGATCGGAACTTTACTTCTGGTTTCTGTTGTTTAATGGTCTGACTAGTGGCTATAATGAACTCTGAAACAAAAACCTTGTCAAAAACAACAAATGTTTTGGTATCCTAAGGACAGGGGGAGATGGCAATCATGGATCCCCACTATGTGAAGGGAGGTTTGGCAGCCGGTTTGTAGTTAACATCGTACACATTATAGTACACATTTTACACAGCAGCGTTACCTCAGTGTCATTTTTATATGCTTTAGCTATGAAATATGAACTAATGTAATCTACTTGTTTATTTATTTATTTATTTTGCTTGTTATCAGAAATAAACTACTCTAAAAGGACTTTGTTGTTATTGATTCTTAGCGGAGTTTACCTGAAGTTACGTGCGTTCCACGAAAGCCTTTGTTAATCTTGTTACAGCTGAAACCGTCTATAGTTACGTTTCAAGGTTGTTCACCTTGTGTCTCAGATAAGACACATTTTATTTTCAACAAATTGTAAAATTAGAAATGGTTTCGTAAACATTCATGGCTTTTAAAGATATTTTACCCTAAACATAACCACTTCAACCTTATAAAATCACAACACACAGGTAAAAGTAATCAGTCGTATTGTATAAATTGACCAATAAACAACATCGTGAAAGTATTACAAGCAACTCACATTGCAAACCTTGTGAATAAGATCACTTGATATGAAGAACCAGCCTGATCAGAATTCGTACATATTTTAGTTGAGTTGGCTAATTCGTATGACTTCATACGAAGTTAATCATGCAAAAATTTACGATTCTCATGAAAAAACAATAACAAAAACCTAACCCCGCGCCTAAGCCCAACATCACAGGGTTCAGGGCAAATCATTCAAAAATCTACGAATGTGGTCATATGAATTAATACAAATTAGCCAACTTATTAAATATGTACGAATTCTCGTGAGGTATCGTTTGAAGAACGCTATGATTGCAATGCACAGTCAGATGATTCAAACATAAACCAGAACATTTAAGCATGGCGCAATGGGTCATGAGAGCAGTCAACGGTTTTACCTGCTGGTGATAGAGGCGTTAATTTAGTAATGCATCCATGGGTCATATTTGGGGGAATGAACCAATGACCTATACAATTGTATGGGTTGGAGGATAGATTGGGACAAACACATAGTTTGGTAACAACAACCAAACATATGGTTATTTATAACCCAACAGTTAGGCTTGTCCATATTCGATCCAACTCTGGATTGAACCAATCCAGCATTTTTTAAAGTGTAAAGGGCTTGTTATAGTTGTGTGTTGGTCCCACGGCGTATTCAATTTATACTTTTGCGTTGATGTGCAAACACACCCGCAGACCGCTGGTAGGCAGTATCCACGCGTGTAACCACAGTAGCAGTGCGACCGTCAATGAAGAAGCAGCTTGGCAAGTTAACCTACAAACGAAGAAGAAACAGCAACTTGTGTATGATTTGAGAAGACCAGTAGTGATGGAAGTAAATAAACAGCGACTTATGTTGCAGTTTGAGTTAAATCATTCTTCAACTTGGCCCATCTTTGTTTTCACCGTCACAAACGGAAATACCAATGACGCAGATTTTTTTCACCTGACGAGAGGGGTTCTGGTGGACCAATCACAGCAATTGTGGTTTGCGTAGAACTGAGCATACGCATGACTATAAATTGGGATAAAGTATTAGAAATCACCTTTCTAACCCTAAACTCTATAAAAACGCCGGGTTGTTTTAACTTATAGTTGGGTTAAATAGAACCCAGTCTCACGTAGATGCGTATAAATAGCACGAAGTGTAAAAATTTCACTTTGGCGTGCATATGATACGCCAGTTCTTCCCATTCACTTAAACGGTGCATCTTTTTTTGTCGTTTTATATATTGGTTTCTCAATTGTTTTGCTATTTTTTTTACCATTTTCGCTTGGGTTTAGCGTTAGAACAACTTTTTGTTATATAAAAATGACATCCTAACCCAAACCCCAACTCTAACCCCAACTCCAAGCGACCATGGCTTAAATATGGACAAAAACATGGAGAAACCTGTATATTAAATAACCTCATTAAGCAAATCTAACCCTAAACCCAAGCAAAAATGGTTTAAAAAACAGAAAAAAATTAAGAAACCAATAAATAAACGACAAAAAAGATGCACCGTTTAAGTGAATGGGAAGGACTGGCGTATCATATGCACGCCAAAGTGGAATTTGGCATATGTATTGCACGATTTTTACACTTCGTGCTATTTATACGCATCTGCGTGAGACTGGGTAGGTTAAATATGGACAAGCCTAACTGTTGGGTTATAAATAACCCTATGCTGGGTAAAATATACTTGTGAACATTTGAAATGGATCAAAACCTTTTAATAAAAGTTGTCTTAAAATTTTGAACAATACCCGTTTTTGTCTTAGGACAACTTAAATGAACTTTTTAATCCACAGTGTAATATGAACAAACCCAACCATTGGGTTTAAAGTGAACTATGCTGAATTGTTTCAAACCATAGTTGGTTCAAATATTGACATTGACATTTTTTACCCAACCATAAGTTGAAACAACCCAGCATTCTCTAAAGTGTAGCCAAAGTAATATCCATGCTAATCGATTTTAAGCCCAATATTAACTGAGATGCTTGTTGGCTTTGTTTTCATTGATGAATCTTCTTGTAAGGTGACAACATGAAGACTTTAATTTATGGACGACAAAATTATGACTTACGGCATAAACCATATTAAGGTCATACTGTATTCAGTACTAATTGGATTTTTTACCATACCTGTCACAAAAAAAATAGGAATCATTCTGAAAAGCGTAACATATCGAGGTACTACCTCTACTTTTAAGCAACCTAAAAATTTAGAAAATCAGGCTAAAATAACATCAGACAACTTACAGAAAATCCTCAGTGACTCATTGCTGTGAATGTCTTATAGTAGCATCAGGTACAGGAGGTTATTCTTACCATACATAAAACCACAGTTAAAGTGCTTTCCAAAGTACCACAGCAGGTGATACTTTGGGTCAACGCAAACATTATTTCAGCTCATCCAACATAAACATGGACCCCATCCCTGACCTTAACCCTATTACGTTCGGATGCCGTGGCTTTCAGTTCTTTCATAAAGACAGGAATCAGCTTGTAAATAAATGCACCGGGGGTCTCATGTACCCATTATTGCAGACAGCAGTGATTTTGCCGTTGAGTGTACAGGAAGGTGGAGGACGTGTGGTATGAAACTTTCATAAATAATGAATGTTTAGTTCACAGAGAGGTGAAACATGGCAGGTGTGTATGAATGCATGACTCCAGTGTTGTTTTGGTAATAGTGGGGCAGTTGTAAAGAAATGTTTCCTCGACCACAACTCTCATGTTGACTTCTCAGTCAAGGAAACATACAAGTACTGTATGTAGGAGGAGCAACAATAATGTATACGGTATGTGGAAAATAAAGTGTTTTTTGAACCGTAAATCACATTGCATTACACCAAATAACCTTTTTAGCAATGTAATAGGGACTCTTTAAATCATTTGTTACATTTTATTACACCTTAGGCAGATTTTGACTCATCTACGACAGTGGGAATACTGATAGTAATTTTTTTGTATGAATATACAGCAGTGTATTCATGAGGATCTTTTTTATTCTAAAGCATATTTCATTCGATGCTCCCTTAGCACTTTAATTCTTGTAGGAATAAAACAGATATGAAAATATTTCATTCACAGCCAGTGGCTGCACACGTTAGGGTGCAATATCTCTATAGTGAAAAATCAATGATGGAGACGGTGCTGACAGAAATTATGACAGACGAAAGAAGATATATACAGAGCGAGAAGAACTCGGTGGCATCGCTCCAAAACTTGCTGTCTACTGTCTGCAGCTATATGCCATCGCTCTAAAAAATGCTGGGATGAACCCAACATATTGTTTGTAAATGCTGGGTTGAAAACACCACCGTTTTTCAACATTTTACTATGTTTTTACCTCAACTTAGACAGATTAATACATACCTATCTTTACTCAATGCGTGCACTTAATCTTTGTACAGCGCGTCGTGAATGTGTTAGCATTTAGCCTAGCCCCATTCATTCCTTAGGATCCAAACCGGGACGAATCCAGAAGCCACCAAACACTTCCATGTTTTCCCTATTTAAAGACTGTTACATGAGTAGTTACACGAGTAAGTATGGTGGCACAAAATAATTTTTTTTAAGTGGATAAAAATGAGAACTATATTGTAGGGCGGAAGAGCACTTATTAAGTACTCATGTACCAGTCTTTAAATAGGGAAAACATGGAAGTGTTTGGTGGCTTCTAAATTCATCCCTGTTTGGATCCTAAGGAATGAATGGGGCTAGGCTAAATGCTAACACATTCACAACGCGCTGTACAAAGATTAAGTGTACTCATTGAAAAACGATAGGTGTGTATTAATTTGTCTAAGTTAAGGTAAGAACATAGTAAAATATTTAAAAATGGTTGTCCTTTAAAGGTGCAGTGTGTAAATTTTAGCGGCATCTAGTGGTGAGGTTGCGAATTGCAACCAACGGCTCAGTGTACTCCTCTTTCCTCACTTTTGAAACGCATAGAGAAGCTACGGTACCCACCACCGGAAAAACATGTCATTGACGGAGACAAATTAATAAAAAAGATTGTCCGTTAAGGGCTTCTGTAGAAACATGGTGGCACAAAATGGCGACCCTCGAAGTAAGGGGACCCTCGGTGTATGCAGATAAAAACATCTCATTCTAAGGTAATAAAAACATAACTGTTCATTGTTAAAAGGTCTTTATACAGCCCTGATAATATAGTTTTGTATATTATTTAGCATTTCTGTCAAGAGATCCTTTTAAAGTCGCAATGAAATTGAAATGTAAAACTGTAATTTGTTTTGGAATATTGTGGTATTATGTACAAATGAATTATATGTGAGCTTCATTATTCATGTGCCCTCATAATCTTTAATCAAAAACGCAAATCTCCTCCACTCCTCAAAATGATCGCTATTTACTTCTGGTCAAATGTATGGCAGGTGGGCGGGGTCCGGGAGAAGATCGCTGCGATTAGCAATTAGCAACACGACCCAACATCAAACGATCCAATCAGATCTCGATAGACAAATTCAAATCCAGCCCTGTCTTATTTCATTTCAGATGCCGGTTTCACTCAGATATACGTCACCATGTGGAAAATAAGGCAATCGCTACTTCCGTTTCATGGCGACTTTAAAAATTACGCACTGCACCTTTAACCCATCATTGGGTCAAATTTTAAACTTTTCTGCGTTAAATCAACCGAGTGGCTGGGTTCGTCCCTGGGTTGAAATAACCTAACATTATTTTTTTGTGTAAGATATATGGTACTGTAACTAAAACCTTTCACCATAAAGCCGTTCATAGATGTCTCTGCATATTAGATGGAAAGTTTTTCAACACTAAAGAAATGATTTTGCTTTATGGGATGTTGGCCCTTTTCCTAGTCCTGTTCTCACATTAGTGCTGAACTTGATTTGTTTCACTGGAAAGGCAATTATGCAAAGACGCCTTTTAGAAGTCCATTACTCGTGGTACAACGCTTTAGATAGCGACTGCCTGATCGCACATGTCAGCTGGCCTATCAGAGCAAGCGCTGTGGCATCAACAGGAACAAGAAAACTCTCAGCCATGAAAGAAATAATGAGAGCCGAGCGGCGTTAATAAGCTTACACTGCACGACTGGCTAATGGAGAGCAGAACCTTCAGCGCCAATGTGTTTATCATTCATTCAGTACCACTATCCAAACACACTTTGACACACTAAAGGTGTTTCCGAATAGTACAAACATTTCATTGAAGCATCTTTGAAATAAAAATAATAATAAATTTTAGTTCACTTTATTTTCTTTCACAACTATTTTATTGTAGTTTACTAATTTATTATTATATTATAGTATGCACATGACCACAAAGTATACAAAAAGATTTAATAAATTATAAACTTGGTTCTCAGGGGGATGAATACATATGTGCTATAAATAATATATATATATACCGTTGAATGCACGGAGTAGTTCCAGTTAGTTTGATTACAGTTAGAAATGAATCCGCTACTATAAACATTGGTAACCATAGTAACACTGTTACACTTGCAGAGCGAGCGCGTCTCCCTTTAAAGTATGTCTCTCTCTCTCTCTTTTAAAACATTGCTTCTGTTTGAACTGTTTTGTTTTCATTTAATGTAATGCACTTCAATAAATGTAATGTGTCCTTATATAGTAATTGTGGTTGGAGACGCCAGTTTTATTTCACACTTTAAATAATTCATTAATAAATGATTAGTTCAAATAAAGATTGCCTTGTCACTGTCAGTGTTGCCTGTCATTCATAAATTATTTTAATAAATCAATTAAAGAATCATTAAGTTAGCTATATAAGCAACGAGGGGATAGACTTTAAAGAAGAGACGCACACACCCACAGGTAACTCGTGCACGCATCTTTTTCTCTCTCTCTCTCTCTCTCTCTCTCTATCCTTCGGGTCCTTCTCTTTCCGTTCTCTGTCTCTCCGCTACGCGTCGGGTGGTTCTTCGCCTCTACGTCGTGCATTAAAGCCGCTCTATGCAATTCTGCGTTTTTGTCAAACAGCGACCCCTAGAGTCGCTGGAGAATACTTGCAACTGTCGTAATTTCCCACTCTAGTACTCCAAAGATAATAAACAGGTAATGTTTCACAATTTCATACAAATATTAGGCTACTGCATAGTCTACTAAACTACAGATGATGGTAATAGGATAATAAGAAGTTTATTCCAAGTGTAGAGTGCATATAATAATAAAGTACCGCGTTTGCTAGCTTATAATGTTTTTACATGATTGCAGCTAAATCACAAGTAAACATTTCAAAATCCCATGACAAAGTTAATTGTGTACGTTGCATTATCTCATAACATTGTTCGCTATAAGGTCACTATACATGATTATTGCTATTTATCATAATAGTTTGCAAATTGTGCATGCAAACAAGTTTACAAATGAGAGATTTACTTACTAGTCCATCAACAAGATCGCCAGATCAGCATCCTATCCAGTGCTGTCTTTTAGCTCACGCCAACGAGTAAAAACCTGACCGAGTGGAACTCTTGTCCAGTTCCTAACGCGGTCAGATTCTCTTTTCCTTTTCCTACTCTCTTCCGAACGCGCTTTCTTAACTTTTAAATCGTTTAGCCTCACGTCTCAAATTCGCGCGTGCAGTTGTTGTTATAGGCTTGATCGACTTCATGCGGCGCTGCAAGAACCGACAGCCAGATGACGTCAAAGTGCCGTCTCGGAACATTCTCGCGGTACTTTGACGTCATCCGGCGGTCGGTTCTTGCAGCGCCACACGAAGTCGAACAAGCCTAACGTGTGTGACGTCGTTGCCGTAAAGCAAGTAGTGATTCTTGCGAGATTTGTCAGGGGCGGTTCTCTCAAGCTTGCATTGCTGGTTTTGGTAGCGGCGTCCTCCCCGAGCTTCAACAGGAGGATGATTCGCTCTACAATGACTTTGTTTACCACCGAAATAACTTTGAAGCTGTTATATTAAGGTAAAATAACTGCATAGTGTGTCTTTAAAACCCTTTAATGCATGGCTAGCCGTGGATTATCCCTTACATATAATAAATATGTTACATTAATTGTTAATACACTGGTCGCATTGGTATCCATTAAAGCTCAGCTAAATATAAATGTTTGACGGAGGAGATTGTTACAACATTGCCTCACAGGGTCACCCCTTAAGGGACGTCTCTGCATTCGTCGGCCATGTTTGCAACACGTTTGAGCAGCTATTTTAGCCATGCAAGCCCAAGTCAACAGTAACTGAATGGTGAACGAAATATTGTAAATGTGAGCCTATGAAACCTAGTCTAAATCGTATAATCTAATGATGCATCAAAGTTTGATTTTACTCATTGATTTGAAGCTTACTCAGTCAATATTAAAGATATCAAGGTTGTATTTTCACAGACTGAAAACAGTAAACAGTAAATCACAAAATAAAAGCCTTAGCTGGATTTTCACAGGCAGGGTCACATACTGTATCTCTATAATATTGCAGGCAAAAATCACAATTAAACAGTGGCAACGGAGATATTTAAAATATGTGTTTGTTGTGTCATGTTGTGTCATTTGGATACAGTCACTCTTAAAGGAGACATTTCACAAGGCTCTTTTAAGATGTCAAATAAATCTTTGGTGTCCCCAGAGTTCTAACTCGAAATACCATATAGATAATTTATTATAACATGTTAAAATTAACACTTTGTAGGTGTGAGCAAAAATTTTCAGTGTTCGCGTGTGTCCTTTAAAATACAAATGAGCTGATCTCTGCACTAAATGGCAGTGCTGTGGTTGGATAGTGCAGATTAAGGGCAGTATTATCTCCTTCTGACATCACAAGGGGAGCCAAATTTCAATGATCTATTTGTTCACATGTTTGCCGAGAATGGTTTACCAAAACAAAGTTACTGGGTTGATCTTTTTCAGATTTTCTACGTTGATAGAAGCACTAGGGGCCCAATTATAGCACTTAAACATAAAAAAGTCAGATTTTCATGATATGTCCCTTTTAAAGTCGCCATGAAATGGAAGTATCAATTGCCTAATTTTCCCCATGGTGACATATATCCGAGTGAAACCAGCTTTAATAAGACAGGACTGGATTTGAATTTGTCTATTGAGATCTGATTGGATCGTTTGAATTTGGGTAGTGTTGCTAATGGCTAATCTCAGCGATCTTCTTCCTAGACCCCACCCACCTGCCATACCATATGATCCGAAGTAACGAGAGATAATTTTGATGAGGGAAGGAGATTTGCGTTTTTGTTTAAAGATTATAAGGGCACATGAATTTAAAAAAAATAATGAGGCTCACAGATACCACAATATTACAAAAAACTTTTTTCATTTTATTTTTATGGCAACTTTAACAAGATCTAATGAGACAAACAGTTGTTAAAGAAAAAAACTGTTTAACTTGATTGTGCTTTTGATGCTAATGAATCAAAGAAATTATAATTTACTATATTATAATGATGTAAGGAACCCAAGGTGTGAAATCATTCAAGTTTACTGATATAATAAGTGCATACGCACATACCATAACACTGTTCATTAAAAATGCATGATGGCATCAGTAAACCAGTTATTTATATGAGCTGAAGCACAGCTTTTGATCGCTGTATTTTACGTTTATTTGACATGGCTGCGATTAGCAAATGTAAATAAGGAAAAATAAAATAAAATCACGAACCGACAAAATCACACGATCGAACGTAATGCAGAATACATAAGTGGTCGAATGAATAATTCTGATGTGATTAAAAAGCGGTAATGTGAGATTTTACCACGTTTAAAATGCTGACTCGGGCATCTTTATATTTTTATGAGCTTACATTACTTTTATGTACTCTGCCTTGCTAAAAGTATATTTTCCAATTGTCAGTGGTTTACTTTTCCACCAACCTTTGGGTTCAAAACAGTTCTGTAATAATTTGTTACGTACTGGAGAAATGTCAGCGTGATCAGAGAGGGAAGGAAAACAGCAAAGCTGAGATTTAATCAAAAAGATAAATAACAGATTGGCTGGCTGTGTTTAAATCCACTTCACTCCAGCGGTTTTAATGGGATCGGAGACGTGGGGATTCGCTGCTTGTACTGTTAAGGAAGAACAAAATATGGTTAATTACACCACTGTCACCCATTAAAACACAGTAATGGGCTTCTGTAGGCTCATTCCTGCAAAACTCTTTCTCTGACAAAAGCATTTACTTGTTTCACAACCCTGAAATAAAACTTTTTTTGTCTTCCAATACCAACTATAAATGATTGATACAGCCCTATATACTTCTTGAAATAGCTTTTAGTGTTAAACTAATTCACTGGACTTGTCTCTCCTTCTTATGTAATGTGTCATTAAATGTGAGTCATTCATTTTCAAGCAGTGTTCAAATAAAGTCAAAGATTATGGGGGTTCCCATAGCTAAGCCCCCCTCCCGTCATTATAGGGTTGCCATGATTTCACAATGTAAGATGTAATCCTGGATCAACATTTTTGTTGGCAGGGTGCATGATCTCTGAAAGCCAATGTTGATATTTGAAATCACCTAAACAAACACGCCCCTAACCCATTAGGGATTTTCAGGTACAACGATTTCTAGGGTTTACAAAGAATGGTGTGAAAAGGGAAAAACATCCAGTATGGGGCAGTCCTGTGGGCGAAAATGCCTTGTTGATGCTAGAGGTCAGAGGAGAATGGGCCGACTGATTCAAGCTGATAGAAGAGCAACTTTGACTGAAATAACCACTCGTTATAACCAGGTATGCAGCAAAGCATTTGTGAAGCCACAACACGCACAACCTTGAGGGGGATGGGCTAAAACAGCAGAAGAGCCCACCAGGTACCACTCATCTCCACTACAAACAGGAAAAAGAGGCTACAATTTGCACGAGCTCACCAAAATTGGACAGTTGAGGACTGGAAAAATGTTGCCTGGTCTGATGAGTCTCGATTTCTGTTGAGACATTCAGATGGTAGAGTCAGAATTTGGCGTAAGCAGAATGCGAAAATGGATCCACTGTGCAGGCTGGTGGTGGTGGTGTAATGGTGTGGGGGATGTTTTCTTGGCACACTTTAGGCCCCTTAGTGCCAATTGGGCATAGTTTAAATGCCACGGCCTACCTGAGCATTGTTTCTGACCACGTCCATCCCTTTATGACCACCATGTACCCATCCTCTGATGGCTACTTCCAGCAGGATAATGCACCATGTCACAAAGCTGAAATCATTTCAATTTGGCTTCTTGAAAATGACAATGAGTTCACTGTAGTAAAATGGCCCCCACAGTCACCAGATCTCAACCCAATAGAGCATCTTTGGGATGTGGTGGAATGGGAGCTTCGCGCCCTGGATGTGCATCCCACAAATCTCCATCAACTGCAAGATGCTATCCTATCAATATGGGCCAACATTTCTAAAGAATGCTTTCAGCATCTTGTTGAATCAATGCCATCAAGAATTTTTTGAATCAATGCAGTTCTGAAGGCAAAAGGGGGTCATACACAGTATTAGTATGGTGTTCCTAATAATCCTTTAGGTGAGTGTATCTATATCTATCTATATATATATTTAACAGCAACAAAAGTATACATTAAATGAAGTTTTTCTTATAGTTAACGCCACCTAATGTAAACTGGAACTGATTTCTGTCGGAGACAGATTTGAAGTGACAAGAGATTGATTCGGTAATAACAATATTTTTATTCTGGCTTCAGTGATTTTATTTCAGTCATTTTAGTCCCAAGTCGTATCATTATTGAACAATGCATGTAGCAAATATCAGCATTTTCAAAGAGCTGCTGAATAATTTGCTTTACTCATACAATTGATCTTTCTCCGTTGAAGCTGTTATCTATGGCATAAACCCCACACTACTATATAAAATGTGCCAGTTTTATAAATTCAACCCTCTAGAGATGTTATGTGAACTTGAAAGCACTTTCTAGGAAATATGCTTATTTAAAGTATTGTAAAGGGCTTTGTGATGATAACTCGGATTTAAATATTTTGTTCTGTAGACTTACACCACTACTATAAATTGGTAGGCTTGCCTCAGGCCATGCACGTAGTGATGAATATTTAATTTTTACTCAGAGAAGAAACCAGAATGATGGTGTAAAGCTGGACCTGCTCTTTGCTAACATGCATGTGTACCTTTAAAACTGGTGATTTTGCTTGTTGTCACATTTTAACACATTAAGATCAATAAAGAAAGCATTAACAAAAAAGCTACATATTGTGCCTAGACATGCCTGTGTAAAGCAAATGACAAAAAATAATTTCATGTGTCTTTTACGAGTTGGTTAATTCATATAAATTTTTATGAAATGAATCATACAAAAACATACGATTATTATAAAAACAATGAAACCCCACGCCTAACCCCAACATCACAGGGGCAAAAGCCAATCATACAAAAACATACAAATATAGTCATACGAATTAATAAAAATTAGCCATCTTTTAAAATATATACAAAGTAGTCTGTTTTTACACTCTGAGGCTGTTTTGGGGATTTCCGCCTGGATTTGGCCTACTCAATTTCAAAAGCTTCCCATACCCACATGCAGAGGTGCACATACAAACGTTTAGTATCATTTTACAGGAAACCCCCTTGAAATTATGTAAAACACTGTTGAAAGTGCAAAACATGGTTGTATGTGTTATCAGTCCTCTAATAAACACAAAAATAAAAAGGCGCTTTTTGATTTTTTTTCTAAAGTTTTTATTTGAAAGTGTATAACTCTGGCCCTGAGTGGTCACAAAACCTGGCTGCAGATAGTTTTGTTTGATTCCAGCAAATGTCAGCTTACAGAAAATTTTTCTCTATCATAATTTTTACAAAAGTTATTTTATTCCAACTGAAGAGAGGAATAATAAAATTTTTGCATTCAATTTGTGCCTAAAAACACTTTTTATGTCTCCATAACCACATACAGTGGAACAAATGCAATATCTTTATATCATTTTCAGAAAACCCTTTGAGGTTACAAAAAGAGCTGCTGTTTGTGACAAATATTGTTATTAATGTTGTTTTTCATATGATGAAACACCAAAGTTTCTTTTTTTATGTTGTAAACACTGTCTCTGATAGTGTATAACTCTGGTTCTGGGTGCTGTAGCAGACTGCAGACAGTTCTGGTTGCTAAGAGCAGCAGACAGTAAACACCAAGAAAAAAGAATGATCTCTTTAGCATGTCGCATTCAAACGTTATTCTTATTTTACTGAAGGGTGTGAAAATACATTTTTCATATAAAGGGCTTTATTTTGTTTTGCACAAACAATAAATAGCAAGGGATTACTGCACACAACCAAAGAAAATGCTGTGAATGGACTCATTGTTTAGAGTAGGACCTAAGAGAAAAGATGGTGTATCATTTGTGGCTATCTGAGGCAGTTCACGCTCAAGTTTCACATACGTTTACAAAAGACGATTTTTACAAAAGACACACTGTTTTTTTATGGTTGGTTGGACATTTTTGGGGGGTGGGGGGCAGAGGGAAATCTGGTGTTCATCAGAAAAAATTAATTCATACAGATTTAGAATAAGATGAGGATGAGAAAAATGATGACAGAATTTTCATTTTTGGGTGAACTTTTGCCGAAAGACTTCTTGAAATATGCAGCAATATCAAAGTTTTTGCATCTGGTCGATTGACCTAAACCTGCTCGGTCTGATGAACCGCTGGGTTTCATGTTTATAAAGTCCTGTTAAAAACAGAAGCAGGCATTAGTGTTACAGAGGTTGTTTGAAGGAAACATGTTCTTCCTGTAAATAAGCAGAATTGTACCATCACAGGCATTTCTGAGAAGCTTTTAGTGACTATCATCCCACTGATGCTATTTTATCACAGTGCCATTTACTACAGGCTTTTATCTGAATACACTATATATTATAACTGTCTACAGCGAAACGTCAATGTGGGCAATCGTTTGTTATCTCATGTAACCACTAAGTCACAATGCACGATGTTTACCTCCAACTGAACCTAAAGTTTTTTATTCGGTTGTCAAACTGTGTAACTATTTGGTTTCTGCCGATTTTTTTCACAGATTCACTCCAGAAAGCTCAAAGCTTGCCAGAATCAATCAATAAAAGCTGTTATGAGTTCTTGTTTTGACTTGTGTTGCTCAAAATCAAAGAACTCCTGTGCGTCTTATTAAACAGGCATATTGGCATATTTTATACCACAATCACTGTTGCCCTCAACTTCTTGTTTGATTGTCTGAAAAACATTTAAGCCGTGCTGTGATTTATGAAAACAATGCTTTTCTCTGAACTATCATTCCACTGATTACCTGGACCAATGGTTGCCAGGTAACTGAAGTGTTTTAGGGAATGATTTTTGTGGTGGAAGAAATAAAGACACTAGACCTTATATTTAAAGTCCACATGAAATCAAAATTGACCCTACAATCAAAAAAATGCTGGGTTATTTTCAACCCGCAGCATTGGGTCAAAAAGGGACGAGCACAGCCCATTAGGTTGTAATTTAAACTTTTCTAGCTTGTTTCAATTTAAAATGCTGGGTCGTTTTAACCTATTGTTGGGTCAAATCTAAACATTTTCTGGGATAATTTAACCCAACAGTAGTGATGTAGTACTCGAGTCCGGTCTCGAGACCGATTTCTGCTTTCTCTGACTCGTCTCAGACTTGTCTTGACTCGGGAGAGGAGAAGGACTCATGATTTCAGACCGAGTCCTTGAGACCAACGCATTTTTTATCTTCATATTAAAAAAACAACACAACACATAACAATAATAATAAAATGCAATGTTGACAGGCACTCGACTTGACTCGGACTTGCTTCCTCAAAGACTCGGTCTTGACTCGGACTCGACTTGAAACCCAACAGACTTGGTCTCGGCATAGGCGGTCTCGTCCCCATCACTACCCAATGGCTGGGCTCGTCCCTTTTTGACCCAATGCTGGGTTGAAAATAATCCAGCATTTTAGAGTGTATTTTTATTTTGTTAGCGCACTTTACTAGTTTTTTATTGAAGAGTCCCTTTTTCAAGTCAATGCAGAAAATGTCTTTTTTATTCTGTATTCAACTTACGAAAATATGTTGCAAAAATAATTCTGAAGTCAGCTGAAACTTTCAATTCACGCACGCATGCATAGTAAGCACAGTAAGCATAGAGGATAGTATAATAAACATGTCATTATATACTATGGTTTCAAGCCAAAATGACTAGGTTGTTTTAACTCATTGTTGGGTCAAATACAAAATTTTCTGGGTTGATTTAACCCAACAACTGGGTTGAAATTATTATATTTATGCTTTTCTTTGCTTTTGCAAACGTGTTGCATTAAAATCTGTGGTCAGTTCACAGCAGCAATGTTTTTTACTGAAATGATTCTCAGTATATGTAGTGGGTTGTGTATGGGCTGCATGAATCTATTGCACTGTAAAGCATTCATTGACTTAAAAAGTAAAGTTTGTTAGTTTGCCCACTGGGGATTCTAGAAACAGGGCAATGCAAATACGTTCAGTGTTTGTGTTATCTATATGACCTGTTTTTGAAAAACACTTTTTGGAGAGTTTCCTCTAAATCGCATATCAACTGATAACACAGCTTAGATTATTCACTGCTGACATACAATATGGGTTTAATTCTTTTATAAAAACACAAATGCTGTATCCCAGTGTTTTTAAAAACTTTTTACACCAATTAAATATTTAGCTCGCCATCTACCATCATAATGACCAACATTAAAATACAGCTACACTGAATAAAATATTATGAAATTATTATATATTAAATTTGCTCAATTATCTTACTTGGTTGCGATACACGTATTTAGTTGAACTTAAATGTTTTAAGTAACCTTAGCACAATCAAATTTAGTTGATCTGAGTAAAAAGCAATGCTACTATTATAATCATGTTAGTTCTACTTTAAATATAAAGTAATTATACTACAGCAACAGTACACATTAGTAAGCTAACCATAACTTACACTCAATTAAAACAAAAGCATTCCTGTGTAAATGCTTTCAAATCAAGGCATTTACACAGCTTTATGATAAAAACAACACTAAATAACTGATACATGTTAATGAGACTGTTCTCATCCTAAGCAAATGCTCCACTTGTCTGCACAATGGTAACCCTTTAAAAACCCAACAACAAAACCGAAATGCTTTCAAATACTAATATAACAACATACTAAACATTAATGTGTCCTCTTCTTTTCTTGTATGAATAAAAAAAGGCATAAATGACCATTTATTTTGATATTTACTCAAATTATTCATGTATTCCCAAACTTAGTCAATTGAGTCAATGAGTCAATTTCACATAGGTTGATTTAAAACACATGTGATATGCCTATCCACTTAATATTTTTTATTAAAACCATAAACAACATTGTAATGGGTTAAATCAGCAAACTGTAAACATGTTACATTTAATTGGGTCAGAATCATTTTTGTCCATTTTTGTGCAATTTAAACAGTTTGAGTTTGAACATTAACACATGCACTGTGCTTTCATAATTAAAAAAATAAATAATATTAACGATTAAATTAAAATGTACTCAAAAGTTAAACAAAAACTGTACTGTACTTAAAAAAGCTATTAAATTAAATTGTAATTAAAAGTTATGTACTTCAAAATATACAGTATTGTACTTACTGTAACTGTTTTAATTAGGGAAAGGAAAGGAAACCGATCTGCACTCATCATTACATCAAATAGGCGATTCTAATACATTCAATGACTATCCATTAAGACATATGCATTTATATCTTTATGTACACAATAATTATCTTTTACATTGTAATCCTTTTATTTTTAATATTTAGCATGTGTGTGTGCTGCTGCAGTGTGTGCAATAAGCGGACTTTATGCGCGCTGTTCACCCGCCTATATTGCAATGCACTTAGAGGGTTTTGCAGCGAAAGACAGTCAAGTTTGTTAACTTTGATATGACACATAGTAGATTAAGACACATACTGATAACAAATGTACTGTATACCTTGTAATGCACATGAAGTCACTTTGGATAAGAGCATCTGCCAAATGCATAGATGTAAATGTTTACACTGAATACAGGACATGTTCGCATTATTTAACATCCACTCTGTTATTGTTTCCTCAAGACACTGTGGCTATGACTTGAGATGATCGAGTCTTATACTGCAGAGGATTTCAAATCATGTGTAGACAAAAGCTTAAAGGACAGGGTTATTTGTGCGGGTAGAACGAAGACCTGTCATGACTTACTGCCCGGGGTTCAAAGTGTAAATGAGGTGCCAAAGTCGCTGACTGCAGCATAAGGATTTGCTCTGTTCTGCAGAGATAGAGCCACAGGAATTAAAAGAGCATCTGTCAGACAAAATGAGTCCCGAAAGAAAGCTCTTAAAGCTGGCAGATGATTGTAAATATCCCTGTAGATTTATGCCAATCAGGATATTTTTAACCCAAACTTTCAAACCTGAAGCAAAACCTGGACATTGCAGAGAAAGTTTAGCTTTAAGCTTTGGACTTTAATACACCACATTTAGGATAAGATGCACCCAACACTAAAAACTATCACAGTTTAAATATCAAGCAATAAAGTCTTGCTGTTAAGCATAGACTGTAGAATACAGTACTGTTTTATTTTTATAGGACATTTAAAACAACAGCAGTTGACCAAAGTGCTTTCAAAATAGTAAAGTTTAAGAAATAAAAAAAACGCAACATTTAGGGTGCCCCGTTATGTTTTTAAATGTTTCCAAATGTATTAACTGTGAAATGTTGCCGTTACATTCTGTAGTGATCAACCCTTAGCCCTAAAAACACACCAAAACTTTTAAACGCGGCTGAAAACGCCTTGAAGACGCCGAATGCCAGCAGTTTTTTAGCTGAGCGCTTTGGTAGCTCTCATACTTGAGCTGTGAGCCGGTTGGTTGCTGTGGTAATGTCCCGCCCTCCTCCACTGTGACTGGATGGCCATGTGAGAACTGACATTGATGAGCGGAGCTTTTCACTCAAAGTTGAATCTCTTTCAACTCTCGATGCTCAGCGCCAAGCGCCGGTTTTCAGGGCGGAAAAAAAACGCTAACTGCTGGCTCATTTAAAAAACACCCAATTTCCATTGGAATCAATTGAAAACATTCGCCGGCCGCGGGAGTAAAAGCTTTGATGTGCACGCCCCCTTACCGCTGAGCGTCGAGAGTTCAACTTCGTTGAAAAGCTCAGCTCGTCAATGTCAGCTCTCACACGGCCGTCCAATCACAGTGGAGGAGGGGCAGGACAAATATCACAACAACCAACCGGCGCATCGTTCAATGACTGATAAACAAAGCAGAAGTAACACAGCAACAAAAACGCTCATCTGAATAAAGCTGGCAGTCGGCTGAAATAAAGCTGTCTGCCTGGCGTTTCAGCCACGTATAAAAGCTTTGGTGTGCGCACCCCCTGAAATCTACCAATGCAGTCATTTTGACCATTTTAAAAATGTAATGCAATGTAATAACTTTGTTGAAATAAATTATGAAAAAAAAGAATGAAATAAGTATGAGTATTTTTTTACCTTGTATGGCCATAACAGTCAAATTAACCTTGCACATAAAAAGTGGTGTACCTTGAATTTTTATCTGTAATTAGTTACAATAGCAGGTTAATGAACTAATACATTTTCACATTCATTGAAATTTCTTTTTCGAGTCATGATGTTTATTATCAGTCATAACATAACATAACTATTTATTCATTCTTGATTCCATTGGAGGCTTCATGAGATTGTTTCCAATTCATGTGGTCCAAACTTTTCCAGAAGTCAAAATGTATTTCAAAATTTTACAAAATTTTTTATCTAACAAAATATTGTGCTTCAGTTCATATTTGTTGGCATTTGGACTTTATAAAACATAATTTATACTGCGGTGGAAAACTTTGCTCTCCCGCTTCCCAGATACAAATTGAGGCATGCACTTTCGTGGGTGGTGTAGTAGCTCTTACACAATTATATCACAAAAAACATATTATGTATGTGCAAATTAACTCTTTTTTTCATTAAACATTACCATAGAAGCTTTGAATGTAGATATGACATGACAAAAATTCACTACTGTCTGGTATGAATAACAGAATTGTAGTATTAAAGGTTCAAATAAACACAATGACAGTGCATCAAAGAATAAAAATTGATTTACATTTAGAAATAGATTTTTGTTTCTTCCATTTGTTGGACACTATGGAGTTCATTAAAGCACCAGGAATCAATATTTTTTCACATAAGAATGGAATTTATGAACTGTCAGAAGAAATGGGACCATGGAGGTACAATTTTATTCCCTGAGGAACAAACATTTACAGTAAGTCTACCTTTTAAGGTGCACAATAGGTCCTTAGTGTACAATAATGCACCCAAAACAAGTTATTAAAGGTACTAACTAGTACTACAAAATGGTATCCTACCCTAGTGATGGCCAGTACATAAAAGCACAAGCACAATTAAAAAAGACAAACCTTAGACCCCCACAGTAAGCCCAGCCTATATGCAATTTGTCAGACAGTGTAATAGTTTATAGGATTCCTATTCTCTATACTGTAAATGCATTGTTAATACAATGCCAGCTTTCACAACATTATTTTAAAATGACATAAAAAGTGTCACATTATTAAATGTACAGTAAAAATGAAGTCTTAAGTGTCTGTTTTTTACATGTACATGAATGTTCCCGCATGGTCAGGTGCACAGCCTTGCAAAGTATAAGTTTACGTGTACACAGATGTTCGACTTATCAACTACTTACAGGGCCGGCCCGAGGCATAAGCAAACTACGCGGCCGCTTGGGGCCCCGTGGCCACCAGGGGGCCCCCAATCGTTTTTTTTACAATTAAATAACTTAAACAAGTAATATAAATGAATGAATGAATATGAATGAATGAATATGAATGAATAAATGAATAATTCAAGACAAAAAAAATCTGATTTGCAGACAACTAGCTAGCGTTTGAGATTCTTTCGCAATATAGACACCTCGCGTGCATTGACAATTCGTGCAAGTGTGCGTAACTGTAATAAATGATAAGCCATGTCATAAAAAAATATTTATCCCTCTGGTGCCGAAAAGATAAAGAAGACAAGGACAGAGGAGGAGAAAAAAGCAAGCTAAAGGTATGTTTGCATGATTATTTACAGTATGTTTAAGTTGTTCAGCATGAGCTAGTGGTGTGACAGATCGCAGTTGATCCGTGATCGACCCACAGTTCAGGTCGCATGCGGTTTGCGGATTAATATGCAAATTTAAATATGGAAAGTGAATAATTTCACGTGTTTAAAAGGCTTGCAAATGTTAACATTTCAAGCGATTTTAAACCATTTAACCACAAAAAGGCGCTAAAGTAAGAAGCTTTCTAGACGCACATGCGTTTGAATGTTATGATTCATTTAATTTGATTTCTGTACCTAATGCTAATTTTAGCCCTTACTTAATGTGCAACTTTGTTCTTTTAATACATTTTTGTAATTTCTTTATTTTTTAATAAAAAAATTGGAGATGGGGCCCCCAAACAAATTCTGCTTAGGGCCCCTAAGATGCTCGGGCCGGCACTGACTACTTATCAACTACCAAACTTTAGAGTATTAGTAGACTGTCTGCTTAATATCTATTAACACTTTATTGTGATGATCCCTCAACAGACATTCAACTGACTATAAGTATCTTTGCAGGTGTATGCCAACCTCTTCCCTAACCCTAAAACTTAGAGTCTACTAATACACTAATGACAGTTAGTTGACATATAGTTGCAAATTTATTTAAAGTTAGTAGAATGTTTAAAGTGGATGATCAAAATAAAGTGTAACCCTGTAGGGTACGTACTACATTCTCCTGTAGGTGCATGCACAACCTACACGTACAATGTAAGTGGGGTTTTAAAAAATATGCCGAGGAACAGTAAGCGTGCTCTTCTGATAACAAAAATTGTAACACGCGCACTGAAAAATTTACTTTACTTCGGCATTTAAATGCATCGTAAGACATGTTCATAAGTGAAGATGACATTATTTTATTAAAAAAATTGTAATTTGAAAGAATCATTTAAATTGCTTAGCATCGTGTCCTTTTAAATGATTGTTTTTAACACATTAAAGATGCAGTTTGTATTATTTGCGCCGATAGATGGCGCTAGATCAAACAACAACAATGATGTTGTTTACTGATGCTCTGAAGCAGCGTGGAATTATGGGATTTGTAGTCTTTAACTCAACCACTGATGGCTATGAATCAGAGAAATCACGTTGATGGATAAGGTAATCAAGTCTTATAAATGTTGCGTTTGATGACATCATTTATTTCATTATGTAAGTTTATATGTGTGATGTTCAAAACGAAATTTTCAGTTATAGATATTATATTAGTCCGATGGTTTTCGTTAATTCGATGGTTAACGCAGCACAGAATTAAGTTTTCAACTTACAATCTACAATGATTTTTCACATAATGTATTGACAGTACAAATCTTATTGTGAAGTGTCTTAAAATGACCATTTATATTGCTGTACAATACCTTTGATGTGCATATCGTCCACGGGAAGACGCGCTGATTACAATCGACACACTAATGTGTGATCAATATAATAGCATACGATTTTTGAAGGGTTACGAATCAAAACAACTCACCCATCGCGTAAAACACAAGCAGGATCAGAATCTCGGTCTAGTTAAATGTTGTCGTGAAGCTCTCTCCATCCAGATAATGCAACAACAAATTGATCCTCATTCTTTTTTTTGTTTTGTTCCAAACTCTTCTTGGGTCGTTTGGTTGGCCCGTACGCTAACAGGAGCTGACACAACCAGCGGCAGACGGTAAAGATTTATCCATAAGTCCATAAGCAAGCGCATAGTTCCGCATTTGTCCACAACACTGGCTGCATCCGAAACCTCAAGGCTGTGAGGACTGTGAGGACTTGTGGCCTCGCTGCCTCATGAGGACATGACTTCGGACTCGGAGGCCTGAAGGCAGCTCAGAGAAAGGCTTTCCGACGCACTTCAAAGGCAGCGTGTTTGAAATATGAACAGAGAGCGCCTTTGTGATAACTAATCACATATTTGAAAACTACAATACTAATTTCTCGCTAGAAATGCAATTAAAATGTGTAAAAAGTGAAAATCTACCTTTATTTACACTAAATTTGTGCTCCAGCATCTTTCTTGGCCGGCATTTTATTTTTTCGAGCTCGACCAGTGTTCTCATGTGGGTTACGTCAGTAAAGGCGGTGACAAAGTGTCACATGGATATTAACGTCATTGACAGGAGACTGCACTGCCCCGTAACAATGTTTTGAATGGAAATTTTCTCAGGATTTACAAGTAGTTGAAAACATTACAGATATTGATAGTAATCAGCTGGACAAAATATATAAAACTGGCCTAGTGGTTTTTGGACATTTTACTGCAAATATCTTACAAATTGCACCTTTAAGGTATAGGTTTAATCCCGTACAGGGATTTAACTAGTCCTAAACTAAAATAAATGTAAGAACTGTCCAAACTGATAACATCTTGCACTGACATATCTTAAAATACATGAGCGTCCTTTGTTTAGCCTTAAAATGCAATATAATGTTTTTAGTAAGGCATGTTTGTTAAAACTAGTTTTTTCCTAATTAAACGAAGGCCTAGTCCTGGCTTAAGCTAATCCCTGTCTGGAAAACCACCCTTTAAATCTTTGAAACTCTTTTAAAATATACAATAGTCGGAATGACTATGGCATTAGCAATGTAACCACCATGTTAAATCTAATCAGACACAGGTAAACCAAATCTGATTGGACGAGTTGCATTTCAGAAGTGCTTTGTGATGTTTTATCTGCTTGTATTACTTTTCTTGACTATGTTTGCAGCATTCCAGTTGAATCGTTGTTATGATATTTCGCCTAAAGCGAGGATCGGCCTGTGTTTCCCTCAGGATTGTTCACAGTGGGGTTTCTCTTATCAGTGAGTGTGGAGCGAGCAGGGAGTGGAGGTGGACATCCTGGAGTGGACCTGGAGCGCAGAAACTGCACGCAGAACCCAAAGTGTTGCCGCTCCATTAAACTCACTCACAGTTGATTTGCTTTTACTATAGGGTTGTTTTAGCTTAAATAAACCTTGAAGGCATTTGTGTTACAGCTCAAACTTCAATGAGGCAAGAGTCAAAAGTTTGCTTTTCATAAATAAAGATGAACATCAATTCTTTCTTTAACTCAGACTCAAACCCAGGCAATACACACAGCTGAAATGAGATGATTTAGAGAGCCGATACTTTATTGGGTTGGTTAGAGGTCAAGAGAGGTCTGTTGTACTCCTAACATCTACACATTTGACACAGCACCCAATTATCTACAACTGTCTGTAAGACCCGACTGTGGCAGTCACAACTTCTAAATAAGCCCAGCTACAGAAGTGTTGATTGTATGAAACTAACAACTCCAGAATTTGAAATGTCAGCTATGTGTCAAATTGAATCCGATACAGTGTTAAATTAATAAAATATAATTTTTTTTCAATCAACTTTATGGAGAAAACGATTTATATTTTGGCATTTATTTAGTTTAGATACATCAAGCATCCACATCAACTTAGAGATTAGCCAGAGATATTTAATATTAAAACAAGATGCATCACTGGTATTGTTATGAATGGGTAAGATCGCAATGGTCAGTATTGCCGCTATAGTTCCACCTTCCAATAAAAAGAGCCAATCGTCAACCGAATAACATCTTCTAGAGGAGGGACAGTGTTGTAAAAAAAGATTTATAAAGATATTTATAAATGACAAAGCATTACACAATATTCATGTTACAATGCACAACATAGCCATCAGATTTTCTCCTGGATTCATACTGATAATAAAGACATTTTTTTCTCCGGGCTCTGCTCTTGCCAAAAATCTCGGCAAAAGTGACAGGTCTATATCAGGATTTACTGGCTGTGGTTCTGTCTTCAGCACCCACACAGCCTCTAGCATCATCTTCAGATACATAGACGTGCTTGGTATTGTAAAAACAATGGTGCTCTACAGTTTAATAATGCTTCTTCAACGAAGTTTACAAAATTTTGTCACTTTATACAGTCCAGGATCACTTGTAAGACCTCATTATCAAACAAAACTCTTTGATGCTTTGCCATCTTGATTGTTGCATTTATTGTTGCTCTGTGGGGAATGCCTACAGTATGTGTGCAGATGTGTAGTGTTTCTATTGCCATCTACTTTTGCTGTGTGTACATACAATTTTTAGAAATACAAACTTTTCAGATTGTTACTAGATCATTGTTACGTAAACCTACATGTAGCCTCAAATGGTAGATTATTGCATTAGCAGCACAAGCACAAGGGTCATGGGGTCGATTTCCAGAGAACACATATAGTAATAAAATGTATAGCTTGAATGTGCTGTAAGTGACGTACAACACTGTCAAAACATTTTAAGACGGCTGTGTGATGGATAGCGGTAATAAATGGTAAGTGGGTACTAAAATCTTGTGTAAGCAATTCAAATGCCTGACATCCACCAGACAGTTTCTTAACACCTTGTCTGCATTAACTCTCATATACACTCACACTGCATTGCTGATGACTCTATTGCTATCATCTAGGGTTGCAAAATTCTTGAATTTTCAAGGCTGAAAACTTTCCACGGGAATTAATGGTAAAATATGGGAATTAATGGAAATAAATTGGGAATTTGACAAAAATCACAGAGTTGCCTATAACAGGGAACTTAAATGTACACTGTAAAACCTAACAGTTAACTTAACTCAAACCATTTAAGTAAAACGGTTGCATTAGACCATTTAAGTTTTAAAACACATACATTTAAGTACTGTAAACTTGAGTCATGTGCAATTATGCACTTATATTTAAGTAGTGTTAACTTAAATATAAGTGCATAACTGCATATGACTCAATTTGTTTAAGTTCACAGTACTAAAATGTATGTGTTTTAAAACGAATGCAATCGGTTTACTTAAATGGTTTAAGTTAAATTTTAGGTTTTACAGTGTAGTTTAAAATATTGCAGCATAATTTTGTTTAAATTAAAACTACAAGATTTAATGCAATTTCAGTTGAATTTCTATCCGACACAATCCTCGGTCGCATGCACACAGCACACTGCTTACTGAAGGGCCATTGAGGCCACACCCCCTACATGTACTGGCATTTTTCTGTAACAGGCATAGATCATTTTTTGAATCCTGCACACAAAATAATGACAAAATGTCCATCTTTGCATGTATTCATGTTAATTACATTTGTTTAAAACTTCCTTGTGCTGTGTGTAAGCTAGTGTGCAACAGCATTATACCATTGAAAAGACAAATACACTGACTGAAAACATTTAGGTGAGATAATTAAAAAAGTAGTGAGCCTCCCTTACAAACACACTCACTCCTCCTGAAATATCAATATCACGACTAATTTCGGTAAAAATTTGTTTTCTATACCAAGAAAGTGACAAGATGAAAACCACTATTTTCTGTTACAAACTTTTACATAGCATCTTAAGGTTATAATAACATAAAACATTTAAATACATAATTTGATTTTCAAAGATTTATTATAAAAACTGATTATTTTTCTGCAAAATGCAAAATTTTCAAAATGCTATAAATCTATTGAATCAATATATAAATGTACATTCATATTTACCATTTTATATTCATTTAGTTGACTAGTGGTACACACTGATTAAAAAAATAAACAATGGCATTAATGAAAACACTTACTTTGTCATTTTAAAAACACTGTCATTGCAGTTGTCATCCTTGGGACGTCGTCGCTGAACTTTTTTTTACAGCGATCAGCTGTAAAATGTTTTGGTCCTGCTCGATTTTCGTTGACTTTGAGTAAAATAATGGAAAGTTTTTTATAAGATCCTCTGGGGTCAATGTGTTAGCATGACAGAAGCTTGATGCTAACAAGCAACAGTTGACATTTTTCCTTCGCCCGAATGCCTCTAACTTAAATTATTTGATTTTGAGGGCTTACGTTTCTTCCCCGCCACAGAAAACTACCACAGGTTTATTAATGCCATCAACAGTATAATTTTGTTTTTGTTTGTTGATCACGAAGTACAAAGTAGATGAGGAAAACGGGGATTCTGTGTGTATTCAAAGCGCCGCCATTGTTGTTTATAATGTGTGAAATGGTGCGCTGTGATTTGTTAAACAGATTTATTGCATTCTGCAGAGAAGGAGGACTGGCATTTATTGTGTTTTGGTAAAAATGGGAGAAAAGATGACAGAATAACATGGTTGATATCTGATTTTGTGTAAAATTAAGAATTGACTTTTTAATACTGACCTGATACTGTACAATACTAATTTTAGTGGTAACTATTTTTTTTTAAATGGCATTTATTGTGTTTTGGAACCAAACTCTTCAAATATATTTGATTATAGTTTACCTAACAAATACCACAATGTATTTATACAGTAGCTAAAGTAAATCAGATATCTAAAAACGCTTAAAAACTCATTTGTTCCCTCTGCAATTAGAATGCTGAATAGGGACAAAATAAATTTTTAAAACACGTTTTAGAGATTGTGTATGCCGTAACTAGTGTTATTTTTTGTGGATTTTGGTGTATATTGTAATTGGGTATTTAACCCGGTTTGTTCATTGTATGTTTTTGTATGGTTACATATGTTCGCACTGGCTGTGTTTTTGATGTCCAAGACAAATTTCTCAGAAATGAGACAATAAAGTATAAAGTAAAGTAAGTAAAGTAAATGTAAGCTATCACTATTTCATTGAACATTTATGAGGCTAGTTCAAGCTGTGCTGCTCTTTCTTCGACATTCTTCTAGCCAGTTTTCTGTTATCATACAGTCTCTTATGCTCATTAATCCTGCATTTATTTGATCAAAAATCATTTAGAAATCATTCAAAAAATCCACGGCTTGATGAATCAGGATTCAATTTTTATTACCTTGCATGCATGTCTGCTTATGACCAAACAAAATGTTTATTTATGTTCGTAATTGATATTGTTTATTACATTTCCCAAAATTTCCTAATAATTCCCATAATTCCTATTAAGTTTCCAATTTGGAATATTTACAAAATTCCCCAGATTAAATTCCCATGGAAAGTTTCCGGAAAAGCAACCATACTCTCATCCACAATAACAAATTTCACACAGAAGGCAGAGAGCAGATCTGACCAAGAGGTGCCAATATACAAAGAAGGATTTAAGTTTTGAAATCCGATTAAATTCGACGTGTTGTTCCTTTGCCACAGGCAACCAACCTCCATCGAGTTTAAGGACACATGCTTAGGGTTGATCTAAAGAAGGCTGATCTATACACCGCATGGGATGTGTTAGTGGATGTGATCAATAGGGTTGGGTGGGGATGGTTGGCACAATTGGATATCAGTAAAAGTGCAATTTCATTCATGAAATATTCATCAGCAGTATTGGAAAGAACGTACAAGTGTTGGGTGATTTATAATCTCAAACAAAATGGTAATACCCCCTACTGTATATCTGCAGCGGCCCGTAGGAAATTTTGTTATACAACAAACCTTTTCTATTGATTATTCTTAAACTGGTAGGGCTTCAAAAAAGGTGGGGAGATTTGAATTTACAATGACTCGCTTGAATGTGAGATATACTTCCAATATCTTTTGCATTTTTTATCTCTAGTTTCAAAGCTTTTCGTGTTGTTGTTGTTAAAGGGAAAAATGTGCAAGTGTTGGATTATAATAACAACAATCCATTTCTGTGAAAATGCACAAATACTGTTTATGCCTGTTTGTGCTTGGGACAGGTTAACATGATGGATGACCAATGTTTTGCAAGATGCAATGACCAGAAACAAACAAGGAAATGTGTTTTGTTGGTGCAATTTGTCTTTTATCAGTCAAGTATTAAAAATAACATGCGTGGCTGGTCGAAACAAAAAATATGGATGCAGTCGTATGTCATGTCTACAGTAGCTTCATTAAAACAATTTCATGTAACTGAATAATGCGTTCCCACTAAACATGTTTTATTACAGTCAGAATGGAAGCTAATTCAAGCTAACCAGCATGCCGAACAGGCTGGAAATCTGTTCAGCGAAGCCCAACTCCTCTCACAGTTAGTCATCATTGCCAAACATAACACATCTATGAGAACGAGTATCCACATTATGAACAGTGAGCAGAAGGACCTACTAGAATTATATTGGCTGAATAAGAGGACGCTTAGGAAGGGCAGTGCTGGAAACACATTTTGTATAGTGCTTTTCCACTTTCACATTAAGTCAGCTTTGTCTGCCGTCGGGGTTGAGTCACAGCTCCTTAGAGTCGGAGTAAATGAGAACGAGCCGCAACTAAACACAAGTAAGAGTGATGTTCATGGACACGAGTGGGTTTGCTGCTGTGTTATATGACTCTGAAATGTGTAGCTCAGCACAAATACAGCACACATGCTCGTAATGGCTTCTGGTCTTTAAAACGTCTATAAAAGCACATTTGAAACCGCTTGATTCAGTAAGCCATAAAAGTTATTAAGTTGTAAAGAAAGACAAACACATACTGGTTAACAATTATGCCTGCTGTATAACAATGCACCGGTAATATGAGGACGACGGTGGAGCTGTAAAATATGTAAATAATAGAGGATGATTAGTTATGCAATAGTCGCAGTTATTGTTTAAAAAAGTGCTCTTAAAGGAACCGTTGAAAAAAACTCCTAGGAGAAAAACACCCCTGTTTTATCAGGATGAAAAAGTCCAAAAAGAAAAAAAACCTTGAGAGAAAGCGAGGCATGGCTGATTCTACAGATGATATACCTGTACAATATATTAGAAACTATTTTTTAAATTTCGGAATCCTATTAGCGTAGCAATTGCATGTACTGTAATGCAAGTGCCATACAGTACAGTATAATGGTTAAATATCTGCTCGGTTACAGACAGGCTAACTATTGCGGCATAAGTATATTTCCCTGACGAACCGATCGAGGTCCTGGACCCAACTTTCTCTAAATTCTCTGGAGGGGAAACAAGGTAAATTCGAGCTAGAAATCCTGTAGTGTGAGTCTGGCTTTGATAATCAGACAAATAAAATTATAGAGCTACAGTGGAGAGAATAATTATTATTGAATTTAACTACTAATAAAAGACAAAATAATCCACATTTGAGTTTGTGACTTCATTTCAGAAGATTAGACTCCCTCTGTCACGTGAAATTACCATTAATAACATCTTTCACCGTAGGTTTAAATAAAGGTCGGACACCTATCTTCACTGTAAAAACTCTTTGCTGCACTTAAATATTAAAATGTAAAACTTTTTGACTAGCTAGAATTTGCTATAAATTATAAAAATAAAGTTGCACAATCTAACTAAAATTAATAAATTATAATTTAGCCGTAAATAAAATGATGGTCACATGATGACCTATTGATCCGGAATGATCCCTCGTATGTCACGACTGGGTAGGTGAGACAGGACGCAAACGCAGAGTTCAAAATATAAATAACATTTAATAATAAAATGGGGAAACAAAAACACGAGGAGTAACAGGGTAGCAAAAACATAGTAACATCCAAAACAAGTAACACGGGAAACAGACATGGTAAGCAACGACAATGAACCGGCAGTCATTATTGCACAAACACAGGTATAAATACACAGACTAATGACAAACAGGTGGAATGAATCAGGTGATTAATCAATGAATGTCCAGGTGACAACGATCAGAACAGAAACAAAACATGACACGGATTAAACCGTGACATAACCCCTCCCTCTACGAGTGGCTACCAGACACTCACATAAACACAAAACAAAAACAAAGTCTGGTAGCGAGAGTCCAAGGGAGGGGTGGAGGGCTTGGGGACCCTGGCGAAGCCGGCAGCCGCCGGGATGAAACCAACAGGACGGTGGGTCGGACAGCGCCAGGAGAACCGGAGCGATCGCTCCGAGAACCGAGGCAGACGAATTACCCCCCTTCTGGGAATCGTCGACGATGAGGTGCCCCCCGGAAATCATCTCCCGTCCCCTCGTGGAAATGGAGACCCTCACTCGGTAGCCACCCCGGGGAAATGATCGGGCGTGGTCCGTTCCGGATCCCCCTACGAGCGGGACGGTGGTCCTCCGAGGGACTGTCGACGACGACTCAACCGTTGGGGGACCGCCTGGGCCGATCCTCCTCCCGCAGGCCTGCAGGAGCGAGCGATCGCTCACGGTGGTCCCCAAGAGACATCGGGGCTGATGGGGAATGAACCCCGATGTCACTACTCCCCCTCGACGAAACTCCTGGGGGAGCCGCCCTCCGTGAACTTGCTGCGTCCTTGAATGGCCGGTTCATTCTGTCATGACTGGGTAGGTGAGACAGGACGCAAACGCAGAGTTCAAAATATAACTAACATTTAATAATAAAATGGGGAAACAAAAACACGAGGAGTAACAGGGTAGCAATACATATTAACATATTAACATCCAAAACAAGTAACACGGGAAACAGACATGGTAAGCAACGACAATGAACCGGCAGTCATTATTGCACAAACACAGGTATAAATACACAGACTAATGACAAACAGGTGGAATGAATCAGGTGATTAATCAATGAATGTCCAGGTGACAACGATCAGAACAGAAACAAAACATGACACGGATTAAACCGTGACATCGTAGTGCTGCCCATAGATATGTATAAAGGCTAGATGTCTCGCCCGCGCTGCTGGCCAATTGAGTGGAACGTCTGCATTTGGCGGCCATCTTACCACAGGGCGCTCACTCACTCGTAGCATTGTGTTTGATGCAGGTACTTTTAAATGACCATAACTTGCTTAATTTTCTACCAATTTTCAAACGGTTTGGTTTGTTATAAACGCCAAAGATGTACCTATGACACTGCATACTTAAATTAATATAAAATTTCATGAAACATGTTAAAGCATCCACAATTATAGCCACGTTAATACCATTTGTTAGAAACCAAACCATTTGAAAATGGGTAGAAAATTGAGCAAGTTATGGTCATTTAAAAGTACATGTATCATTAAAACACAAAGCTATGAGTGAGCGAGCTGTCTGGGGTAAGATGGCCGCCAGGTGATGACGTTAAAGACTCCATCAAAACTAGGGATGCACCGAATCCAGATTTTTTAGGTTCGGCCGAATCCCGAATCCACCGTTTAAGATTCGGCCGAATCCGAAACCGAATACCGAATCCTACTCGCATCCTTATTCCATTAACACAGTAAAACACATTAATGAATTAAACAACGTCCACAGCAATGTATTTTTTCATTTTATTTAATTTTAACCGTACATTATGCCAGGATGACAAGTTGGAAAAACTATTTTGACAATTACCATAAGCCTATGCATAATGAAAGCGATGCGTTGCGACACGCTCGTTTTTCCAATAAGCAAGCAGCTCCGCGCTGAAAACTATATTTAACTTTGAGTGAGAAGCTCCGCTCGTCAATGTCAGTTTTCACACGGCCGTCCAATTACAGTGGAGGAGGGGCGGGACATTACCACGGCAACCAACCGGCTCACAGCTGAAGCATCACAGCTACCAAGCGCTCGGCTGAAAAACAGCTGGCATTTGGCGTCCTCAAGGCGTTTTCAGCCGTGTTTAAAAGTTTTGGTGTGTCCAGCCCCTAAAGGCTCACCGAAAGAAAAAGCTCATCTCCACGTCAGCACCCGATGTGTGTAATCAACGGCCGCGTGACGTCGACCAGCGTAGCGCAAGCCTAGGGTTCGGTTCGGTGGAAATAAAATCTAGGATTCGGCCGAACCCGAACCCCGTCAAAAAGCCCAGTATTCCGCCGAATCCGAATCCGAATCCTGGATTCGGTGCATCCCTAATCGTAACACATCTAGCCTTTATACATATCTATGGTGCTACCAATTTAGCAATTTTGTTGCTAGATTTAGCAACTTTTCAGACTACCATAACAACTTTTTCCCAAAAGCACCTAGCAACAAATTTAGCAATTTTAAAATGTATTTTGCTACTTTTACCAACTTTTTTACCAAACTGACTCAAATCTAAAGAGCATGTATAATTGTTGTTTATTTAGGTAAATTAACTACCAATACAGTGCTTCAATTGCTACATATACTGTACTGTGATTTTTCAATAGAGTGTAGCTGTTCAGTATCAGCGTTATATTTAAAAATATCTGATCAAATATGTTTGTGTTTGTATTAATTTTACAAATATAGCCTACCATATATTTATATTTTTTTCAAACAAATCTAAATTAACATATTTTAAATAATGTTTTTTGCTGAGATGGCATGTCAGTTTGAGAAAACTCATTGTGTATTTTGTAGAAATTGGAAAAAAGATTCACAGGCTTCAAGGTTTCTGGTCTTTATGCTATTTGACTAAACTAAAAACTATTCATACTTTGAATTAGCCCACTAATAACAGTTTTAATTAAAAATCATAAAAACAGTTTTCAGAAAACTGGTAAGCAGGCTCATACTGATTTTCTAATTCTCTGAATTATCCTCCATAATTGCTGTTTTTATTATTTAAATCATAAAAAATAACAGGATTGGAATAAAATTATATTTTAAATATAACAAAAAATCCACAATAGTCTGTAAACTTAATAATATCTTACAGTCACAATTTAATATATTAATTGCAAATACTGCGTAGACACACACACAACTCTGACAAATAAGTTGAAATAACTTAAACTTTAAACTTAAAAAGTACAACAAGAAATTATTTTAAAGTTTATAAATAAAATAAATAAATACTTTTAATATGGTTTTGATGACCATTTTCTTAAACATGCAATTTGTAATAAATTCAAAATAACTTTTTGAATAAAGATTTTTTTAATGCTGTTTTAAATAGTAAGTTTATTTTATTTAATATTTATGTAGAAATCGAAATGTTACTCTAAATGTAGCCATTCTGACCTAAAACAGGTCCAAACTGTTCCTTTGAACCACCTGGCAGTAATTTCACAAAGTGTTCCCATAGCTCAAATAGTAGATCATTGTGTTAGCAATGCAAAAGGTTGTGAGTTCAAACCAAGGGGACACACATACAGATACAAATGTATAGCTTAATGCATAAATGCATAAATGTTGAACCTCGGGATGGTTTGTATTTATGCTGTACTGTATGTTGTGTGCATTTTTGTATTTAGTTATGTGAATTTATGTGCAGTTATGTGAGTTACGTGAAGACACTATAAAATTCTCCTTTTGATTTTCACTAAAATAATAGCAACATACAGGTTTACATGGAAAACAGATGAGTATAAAATAGCAGAATTTTATTTTTTTGGTGACCTATCCCTTTCAGACATTCAGTGTCAGTCTAAATTGCTTGCATATACTAAATAAATAATAAGTAACAAGCAAGGTTTTATACATACAGCAGCAATTTCATGTATATGTATATCAATCTGGCATGCACAGCACATTTCATCACTTGCCGAACAAACTCCATTAGAGGTTCAGAATCCAGACAGAACTCCGAGAACAGATTCGACCTTGCGAACAGAAATGTACTTTAACATTTATATTTGAGCAGCTTTATATAAAACTATAGCGATTCAATAATAAAAGAGGGCACCATGGTGATCTTTTGATAAGAAAGCCGCTGAATGAGGATGCTATGACCAGATTTCACTGAAGCACCAGATAAGTGTTTACTCTCGAGCCCTCTTTCAACGTGCACCGGCTAAAAAGCTTCACAGATGCGATAAGCTACTTAAGTGCTATCAATGTTCAGGCCTGCTCGCATTCGCCCAAATCACCATGAGATCTTCTAACAGCATAGGGGCCGACGCTCTCAATCACTGCCATAGAAGCCGACAGAAAACTCAGCAGAGGTCTCAGTCTCACTGGGGAGCCATCACTGTCCATCAAATGCCCTCAATTCGGTTCATCATTACCGCCCTTCAATTTATAAGCCTAATGTGCCGTATCTGCTTCTCAGTGCTTAATCTGAACCCCTCGCTGCATCACATCAGAGTGAACGCATGACTACATCCACCAGTTACCTTTAGCCTCTTATCTGAAGGGTCCAGTAAAGGTGTTACTGTAGTGTACCTAGGTCAGATATAGTTAATTAGATGTTGGAAAGCTCACATTCCCCTACAGTAAATTACTGCTGCAATTCTAATAAACAGTAGGCTTTATAAAGATATAGTGCATCTACAAATAAGACTTTTATTTAGTAACTTAAAGGTTGCCATTGGCAAGGAGAAAACCCAAGACTTGGGCATGCCGTTCGCTCGTGATTCATGTGTCTCTGGGGTCTCCGTTTGAGTCGGGTTGATTTGTGAGCGTGTTTGTTCTCAGAGCTCAGCAGATGAGGATGCTGAGGGAGTTGTTCATCCATGCTGGTTCACATGTTGCCAAAGATCAGTAGATCTCAACGTGATGCCTCCTTTGAGGCCACACAAGAGATGCAAGAGTTTATTATGGCAATTTTTGAAATAGCCATTTAAAATAATAATAATAATATCTTGGGATTTTGTACAGTTTTTTTCCTTTTGTTTAGATTTTTAAATGTATATTTTAGTTTTTAGAATATATCCTCCAAACTCTACAACAGTGTAGGTCACTCAAATACGACCCACAGGAGCTTTACCAAATTAGCGCCCCTACTGGCAGCAGGTGATACTATTGAAATTTCGCCTTAATGTAGTGTGGGGTTCATTCTGGGCATTCCTGTATATCATGGGTTAACACACATACTGATAAAAACTATACCTGGAATGCAATGTTAGTCACTTGTTCAAAACTTCTGCCAAATGCATAAATATTAAAGGGGCCAATGTCACAAGACTTTTTTAAGATGTAAAATAAATCTTTAGTGTCCCCAGAGAACACATGTGAAGTTTAAGCTCAAAATACCATATAGATAATTTATTATAACATGTTAAACTTGACACTTCGTAGGTGTGTGCAAAAATGTGCCGTGTTGGGTGTGTCCTTTAAAATGCAAATGAGCTGATGAAATGAAAACACTGATCACAATGATGGTAGTTTGTTGCAATTGAAACTCAATTGTGCTGTCAATTATTTTCTCTCTCTCTCTCTCTCTCTCTCTCACACACTCACTCTCTCTCTCTCTCTCTCTCTCTCTCTCTCTCTCTCTCTCTCTCGCGCTCTCTCTTAATGGGTAGCATTATTAAAATAAGATCTCCTTATGACATCATAAGGGGAGCCAAATTTCAATGACCTAATTTTTCACGTGCTTGCAGAGAATGTTTTACCAAAACTAAGTTACTGGGTTGATCTTTATCACATTTTCTTTGATAGAAGCACCGGGGACCCAATTTTAGCACTTAAACATGGAAAAAGTCAGATTTTCATGCCATGGCCCTTTAAAGTCTCCGTGTAGTCAATTATAATTGATCATTTATCATTTAAAACTCATCTTTGAGCATCATAATAGCATATATAAAAGTTTTTCCTGTCACAATATTTTCTTCATGCTTTAAAACAGCTTGACTGTAACTCTACACCCTTGCCTCATTTAGTATTTGCAGATCTATGAATATGCAATTTGTCCCCACCTCTACAGAATCACCAGTGTTGGGAATGTTACTTTAAAAAAGTAATTAGTTATAGTTACTCATTATTTCTCACAAATAGTAACTGAGTTAGTAACTGCGTTACATTACTATAAAAGTAATTAATTACCAGGAGAAGTAATTACTGCGTTACTTAAAAAATTCTAATATTTTAAATTACTTGACTGACCCCCTTACAAAATTAAATATGTTAAATGACTAAAATGGATATTAAAGAGAAATCACTAATTTTGTGGCAGCATGTGATGATGTGAGGTGCTTTATTAGATAAGAATTACTTGCCACAGACATGGAGAGACTTTTTCTTCATGTTCAGAAGTTGCACATGACACAAACATTCTTGCCTTTCACCTCAACAATGGAAAAGTAGTGCTTTATACTTTGTGTTTGCGACCGCTACCTTTGAGCTTGTTGTACTTGCCATCGCCCTGTCGCCGGTGTTTTCGGAGTGATTGATGCGCGATGACCGGGCTGCATGTCAGTGCTTTGAGATGGGGCACAGCAGCAGCACCGCTGCTCGTTAAGAAGAGAAAACGACGCGTATTTTCATATCAGTCTACAAAAGTCTCCAACCACGCTAGAAAAGATCGCTAGATTTGTCCTATAAAGTCGCTTAAGTGATAGAAAGTTGCTAAATCTAGCGACAAAGTGACCAAGTTGCTCAGACTTTTTTACACTGCTCGCTCCTCGGACTGTGCAAGTGTGCGTGCCTAACTCTGCCTCTGGTTGGCTAACGATGGAAGTTAAACCAATCATCATCAGCTATGTGGTTCTCCCACCCCCTCTAACACACACACACACCAATCATCATCAGTTATGTTTCTCCCAACACACATACACACACAAGAGAAAAACAGTGTTTGGCTGAGAGAGCGAGCATACGTGGGTGAAAATCACTATAGTGAGATCAATTTTAGTAACGCACAGCATTTTAATGTAAGTAACGATAACGGCGTTATAACGGGGGAAACAGTAATTTATTTGATTACTCGTTACTGAAAAAAATAACACAGTTACTAACGCCGATTACTTATAACGCCGTTATTCCCATCACTGAGAATCACACAGCTCAGATCATAGATATGGATATGCGAAATAGTCCCTGCCTCCACTCTTACCACTCAAACATGGTAAGGAGCATCACATTTCTGGCAGACGTCAAAAGTATTCAGGCCAATCACAACTTACAGATTAGCTGGCCAATCAGGGACACAGAGCTTTTCAAATCCATGCGTTTCAGGAAGAGAGTGAAATCTGGAGCTACAAAGATGTACGGTATGTGGAAAATAATGTGTTTTTAACCATAAACCACGCAAATACATTGTATTATACCAAATACACAAAATAACGTTGTTTTTTAGCAATGAAATAGGTGCCCTTTTACAGTTGCAGTCATCAAAGAGCTTGCATATCAGCTTGAAAAATCAGTATTGGGTATTGCTATCGGCCCATCATAAAGACACCAAATGAGTACTATCGACTGCAAAAAACCTGATCGGAGAATCCGATTTTCCCCAAAGTGTGACTTTAAAGCAAATTTAATCGTGGGTAAGGGGTCATGTAAAAAGTTTACACATTACGCATAAACACACACTTTGATTGTTAGCGACGGTCAAATGTTTTCATTTCATGATGAAGCGCAACATGACATTGTAGGTTTTTAACACCTGCTAAAGGGTCGTAATAGGTCGTAATAAGCTGCTTGCACAAATGACCAAAGGGCAGGCTATTTCACTTTAATATCAGAAAGCCTAGTTTGTGTAATCTTGAATTCAAATAATTCAAAACAGACTCAGGATCTGAATTGCCAGCATGTGACCAGAAAAGGTTCGTTATTACCTTCATTAGCTAATTAAACTAGCTGAGAAAGCACTTAAAACTAAAATTGACATTCAGAAGATCATCAGAAAAGCAAGCTGTCGTGGTTTGCTTCTCGTAATGAGAGTAAATGTACAGCGCACCCAAAGGTTAATTAACTCGGAGAATGACACTTTGTTTTCACTGAAAGAGCTGAGCTTAGTTATGTACTACAATTACATGAAAATGTGAAATATCAATGGCGCATGCCCTAGAGGTTTACATGGACCCCTTTGACAAAGGACAGCATTAGGGCATGTTGCTTTTTCTGTTAAAATTTTTTTGTCTTAAGACATTCAGCCTTAACAACAAATAGGTTAAACGTAATATGTATCATACAGGCTGGGCTTAAACAGATCTGATCAATTTCGCTTTTGTTATGTAAATATAATAAACCTAGTTAGGGATGCATTTTCCTAATTTTTTTTTGTTCAATATGCTCCTTTCATTTAGGCTGAAAAGTCGCCCCATGAGCACCAGCATATGAAACGATATCATAAATCGTTATTTATCACACATTATTTACAGCAAAGAGCGCGGCTATTCAGATGTAAAAATGTTTTTCAGATTCAGAATTACCACCCCCACTAATGCTGCGAGGAAGAAACCTTTGTACAATCAGATTTAATCAGCACTCGGCCGTCCACTTTGGCAATCTGCATAACCGCTTCTGAGAGCAAACCTTTTTGAAGAAGTTGAATGGACAGGCTGTGAAACATATGGGCTGAAGACCTGGGACTGAGCAAAGGATATTTTTCTGAATATTTTGCGTGAATATTTCATAAAATCACCACCCGTTTGGGTAATTGATGCTAGGCCGTTAACAAGCAAGCGGACCAGGGGGTGTGAACACAGCTGGACACCTCAGATGATCAACGCTTGCTGGGACTCTTATGGTAATTTTGATGTGATTCAGAATGCTGCTAATGCAAGAACTGGAAATGATAAAATGAAGGAAGTCAAGAGGATGCTCGTGAATGTGGAATGCTGCTGATGAAAGTAGTTTCATCTGAGAAACGCAAACATGAACTAGATGCATTCACCTGTCATCCAGAATAAAACATGTGATGTTAAATTGCTTATTAAAGGGATAGATGACTATTTATAGAGCATTGGGATCACTAGATGAGGGCTTAATTTACTTATTTTTTCAATATTTAATATTTCATTTATACTTTCTTTTGCCTGTAGCTCAAAATTATAAAAAACATTCGATTGCTTGCTTTGGTTTTTGCAGAATGCAGTATGTGTTGTGCTAATTCTTCTGTTGTAAAATGTCTTCTTAAAGGAATAGTCCATTTTCTTAAAAGAAAAATCCAGATAATTTACTCACCACCATGTCATACAAAATGTTGATGTCTTGTTCAGTCGAGAAGAAATTATGTTTTTTGAGGAAAACATTGCATGATTTTTCTGATTTTAATGGACTTTAATGGACCCCAACACTTAACACTTAACTCAACACATAACAGTTTTTTTCAACAGAGTTTTAAAGGATTATAATCAATCCCAAAAGAGGCATAAGGGTCTTATCTAGCGAAACGATTGTCATTTTTGACAAGAAAAGGTCCGATCCAGCGCGACCTACAGTAAATGCGTAGTTACGTAGGGAGGTCACGTGTTACATATATAAAACGCACATTTGCGGACCATTGTAAACAATAAACTGACACAAAGACATTAATAACTACTATCAGTTGACATACAACAACATAGGAACGGTCCTCTTTCAACACACTTGTAAACACTGAGGCGGAGTTTTGCGTTCATCCTCTGTGACCTCTTTACGTCATGACGTATTGCGTAAGGTCACGCTGGCGCTTTCAGGACTGGATCTAGATGAGAAATTGTGGTTTAAAAGTGCATATTTATCTTTATTGTCAAAAATGACAATCGCTTCGCTAGACAAGACAATTATGCCTCCTTTGGGATCGTTTATAGTCCTTTGAAACTCCGTTGAAAAAAAACTGTTACGTGTTAAGTGTTAAGTGTTGGTGTCCATTAAAGTCCATTAAAATGAGAAAAATCCTGCAATGTTTTCCTCAAAAAACATAATTTCTTCTCGACTGAACAAAGAAAGACATTAACATTTTGTGTGACATGGTGGTGAGTAAATTATCTGGATTTTTCTTTTAAGAAAATGGACTAATCCTTTAACATAAACATTAAGATCAACTAGATAGAAAAGTTTGTTGACAAACTTTATGTTGGCTTGACAAAGCCTGGCCTGAACGTTAAAAACTGTTTGACAGAAGTTTAGTTTAGTAGGCTATCTGGCTGTTAGTATGTCTAAGTATGAAGCTAGCCTGATTCAGCATGAAGCTAGCATGATTAGCCTGAAGCTAGCATGAAGTTAACATGATTAGCATGAAGCCAGCATCAAGTTAGCATGATTAGCATGAAGCTAGCATGATGCTAACATGAAATAGCATGAAGCTAGCATGATGCTAACATGAAATAGCATGAAGCTAGCATGATGCTAACATAAATTAGCATGAAGCTAGCATGAAGCTAACATGATTAGCATGAAGCTAGCATCAAGTTAGCATGATTAGCATGAAGCTAGCATGATGCTAACATGAATTAGCATGAAGTTAGCATGATGCTAACATGAATTAGCATGAAGCTAGCACGATGCTAACATGAATTAGCATGAAGCTAACATGATGCTAACATGAATTAGCATGAAGCTAGCATGATGCTAACATGAATTAGCATGAAGCTAGCATGATGCTAACATGAATTAGCATGAAGCTAGCTTGATGCTAACATGAATTAACATGAAGCTAGCATGATGTTAACATGAATTAGCATGAAGCTAGCATGATGCTAACATGAATTAGCATGAAGCTAGCATGATGCTAACATGAATTATCATGAAGCTACCATGATGCTAACATGACTTAGCATAAAGCTAGCAGGATGCTAACATGAATTAGTATGAAGCTAGCATGATGCTAACATGATTTAGCATGAAGTTAGCAAGATTTGTTATGAAATTAGCATGAAGCTAGCATGAAGCTAACATGACCCAAAGACCCAACCCCCATGTCTCTATGATGTTCGGATACAGAGATATAAGGCTTTGTTTATTATGTTGCTAGGGTGCTCGTATTTGGTTGCTAGGGGCGTGGCTTAATACCTCGATAAGAATCCTCAGAGACTGATTGGATGCCTGAGTAAAATGAGTCCACCCCCATATCTCTGTGACACTTTGCTGCAAAGATATCCATCTGGGCATTTTATAATGGCAGTCTATGGGATATGTTGCTAGGGTGCCCAAAAATGGTTGCTAGGGGCGAGGCTTAATAGCTTTGGGACGATCCTGAGAGACTGATTGGATGCCTGAGTAAAATAAGTCCACCCCCATGTCTCTATGACACTGTAAAGCGAAGATATCCCATCTGGAATGTTTTTATTCCCTTATATGGGCATGTTTCCTGCCCCATTATATGTCAATAGGAAATTTTGGGTGGCTCTTACGCCCCAGGGGTGTAACTTACACACCAATGTGAGGTATGTTCTCACAGTGCCTGCCAGCCTCTTCAAATGTGGTAACCCACAAGTTTCTACAAGTTTCTCGCTCTCAGCTATGACCCGTCAAAGTTTGTCGCAATGTTAAGTCAATGGAAAATTTGGGGTGTTTGAGCGCCCCGTTTAGGAATTCGGTAAGTCCCATCAGTTAGAAAAGTCATAGCACGCTAAGTCAGACCAGTCCGAAGACTTTTGGAAAGTTTGGTGAATGTAGCTTGAAAGCTCTAGGAGGAGTTACAGTCAGAAATTTTGGGGATCAGAAGAAAAATAATAATAACTAGATAGAAAAGTTTGAAGACAAACTTTATGTTGGCTTGAAAAAGCCTGGCCTAAACGTTTAAAACAGTTTAAAAGAAACTTAAAACAAGTTTAGTTTAGTAGTCTAACTTTCCGTAAACATGATTTAACAAAAAGTTAGCATGTTAACACGATTTAGCATGAAGCTGGCATGAATTAGCATTAAGCTAGCATAATGCTAACCTGAATTAACATGAAGCTAGCAAGATGCTAACATGAATTAGCATGAAGCTAGCAAGATGCTAACATGAATTAGCATTAAGCTAGCATGATGCTAACATGAATTAGCATAAAGCTAGCATGATGCTAACATGAATTAGCATGAAGCTAGCATGATGCTAACATGAATTAGCATGAAGCTAGCATGACGCTAACATGAATTAACATGAAGCTAGCATGATGCTAACATGAATTAGCATGAAGCTAGCATGATGCTAATATGAATTAGCATGAAGCTAGCATGATGCTAATATGAATTAGCATGAAGCTAGCATGATGCTAACATGAATTAGCATGAAGCTAGCATGATGCTAACATGAATTAGCATGAAGCTAGCATGATGCTAACATGAATTACCATGAAGCTAGCATGATGCTAACATGAATTAGCATGAAGTTAGCATGATGCTAACATGAATAAGCATGAAGCTAGCATGATGTTAACATGAATAAGCATGAAGCTATCATGATGTTAACATGAATTAGCATGATGCTAACATGAATTAGCATGATGTTAACATGAATTAGCACGAAGCTAGCATGATGCTAACATGAATTAGCATGAAGCTAGCATGATGCTAACATGAATTAGCATGAAGCTAGAATGATGCTAACATGAATTAGCATGAAGCTGGCATGATGCTAACATGAATTAGCATGAAGCTAGCATGATGCTAACATGAATTAGCATGAAGCTAGCATGATGCTAACATGAATTAGCATGAAGCTAGCATGATGCTAACATGAATTAACATGAAGCTAGCATGATGTTAACATGAATAAGCATGAAGCTAGCATGTTTTATTATTAAATTAGCATAAAGCTAGCATGAAACTAGCATGAAGCTAGCATGACTTAGCATGAAGCTAGCATAAGGCTAACATGACCAAAAGACCCAACCCCCATGTCTCTATGATGTTCGGATCCAGAGATATAAGGCTTTGTTTATTATGTTGCTAGGGTGCTCATATTTGGTTGCTAGGGGCGTGGCTTAATACCCCAATAAGAATCCTCAGAGACTGATTGGATGTCCGAGTAAAATGAGCCCACCCCCAAGTCTCTGTGACACTGTGCTGCAAAGATATCCATCTGGGCAATTTATAATGGCAGTCTATGGGATATGTTGCTAGGGTGCCCAAAAATGGTTGCTAGGGGCGTGGCTTAATAGCTATGGGACGATCTTGAGAGACTGATTGGGTGCCTGAGTAAAATGAGCCCACCCTCATGTCTCTACGACATTCTAAAATGAAGATATTTCATCTGGGACGCTTTTATTCCCTTATATGGGCATGTTTCCTGCCCCATTATAAGTCAATGGGGAAATTTGGGTGCCTCTTACACCCCAGGGGTACAGCTTACACCCCAATGTGATGTATGTTCTTACACAGCCTACCAGCCTCTTCAACTGTGATAACCCACAAGTTTCTACAAATTTCTCGTTCGCAGCTATGACCCGTCAAAGTTGGTCGTAATGTTAAGTCAATGGAAATTTTGGGGTGTTTGAGCGCCCCGTGTAGGAATTCGGTAGGTCCCATCAGTTAGAAAAGTCATAGCATAAATCTACGGACCAGTCTTAAAAGTTTTGTAAAGTTTGGTGGGTGTAGCTTGAAAGCTCTAGGAGGAGTTACAGTCAGAAAAAGTGTGGACCAGAAGAATAATAATAATAAGCTTAAATACAATAACAGTATGTTGGCTTTTTCAAAGCCAACATAATATCTAGATAGGTAGATTTTCTGAATAAAATGTGAAGTGGTGCTGGCTGTGGCAAAATTTTAGAAACAATATATGGTTATACTCCAAACCAAAAGTAAAACGGTCCAACCCCCATCTCTCTACGATGTTCTGATGCGGAGATATAAGGCTTTGTTTACTCTGTTGCTAGGGTACTGTATTTGGTTGCTAGGGAAAAAAATGGCATCCACTAGTGATTACCCTCAGAGTCACGAGTCAAACGGTCCAACCCCCGTGTCTCTACGATGTTCTGATGCGGAGATATAAGGCTTTGTTTACTCTGTTGCTAGGGTACTGTATTTGGTTGCTAGGGGAAAAAATGGCATCCACTAGTGATTACCCTCCGAGTCACAAGTCAAACGGTCCAACCCCCGTGTCTCTACGATGTTCTGATGCGGAGATATAAGGCTTTGTTTACTCTGTTGCTAGGGTACTGTATTTGGTTGCTAGGGGAAAAATGGCATCCACTAGTGATTACCCTCCGAGTCACAAGTCAAACGGTCCAACCCCCGTGTCTCTACGATGTTCTGATGCGGAGATATAAGGCTTTGTTTACTCTGTTGCTAGGGTACTGTATTTGGTTGCTAGGGAAAAAATTGGCATCCCATAATGATTACACTCCGAGTCACGAGTCAAACGGTCCAACCCCCGTGGCTCTACGATGTTCTGATGCGGAGATATAAGGCTTTGTTTACTCTGTTGCTAGGGTACTGTATTTGGTTGCTAGGGAAAAAATTGGCATCCCATAATGATTACACTCCGAGTCACGAGTCAAACGGTCCAACCCCCGTGTCTCTACGATGTTCTGATTCGGAGATAGAAGGCTTTGTTTACTCTGTTGCTAGGGTACTGTATTTGGTTGCTAGGGAAAAAATTGGCATCCCATAATGATTACACTCCGAGTCACGAATCAAACGGTCCAACCCCCGTGTCTCTACGATGTTCTGATGCGGAGATATAAGGCTTTGTTTACTCTGTTGCTATGGTACTGTATTTGGTTGCTAGGGAAAAAATTGGCATCCCATAATGATTACACTCCGAGTCACGAGTCAAACGGTCCAACCCCCGTGTCTCTACGATGTTCTGATGCGGAGATATAAGGCTTTGTTTACTCTGTTGCTAGGGTACTGTATTTGGTTGCTAGGGAAAAAATTGGCATCCCATAATGATTACACTCCGAGTCACGAGTCAAACGGTCCAACCCCCGTGTCTCTACGATGTTCTGATTCGGAGATATAAGGCTTTGTTTACTCTGTTGCTAGGGTACTGTATTTGGTTGCTAGGGAAAAAATTGGCATCCCATAATGATTACACTCCGAGTCACGAGTCAAACGGTCCAACCCCCGTGTCTCTAAGATGTTCTGATGCGGAGATATAAGGCTTTGTTTACTCTGTTGCTAGGGTACTGTATTTGGTTGCTAGGGAAAAAATTGGCATCCCATAATGATTACACTCCGAGTCACGAATCAAACGGTCCAACCCCCGTGTCTCTACGATGTTCTGATGCGGAGATATAAGGCTTTGTTTACTCTGTTGCTAGGGTACTGTATTTGGTTGCTAGGGAAAAAATTGGCATCCCATAATGATTACATTCTGAGTCAAGAGTCAAACGGTCCAACCCCCGTGTCTCTACGATGTTCTGATGCGGAGATATAACTGTTTGAATTTTATGTTTCTAGGGTGCTCAAAAGTGGTTGCTAGGGGCGTGGCTTAATACCTATATAAGGATCCTGAGAGACTGATTGGATGCCTGAGTAAAATGAGCCCACCCCCATGTCTCTATGACACTGTGGTGCAAAGATATCCATCTGGGCATTTTATAATGGCAGTCTATGGGAGATGTTGCTAGGGTGCCCAAAATTGTTGCTAGGGGCGTGGCTTAATAGCTCTGGGATGATCCTGAGAGACTGATTGGATGCCCGAGGGAAATGAGCCCACCCACTTATCTCTACGACACTGTAAAGCAAAGATATCCCATCTGGAACTGTTTTATTCCCTTATATGGGCATGTTTCCTGCCCCATTATAAGTCAAGGGGAATTTTTGGGTGCCTCTTACACCCCAGGGGTACAACTTACACCCCAATGTCATGTATGTTCTTACAAAGCCTACCACCCTCTTCAAATTTGGTAACCCACATGTTTCTATGAAATCCTCACTCGTACCTATGACCCGTCAAAATCTTTGCAATGTTAAGTCTATGGGATTTTCCCCCATTGACTTTTCATTGGGGCACTTTTGGGCGCCTCTTACACCCCAGGGGTACAACTTACACCCCAATGTGATGGATGTTCTTACAGAGCCTACCACCCTCTTCAAATGTTGTAACCCACATGTTTCTACAAAATCCTCGAGGGGAGCTATGACTTGTCAAAGTTGGGCGCAATGTTAAGTCAATGGGATTTTTCGGGTGGTTTTTCGCCCCCCTTTCGGAAATCCTGCACCCGATCGCTTATAAAAGTCATAGCACACCTCTCCTCAATAATCCGGTCGATTTGAGCCCTCTTTCATGGGTCTACGACAAAGCATGCGGGACGAGTTACGCGCCGAAAAAAGTGTCCGGATGTAAGAAGAAGAAGAAGAAGAAGAAAAATATCCCTGAGGAATAATAATAGTGATGCCTTGCATAAATGCAAGCACCACTAATAAGCTTAGATACAATAACAGTATGTTGGCTTTGTCAAGCCAACATAATAAAAACAGCAAAGAGCATAAAGAGAAAAAGAGAGTACAAGCTGATCTGACAGAAACACAACTCACATCTATAAAGTGAAATTACATTTTAATTTTTAAATACTCCATGGAAGGAAGAGTTCATTATTTACAACATTATTTACTCCCACATTCCTCTAAATCCTGCTTTTATGTGAAACAATGGGGGGGGGGTGTTATATGATTGTCCACATTTAAGGTTTTCTAAATCCAAACAATAGCTTTGCATGTTAATTTTTCAATTTTTTGAAGCGTGGTCACTGTGAGTTGTTAGGCTGAGCTGTTAAAAAATGTGCAAAAATTCCCTTTTGTGTTTTATTGAAAAACAGCACCAGCATATGGGTGTAAACAATACAAAAAAAATTCATTTTGCATGAACTAATCCTTTAAGTACTCAGAAAGAGTTTGCATATGGAAGTAATGGTGTGGTGCTTTCTGACCTGCCTACTCAGCACACATTGCCTTAATCCACCACAGAAGAAACACCATATAATACTTGTTTCAGATATTTTATTCTCTTCGCGGGCTTGTGCCATCTGTCCCAGTTAATTTGTCCTACAAAATGCTTTGAAAAAAGAAAGGATCAGCTGCATCCAGTAAAGTTGTCTGACAATGTTCTATTATTGTACATTGTTACGCAACATGTCTGGATCTTTATATGTAGAGCAAATGATTAAATTATAAAACTACATATTTTTTTACTTTTGAGAGCTGGACTCATTGTGAATTTGGCAGATAATCTTTCTTTTTAGATTTATCAGTTACTGTAAACGTAAGTGATTTGTTTAGGGAATTAAACCATCGTTCTTATTTCATATTCTAGCTTATATTTCCACCTTTGCCTGTATGTTGTTTCCAACAGTGTTGGTAATTTTAATAAGTACAGGTCTACAGGACACTAATTAACTTGCTGAAGATAATTAAATGTAGGTTGCAAGGTTGTGATAATTGTGTAATGACATGGGAATCGGAAGATAGCACTGAAAATTGTCCTGCTAAAATTAGACCAGATAATGTTCAACATACTGTCACAGGGGAATTGCTTTCAAAGTATTGTGATGAACAGATGGTGACATTGAAGGTACAAATAGATTACAAGCTTCTGTGTGAAGTCCTTGACATGAGGTTCCCAGTCTGGTACGTGTATTTGTTTCAGAAAAACTTTAGTTTTTCCCATTGACAGTGTTTGGTCAGACCTTGAATGTGTAGTCAACGTTTCTTGGCTTAAGACTCTTTAAGGTTTAAGAGATTTTTTTCTGGGTTTTCTGTATCCCAACTGGTAGAGCATAACGCTAACATCAAATATACTTGTACAGGGAAAAAATGTCAAGCTTAAATTTGGTTTAATTGGCTAAATAGCAGTTGTGGCCTTATGGTAGGGGAATCGGACTGGTACTAAGGTACCCTTGAGCAAAGCACCTTTTTGGGGATCTATTGGTCCCCATGCACTTTAATAATAGCTGCCTACTGCTCTGGGTGTGCGTGTGTTCACGACTTGCAGTGCATGTGTATCTGTAAAAATAAGGCTGCATTTTTGTCAAATCAACATATATTTTATCTTACTTTAACTTAACAAATTAAGTTTAACAATTTCAACTTGTTTTTATGAGTTCCTACTATGTATGTACTCACTGTAAAAAAAATCCGTAGAAATTGCAGCTGGGTTGCCGGTAATTTCCCGTAGATTTACATTTATGTTATTTACTGGCAAGAGCCTGTCCAAAGTCAAACGAACATCAAACATCCACAAGTCTTTGTCTTTACAGAGTAAAACCAAAAAACAGCATCAAGCAAAACATTCTGGGAAACAAAATCTGAAGCAAAAAACAGAAAAAGGTTGATGATGATTTCTGATTCCCAGAATGCTTTGCATGAGGCTGTTATTGTATAGTTTTATTCTGTAAAGATGCAATTTGCGTATAGGGCACCAATTCACAGGCGACACCATCCCTATTGTTAAAAAAAGAAAAACGTTTAATTCTGTATACATATTAATCAAAACAACATAAATGTAAAAATATACAGTGTTTTGCAGCGAATGCACTATGCACATGCAACCTGCCATTCCTGATGATTCCATGATCATAGTTGTGTTCGACTTCAAGCGGAGCTGTGCGGATCAAACTGCGTATTACATCAAAGTACCATGATTTAGACCAAAATGCTGGGTTGAAATATTTTCTAGGTTGAAAATAATCCAGCATTTTCAGAGTGATAGAGATAAAAGCTTCAAAGTACATAATGCAATTCAAAATACAGAATTTGCATATGTTGTGGTTTATTGTAATAGATTGTCTTTTCATTTAAATGATGTAAGTGTTAATCAACAATCATTTTTATATAGCCTTAATGCCATATCTGAATTTTCAGTATATCCATGCAAGTATCATACTATAATTCATTACAAAAGGTGAATAGGAGAGTGTCAGGAAAGAAGAAGCTGAGCCAGTAAATTAATAATATATTTATGTTAGCTACTGTACATCTCTTTTATTTATGCTACTTGTACAAAGATGTGGGTGGGTATTTTTTTAATTAACGATAATAAAATTTTATTAGCAATAAAAGGTGTAAAGTCATGAGTAATTTTAGCATTGTCTTTAAATACACAGCTGTTGCATAAAGTACTTGTGAAATCAAGAACATGTATAGATAATGCACAGTATACAATTATTAAAAATGAAGTTTCCATGAATCTAAATAATGTGCTTCAAAAGATGAGCAGCTTTATCAACTGTGTGACACATTAAACCGTCGCTGCAAAATGACTGAACATAATTTTGTGCTTCGTTTGTGAAGAGGCACATGGAAATGAAAAACTGTCTCAGATAGTGTATATCATCCATATGTGCGCTATGAATTTGAAAGACATCTGTGTTATACCCAATGCAATAAAGCGTAAAATTAGCTCAGAAATGAGCTTGGACTTGTTAAAAAGATGCAGATGCCAGACCAGAGCAGATGTTGTGCTAATGTTAGTCAGAATTAAAGTTTCTATAAGCAATTAAAAGAAATCTTACAGGTAACAACTATTTGCTACTGGTAGGTAAAACTTTACATCAATAAAACATGTTGGACATATGGATTAAAAATATATATTTCTGCTGTCAAAGAGAAAACTGTTACGCATGCACTGCAGATGGAGGCTTAGAGTAGTTTTCTCTAAGAAGGCTTAGTCATACAGATCATGGATTTAAGCTGGATTTTTTTTTTCAATAGACTGAGCTTTCCAACTGTTTTTGATTTGAAACCTGGACACCTAATAATATAAAATGTCATTTTACTTGGAAATTGAACATCTTCATTTTAAAGTTGATTTTAAATGGATTTTTAAATTTAAAAAAGCCAACTTGGGCGATTTGTTAGTGTATAAATGGCATTTTCAATGAGGTCGTTAGGAGTTGTTCCTAATTCTGGTTGTCCTATTAAAGGGGACATTCCATGAAAATCAGACTTTTTCCATGTTTAAGTGCTATAATCGGGTCCCCAGTGCTTCTACCAACCCAGAAAACATGAAAAATAGCAACCCTGTAACTTTGTTTTGGTAAGGCTCTCTGTGAAAGCATGTGAATAAATAGGTCATGCGGATTTCGCTCCCCGCATGACGTAGCTAAGGGATCTTATTATAATGATACCGCCCCTTCAACTGCGCTATCCAACCATGATGCTACCTCGAGTGCGATAGACAGAGAGAGAAAGAATGACTGACAGCACGACGCGTTTGTATTCCATCAAACACAAACAGGAGCCTACAATCTTATAACTTGTAGTTTTAATAATCTAAAGATTGAATTAACGTTCTAAAGGATTAACGTTACCTTAGTGCAAGAGAGAGAGAGAGTGAGTGAGCGAACGAACGAGAGTGAGAGCAACGCGACGGTTCGCTTTAAGTAAGTTATGTTGTTTAATATGTTTCTCTGAAGTTTATATGAATGAACACGAGGATTAATGCACTGCACGAGACAGAGTAAGAGAACAACGCGTATTCACTATCATACACAATAAGTAAATATGTTGTTTAATGTTTCTCTGAAGTTTCAAATGAATGAGAAGTTACAAAATAGATGAGAGACTGACAGAAACGCGAATGTGTTCAATATGTGTACACAATAAACTTAAACATGTCATTTGATCTGTTTCTCTAAAGTTGAAGCATTAAACGTGTTGTTTTATTACAGATCATTTAAATGTGCATGTGGTTTGGTCAAAAAGTAAACTTCTCAGTGTTTGTGGACGTGTATTTTATTGTAACATGCTGAAAATCATTATGCCTGTTTAAAACATTATTTTTATTTCACAATGTTCCCCATCTGCTGATAAACATGTATTTAGTATGCATAAAACAGATGATTGACTTTTTAAACTTCAAATATATAATGCTTAACATCGCTCACTAACTTCTTTCGTGAGAGAATCTCCCTCGATGCTCTGTCTACAGCGCCAGCGCTTGAGACTCCGCCCACCTGAGCAGCTCGTTAGGATTTAAAGGGATACACACAAAAACGATGCATTTTTGCTCAGCCCCATAAAGTGCCTATTTTAACATGCCACAATAAATTACCTATTTTGAGCTAAAACTTCACATATGTACTCTAGGGACATCAAAGATTTATTTAATATCTTAAAAACGTCTTCTGGAATGTCCCCTTTAACAACCATAAACAAATAAAGCTGTGCAAAAATATCGATACAGCTATCTATCGTCACAAATTTTCCACAATAATGTATCGATATTTCAATTTCTACTATTGGTATTTAAACTTTTTCTAATCCCTCTGTGTGCGTCAAACGACCTCCTCCGCCACTGCTGTAGTTGTCGCTGTCCAGTTGTATGTCATATACGGCCATTCAGCCAATGTCTCCGAAAATGGCAGAAAATGTTAAAATAGGGCTGTGCCGGTTTCAGAATTGGTGATGACATAACCGTCTGGGGGGGGGGGGGGGTTTGCTTGTTTAAATGCTCGTGGATTGACGCGAAAGTGTCATTTTACCATAAAATCATGAATGTGATGCCAAGTGTGTTTTAAACATGTGACTTTGAGAAATTTAACAGAAAGCAATTAAATATTTAAAAAACACATTGTTGCCAGAAGACTGCGCTGTCAATCTCTGCCCAGCATAAACGAATCCTCTATCTATCATTATCTTAATCTTCAGAGAAACAGATTTTTGCCATGGGCTTTTAATGTCTATATGTGTCTATATCTGTCATTACACGGACCAGAACAGAACGAAAACAATGTGGATTAAAAAGCGTCTTGAAGAGGTTTTGCTCGTAAATGCATGTAAAATAAAGTAATGTGAACTTGAGATCGTTATATTGTTTTTAAACTGCGCCATATGCGCTGCAAACGCAGCCGTGTAAAAGCACAATGGCCACGCGCGGCAAACGCTCTCCGCATACGCGCTGCTCAGTGCTCATGCTTGCGATGTGAAACCAGCATTTGAATAAACTAAACACTGATTAGCTACTTGCTCTACGTTTATTTACAATTAACAGCAAGACAACTAGCAGTGAATGTGCTTTCAGGAGAGTTAGTAGATTAACATGGGAGGATTTGAACTTGAAAAGCGGGGCGGAGCCTTTCTTATGCTCATTCATCAGGGCCGGCGCCACGAGGGGGCGTGAGGGGGCGTCGCCCCCTCACCGGCACTATCTCGCCCCCTCAGACCACCATTAATGTTGAATGGGATTTTATTTTAATGATAATATTTTATTTAAAAATCACATTTGCCTTGTGTATTGTCTTCCTAAAGTGAATTTTAGAGACTAATTATTTAACAAAACCAAAAAATCAAGTGTGCATGTATTCTACGGTGACATTAATAAACACACGCCCACTTCATGGCTTGTTACACTTCAAGCGGCGCCACTAGAACTGTGAGGCGATGACGTCAAAGCGCCGCGAGAGCGAGACGAAATTACACTTTGCATGATTTCTCGAATCGTTCTCGCGGTACTTTGACGTCATCCGGCTGTCGTTTCTTGCAGCGCCGCATGGAGTTGAACAAGCCTTTTGTGTTGACGGCTTGACGCACGTCGACAATGAGCCCGCGTCAGTCTCAGCGGGAAATCAAGATGTCGAAGTGCGAGAGTATATCAAAAGTTACAGAAAGGAGTGGGAGAGTGACCCGGGCCTGCCCTGTAGCAATGGATATATGTAAAATAGGACTGCAAATTCTGCAAACCGGACTCCGGATTATCACACGTCAATTAATGCCGTGGCATGGATTATTATCGGAGCATTTCAGGTGCACAGAACCAAATGTTCGGCTGTCATGTCAATTCTGGCACCATGAACAGCCAGACTGTTTTGAAAAGTTCAGATGTTTATGTTCTTTAGCATCCTTGCAAGTACAACCAACCTATTATTGTTCTGCATTTAACGTTAAAGGTAAGCATACTATCTCTCTCTCACACACCCCTGTTTATCAGAAGTAAAATACGTGTATTATTATTAATAGATAAAAAACAGACATTGAATTTATAATTAACGAATAGGTATTTGAATTAGCCTATCCTAAAGCATAGCTAAATGTGTAAACGAGTTATTGTCATTTTGCTATTGTGGTTCTCTATCTGCTGGTGTTTAATCGCTAGCTTATGGTGCATTACTTGTGGCAGTTAAAATAACTACGTTAAATGATCAAATTGAACCAAAATTTTGATAAAATGTTGCGTTTGGACCGTTTTTGCGCTAGAAACCATTTGCAAACACTGTCCCCCACCATTACGTAAAAATTATTTGCACTACGGAAAGCAAACACGAAGTACGAACATTTCATAATTTCAGGGTATTAACTAATTTCACAATGGACAGTCGAAATGGATTAAAAAGAAACTACCTCTGGGTCTGAACTTCATATGAGCAGTGTTGTGCTGTTAAGTAACGTTAGGTATGCTTTTTTGTTGTTGTATATAGTAAAAGTGTTCAGATCATGTACGTTGCTCACTATAGCTGTAGTTTTTGTGGTTGTATTACAGAGATGTTTGTTTATAACACGTTAAAGCTTAAGGGACGTACCAAAGCTATATGCATTTTTTAGCTTGGGGAATTAAATGCATTTTGTGTGATCGCCCCCTCTGGTATTTAAGACGCCCCCTCATCAGCGCTCGGCTGGCGCCGGCACTGTCATTCATGTTTATTTGATTCTATAAATTAAATAGAAGGAAGAGATGATTTGAAAGGTGAGACTTTGTTTAATATGTTTAATCTAAAATGTAACCAAAAAGTTCCCAGGTCTCTCCTGTATGTCAGCGCGTTGTCAGTGTCTGCTCCGCTCTGTATTTTTCATTGCGTGACGTGATAACATGGTGAGGCGTGTAACACAGACTGTTGACAATTGTTTTTAATTAGTATTTAAACATTATTTATGATATTTTTTATTTTATTTTAATAACACGGTTTTGTCGGTTATAGAGTTCTAATAAAGGTGTTCAACTATAACCGTCGGTCTCACTGTTATATAATAAACGTCACAACACTATGTTAAAACACCTGCAGCTTTCAAAGCCGACGTGTGGAAGCACTTTGGCTTAAAAAAGCTATATTTTTTACATTTTTGATTAAAAAAAAGGAAAACGTATTGCAATGTATCGCAGCATGCAACGCATTGTATCGTATTGCGATACATTGTATTATGGCACATGTATTGTGATGTATCGTATCGTATCGCAAGGCCCTTGTAAATACCCAGCCCTATAAACAAATGAGTAACCGTTCTCTCAGTAAATGATGAAAGATGGATGAAGTAAACTCCACCGCTTCACTTTCATTGGTTGTCGCTCCTCAAAGTCGCTCGGCATTTGTATAAAGTTGAACTGTTCTCAACTGTTGCCCTGTCCCTAATGGTACGTTTACACGAGGTGTAAGCGCTGACGCTTCCCATTCACTTTTAATGGCGTCATGCGTTGGCGAACTGAATTGTGGATCCGTCGGCGCCACGTCACTACCGTTGCTAATTTCTCAACTTTTCAAGCGGCAACGCGTGCGTCAGCCAATCAGATCACCTTATGCAAATAACCTAGGCAGAGCCAGCCGTTGTGAATGTGTTAGCATTTAGCCTAGCCCCATTCATTCCTATGGTACCAAAAAAAAGTTTTATTTTGTGGCACCATACTTACTGGTATAACTCCTCATGTAACAGTCTTTAAATAGGGGAAACACGGAAGTGTTTGGTGGCTTCCCTGTTTGGTACTATAGGAATGAATGGGTCTAGGTCTAGGCGTTTCTTAAACTTTTTCAGCCCAAGGACCACTTTATCTTCCAATTTTTTTCTGAGGACCACCTAACAGAATCTCACTTTAACACACCCTCAAAAAACAACAAAATAGGAAGGATAAGCTAAATTTACGTTTAATATGCAACTGTTTCAAGTCAAAAACTAATTTTTTAAAAACAAATGCAATGCTAGCATGTTCAGAAATTACTATATGAATTTTATTTCATTTGAACAAGTAAATGTGAAATGAGTTACAGCTTAATATGAACAACAAACTGCACATATGAAAAAAAAATTAAACATAGTGGTGGGTATATGAAGTCTATGGTTGTAACTATGGTAACAATAAAATGCTGAAAATTTCCCGTTAATGTCCAAAATCAATGAAATTACAATGAAACAAAAACTAATACATTACAAAACCAATAGATCTGTGGATTTTAGCTGCTTTCAGTTGACGTTTGATCCTTCTTTTGACTCCTCTTTGGTTTAGCCACCGATCCATTTTTACGTTATTAAAACAGAAAGGCAAGAACTGATATCACAGTTTTGCAAGTGCATTAAAAATCTACTTAAATAAAGTGACGATTATAAACACTTGCCTAGTTTAGGTCATTTTTTGGCGGACCACTGGGGGGTTTTGGCGGACCACTTGTGGTCCGCGGACCACACTTTGAGAATTACTGGTCTAGGCTAAATGCTAACATGTTCACGACGCGCTGTACAGTGCACGCATTGAAAAAAGATAGATATTTATTAATTCGTCTATAAGTTGAGGTAATAACATAGTTTATTATGGCAAATTTAAGCATAGAAACGTTTTATGATTTATAGAAATATAAATGATTCTGTAAAGTAATACATTATTATAAAGAAATGCTAGCTTTTTGATAGGTAATCAATGGGTTTGGAACCCTTCATAGGTGTCACAAAACACAAAAGAGGATTTAATGCGTTTTTGCTTAATCATAAACATTTCTTGTTTCCAGAGAAAGATTAATTATATAAATTACGAATATTAGGCAGACAGTTACCATAAGGATGACTTTACCATTGTCTATGAAACTCCTCCACACTGACATAAATGAAATGTCAAACTTCATGTGCTGTCAAACACTGGTGTCAGATGAAGAACTTTCAGACAGAAATAAAAAACCTACTGACTGTCATCTGACTTGTGCACAATCTGAGTCTGTGAACTGAGTATGAGATAAAGGAGAGACGACAAAGACATGCAGCTGACTGATAATTGCAATAAATTAGCTTTTATTTAACACTGACAGTCTCAATGGTCCAGACTTTTCATTCGGCCCCTTACAGCAGCATCAGCAACATCAATCATACTATCACATAATCATCTACTGTACTGTATGTGAGCAAGATTTACTGTAATGCTAAAGATTAACTGGGGATCCTCTTTAAAATATTGCTAACTATTTTATCAAACGAAATCTAGTTTCAACGTTGGCTAAACAAATAGGTTGAGTTTTGGGGCAGGACTATCTGTTTGCTTGACCAATGGCAGAGAGGTTCTGGTCATTATTGTTTACAATTTCATTTGGTGCTGCTAACGGCACAGACATTCACTTTACCTTCAATTTTAGCATAATGGACTTTTAAGCATTGACTGATGTATAAGACAAATTGTCGTTTAATATTTGGGTGGAGCCCTACGAGGCTTCACTGTGCCAATTCGCATGGTTAATTCAATCTGATCACATCCTTCTAATGGTCAGTGGAGATGAATAATAAATGATGGTCTTTGTATTGTTTTTACATCAGTCGACCCAGTGATCAATTTTATAGCTATTTTACAGACAGCTGGCACTGGGTTTGATGTTTATTTTGCAATTATAGACATTAATACTGTATGTGGATAAATTAATGAACCTAGTCTAGCTTTGACTGTGGTAGGTCCAGAGGTTTTTGCGGTTCGGTAAGATCTGTCTCCCGGTCAATGGTGTAACTACTGTTTGATCGTCAAAACACTTTGTTTCTATATAGTATATATAGACCCTTTTCGAGTAGACATTACAGTTACGTCACTCCAAGCTGCGCGTGCAATGTGGTTGCAGAAAAACAGTGGAAATGAATTAGACACGAGTGAAACGAACAAAATAACTCACTAGAAAATGTCTTGTTGTGCTGTTGAGTGTCAGAATAGGAATGCCAAAAATATTTGACCTTCATTTTTATAGAATACTGTCGTCGAAGACACCATTTGAAGATAAACGTAGGTTTTTATGGTTGCAGTAAGCCCTTTGTAAGACAGGAGTGATGCAATTTGGAATTTTTTTAATAATTAGAATAGGAAAAAGTTAGAGAAAACTGCGTCATAGGTATTTCCATTTGCGACGGTGAAAACAAAGAATGGCCAAGTTGAGGAGTGATTTAACTCAAACTGCAACGAAAGTCGCTGTTTATTTTCTTCCATCATTGCTGGTCTTCTCAAATCATACACAACAAGTTGTTGTTTCTTCTTCGTTTGTGGGTTACCTTGCCAAGCTTCTTCTTCTTTGATGGTCACGCTGCTACTGTGGTTACACGCGTGGATACTGCCTACCAGCGGCCTGCGCGTGTGTTTGCATGTCGACGCGGACGACGGCGCAAAAGTATAAATGAAAACCGACGTGGAACCTACGCTGTCGCGGCTACGCCGTAGGACCTACGCACGCCTATAACGAGCCCTTTAATAAGCGCTGTAAATGTACACTCACCTAAAGGATTATTAGGAACACCTGTTCAATTTCTCATTAATGGAATTTTCTAATCAACCAATCTCCTGAACTCCAAACTGAATGTCTGAATGGGAAAGAAAGGTGATTTAAGCAATTTTGAGCGTGGCTTGGTTGTTGGTGCCAGACGGGCCGGTCTGAGTATTTCACAATCTGCTCAGTTACTGGGATTTTCACGCACAACCATTTGTAGGGTTTACAAAGAATGGTGTGAAAAGGAAAAAACATCCAGAATGTGGCAGTCCTGTTGGCGAAAATGCCTTGTTGATGCTAGAGGTCAGAGGAGAATGGGCCGACTGATTCAACCAGTCAGAAGTCAGAACTTGGCGTAAACAGAATGAGAACATGGATCCATCATGTCTTGTTACCACTGTGCAGGCTGGTGGTGGTGGTGTAATGGTGTGGGAGATGTTTTTTTGGCACATTTTAGGCCCCTTAGTGCCACTTGGGCATCATTTAAATGCCACAGTCTACCTGAGCATTGTTTCTGACCATGTCGACCTCTTTATGACCACCATGTATCCATCCTCTGATGGCTACTTCCAGCAGGATAATGCACCATGTCACAAAGCTCGAATAATTTCAAATTGGTTTCTTGACCATGACAATGAGTTCACTGTACTAAAATGGCCCCCAAAGTCACCAGATCTCAACCCAATAGAGCATCTTTGGGATGTGGTGGAATGGGAGCTTTGTGCCCTGGATGTGAATCCCACAAATCTCCATCAACTTCAAGATGCTATCCTATCAATATGGGCCAACATTTCTAAAGAATGCTAGTATTAGTATGGTGTTCCTATTTATCATTTAGGTGAGTGTATAGTGTGTTTTTTAGTGGTGGCATCTAGTGGTGAGATTGCAAATTGCAACCAACCTCATTTTCTAAGCGCATTGAGAAGCTACAGTGGCCACCACAGGACAAACATGTTCATTTTGTAAGGTTTATATACACCACTGATAATATAGTTATGTAAGGAATAATTGACGACGGGCCATTGGATTATAAGAAAATAATGCATACGCATCATGCCGTTACACCGTGTGCATTATTTTTTAAATAATTCAAAGGACCAGAGTCAATTATTCCTCTTATACCACGGTTACCACAAACATTGCTCTGGTGCCTATTTTTAAGACATTTGACTAGTTAGGTGTGCGGTTATTATCAGAAATTAATGCAGACCCACAGAACATTTCTTAGCCAATCAGAAAACAGCGTTCAACAGACCCGTGGTATAAGTGTATTAAATTGCATTTCTGTTAAAATATCCTCCTAAAAGTTACATATTGCACCTTTAAACATCTACAAACAATAGATTTCCTACCTATATCATTAAACTTAAAAAGAGTTTTCTTGTATTTTTCTTATCTTTTCACATTTTGAAATTGCTGGCTCCTTAGCTCCTGTAATTTCATGGGATGGAAAGTTATATCCACACTAAAAAATCTGTGCAGAAGCAGTAGACCATCCAGTTTTTTTCATATTATTTCTATAATCATTTTTATTAATGTTGTTGTTGCAAAATGCATGAATATTTCAGTGTTAATATGCTTTGCAAATACTTTGACTGTCTTAATATTTATGGATAACTCAGCATACTGTAGGGTGAATAAGGACACAAAATGAAGTAAACATTAAAGTAAACAACAGCAGGCACAATGACACATATATATATTAATGTCTTCATAAAGTATGTAAATATGTGTAGATGTCAGATATACGCGTGAACCTGTAGATATGTTCTTGAGGGGAGAGCAGGGCGATGGATGGCTGGCGCGGCACAGTGAGGTTTTGCTGAACAAACAAATACAGTTTGATTCGACTTTCTTCTCTCCCAAGAAATGCAGGAACAAATCAGAGGATGAGAAAGAGAAAAATGGATTTGTGATGTTAACCATGTGGCTGAATTGCTGAAGGGACCGATTTATTTGCGCTATACTGTGGCCAATAAATACCACAAGACAAATGTTTTACTGGGACAACAGTAAACATTTATCATTTTAATAGATGCTAATTTATTGGTTAATCCTTACAGGAAGGTATTTGTTTCCAGAACCTCTACTGTATATCAGGGCTAGAATTAGGGATTCTGACTGTATTTTGCTCTGGGACACTTTTCATCCCACAAACTACAATCCTATCACAATATATCTCTAACAGATATTATTTTGCTGAAATATTGGTGTAAAGTATAAGTATTGCAGTAAAAATGCAATCAATTTATTTTTTGATTTATTTGTTGTTGATGATGGCTAAGGCCACACTAATAAAAAAATCATTTATTTATTTTTTGAATGTCTGTTTTCTTTATTGTGTACACAGGCACTCGATGCGAAGTTCGTCACAATATGTATGTAGCCTGTCATGTGTGTGGTTCGTAATTTCAAAATATGTGTTCTGCGCGTCGAGTGATCCTATGTCCATGCATCACATGTTAAAATAAGTGCATGCTGCAGATGCTTCTAAAGGGTTTATGATAAAAGAGACGCTCGCATTTGCCAGATACTCAAATAATCTCATGGGTAATCAGAGTTTACTGTTAAGTGAGTGTATTGCGAGTATTTTGTGAACTTGGGCGTCTCTTTTATCATAAACAGTTTTGACGCATGTGCAGCAGGCACTTATTTTGACAAAACACGTGATGCACATGGTTCACATGACGCAACAAACACATATTTTGAATTTGCGCCCCTAGGATGAGCAGTCATGAGTTGCCACTGGTGTAGAGTGCTTTTCATTTTGTTTTTGAATTGGTAGGATTTTGCTTATAAATTTGTTTTGTACCCAAAAATAAGCTGTGCATTTACGTAATTTATTTTGTTCCTTAATATAACTGCACAATATACTGTATTGTTCATGTTAATTCTCTGGCTAGAGCGCATGCTACTAATTGAGCATTAAAAGAACAATAAGCTTGAGATTCAGTCTTATTTTTATTTGAATTGTGTTATTTTTACGCATGGTTGTGCCACTTTTTAAGACCAATGATATTGGACCCACTCACTTTTTCTCTAATTAAGTGCATATCTGTTCACTTTTCAGACCGCTGTCAGTCAAATCCATTTCACTAGAGGATTGCCATAATACATTTTCTCCATTCCACTTGCCTTATTGAGTCCATTTCATGTTTTCACTACAAAATGTTTGGGCTATAAAAGCAATTATTTAATTAAAAGACACCAGAAGAAAATGGCGTCTACTCCAGTAAATGTTTTGGACCCACCCACATTTTTTTGCTTCCGACGCCCATGTTACTGAAATGCCATGAACAAACAAATATACTTACACAACCTTATTGCCGCCCTGGAAAAACAAACTGTATCCACTTTTCCCCTTAACGCTGGGTTCTTTGGGAAACTGAACATGGTTATATTTCGCTCACAACCAAAAACACACTTTTTTGGTGACATTGTTAATTTCACGATTTGAAAACCAAATGACACATATCTGATGCACTGACGACTTCCGTAACCCGACTGAAGCACATCGATGAGCGTGATTTGCTCTTGGATAGTCTCTATGATGGCATACAGGGCCATAATCGAAATAAAACTTTCTGCAACTTATACGAACACTCAGGGCCGGAGTGGGACCAAAAAATCTACCGGGAAATTTCGTATACCACCGGCCCTCCGTGGTAAAAAAATGTCTTGTAGCCTATTTGTAGTAAAACTAGGGTAATACAAATCGTAATCAATTTGCCCCCAAAAAAATAAATTTTCATAACATTAATAAAATCATTAAATCATGGCTAATTTTCCTAAATTAGTAAATATACAAAATGATACCTGGTTGAAAGACAGAGATGCGCACCTCAATCAGCTATTACATAACATATTACGAGACCAGAGATGAATGTGCTCATAAACGGGAGTAATATGGAATAATTTGTGCCTCTTTGAATAACTGTAAGAATATTTCCTTTAAATATAATTTTTGTCATATAAAGTTTTGAGAGATAATAATGTTTTTCCACGGTTTTTGCTTATTTATTTTAACGTGTTTGGCGCATTACCTCAGAGATTATTTCAGTAATATTGCTTTTTTCCCCGCTAATAATAATACAATTTACATGCCAATCCTGCTTCCTTGTCTTTTTATTCATTTCATTATGCTGTTATGTTAAGTTATGTGGATATTTAATGGCATATGAAATGTTCATTGCCGTTATATTATCTCGTCTAATATTCAAATCATATCTGGAATAATGTGTGCATCTTTGAATAACTGTAAGAATACAGTTCATTTGAAAATAATTTTTGTCAAAGTTTTGAGAAATAATAATGTTGTGAGGATATTTATATATTTCAGTTGAATACTCTCGTCTATTAATATGGAAATCTAATAGAAATCTAATAGTAGGAATTATAAAATGTGATACTGCAAAGTTACCCTTCTAAATTTTATTTATGATATATAGCCATATGGAGATAAACCTTTGCAAATGTGCTGATTTTATCCATTCAAGTACTGACCACCAGGCTAGAGATTTTAAACATCCTTAATCCACACTTTCTATCAAATAGTCTCCACTTGATGGATCAATCCGACCACATATGTACTGAAATAAACAGGTATTCGGCGACGCGGCTTTTCACATCAAAGGCCGACAGGCTATGCAATTTGGAGAGGGGCCGTTCAATAATCCCCCTATATTTAAAAAAAATCCTAAACATGGTTGGACCTGGCGAACAGGTTGAGCACTTTTATATAGCCTACTGTGTTGAGCAAAGAGGCTGCACAGTTTGACCAGCGGGAAGCGGCCGCACATCAGGCCGCCAGACGGGGTTGCTATATAACTTGCAATGTATAACTATTATCCATTATCAGACCGGCCCTCGCAGCCTCAAAACACTACCGGCCCACCAGGAAATGTCCCGACTCTCCTGATGGCCACTCCGCTACTGCGAACACTGACGGAATGTATTCAGCACAGAAATACTATGTCATACAGTACATCCAACTAGCTTTTTGAAACTTTGCACATGTTTAGCATGACAATCCAACTCTTTAACAGTGTAAGTCAAAATGCATGAAACAGCGCTAGACATCCCCTTTAATGTTGGCACTTGGCCATTTTGGAGCTTAGATGGTATTTTAATATACAGTACAATGATTTATTTGTGTTAAGCTGAATATATACATTCGGGATGGCATGACAGTGAATATAATTTTTTATTTTTGGATACATTTTTGGGTGACATTCACAGTAAAGTATTGGTCACAGATGAATTATATCAAGACACATCAGAGATCAGACTTGAATTTGCATCATCTATGCACTAACCACAGAACCACTCTTGCTATATTTCTGGGTTCAGTCACATTAAAACACTGCTCTACCGACAAAGTAACTTTACACCCCGTACTTTATCCTCTTACCAGAGCTGCATATGAAACAAACTCCATTGTCCTCATTATGTCACCTCTGACGTTCCTGAGCTGCTCTGCCACTTTGCTTAGCTTTGTATCATGGCTTCTTCCTCACATGCCACCCAGTGGAAGGAGGACATTTTGGTTTGTCACTATCAAAGCTTACTGTCACAGAGCTCTGAGAGACATCAAAGGTCAACTTCACATCAAAGGTCAAACTGTATGGCTGCTTTCAAACTTTTTCAAAAAAAAGTCACGGTTGTGCTCTTAACAAAAACAAAGGGACCGGGGCTATAGTTGACACAGGCAATTTTTTTATTTTTTTTATTTTACCTCTAACATTTTTAGTGTTTTATAAATTGTTTGGTTTTATAATTGTTTACATGTTTTACAGAATGACAGGAGTGATTATGATGACTTTCCCTATAAAGTGGGGCATGTTGTCACAAAAGATCAACCTGTTTAAAGTGAATAACAATTACTTACCATATTTTGTCCTGAACAACAACAGTGTAAATGTTCAATAGTCAAGATTTTATAATATATGTTTCAAACAATAATGTGCTACTATTAATAAACATACCTCAAGACATTTTCAAAGCAATAGAAAACAGATATAATAATGTTTTTGTTAAATTGACCACTGTCATAAAAATGGTCAAAAACAGTCCCAAGCTGTCACTGGGTCAGTACCCTTAAAAAAGTTCCAAAATATTACAGATATACATCTGGTACCAATATGTACCTCTGAGGTACAGTATTTTTTAAGGGTAGCACCCCAGAGACAGCTACCATATTTTACGAGTGTATGAGATCAGCGTGTTACTCTAATTTTACATTGCACTTTCAAAAATAAAGGTACAAAGCTCTCACTGGGGCAGTACCCTTTAAAAAAGGTCCTAACTCCTTACTCGGGGATGTCACGCAAATCAGGTAAACAAGCTACAGCTGGTTCAAAACGCCGCCACAAGAGTGCTTACTCGATCTAAAAAGTATGACCACATTAGTCCAATTCTGGCATCTTTATACTGGCTACCAGTTAAATATCGCATACAATTAAAAATATTACTAATCACCTACAAAGCCTTAAATGGCCTAGCGCCCTCGTATATTAAAGAATTACTGTCAGAATACAATCCATCACGTTCACTGCGATCACAAAATTCTGGCCACTTAATTATCCCTAGAATATCAAAAGTGTCTAAGGGTGGTAGATCCTTTTCCTACTTAGCCCTATAAGCTCTGGAATGATTTACCAAATAATGTTCGAGTATCAGACACAGTCGATCAATTTGAAGCTAAACTTAAGACATTCTTCTTTAACAAAGGATTCACATAAACTGTCCAGCAATTGTACTTATTCCGCAATAGTTCGTTTGTCTAGAACAGTAATTCTCAAAGTGTGGTCCGCGGACCACTACTGGTCCACCAAACCCCCCCAGTGGTCCGCCAAAAGATGACCTAAACTAGGCAAGTGTTTATACAATAGTCACTTATTTAAGTAGATTTTTAATGCACTTGCGAAACTGTGATATCAGTTCTTGCTTTTCTGTAAAAACGTAAAAATGGATCGGTTGGCTAAACCAAAGAGTCGTCAAAATAAAGATCAATCATCAACTGAAAGCAGCTAAAGTCCACAGATCTTTTAGTTTTGTAATGTACTAGTTTTTGTTCATGTGTAAAATCCCTGTAATTTCAGTGATTTTGGACATTAAGGGGAACATTTTTTTTCAGTATTTTATTGTAACCATAGTTACAACCATAAACTTCATACCCACCACCTCAGTTTTAAATTAAGGGCTCTTTGGAATGACATTAAGTGGGACCTAGGCTGTTATAGTATGTTTAATTGCATTTTATTTTCACATGTGCAGTTTGTTGTTCATATTACTGCAACTCATTTCACATTTACTTTTTCAAATGAAATAAAATTCATATAATAATTTCTGAACATAGCATTTGTTTTTAAAAAATTAGTTTTTGACTTGAAACAGTTTTAAACTTAGCTTATCCCTCCTATTTTGTAGTTTTTTGGGGGAGTGTTAGAGAGTGGGATTCTGTTAGGTGGTTCTCAGAAAAAAATTGGAAGATAAAGTGGTCCTTGGGCTGAAAAAGTTTAAGAAACACTGGTCTAGAACAAAGCACTCACATACCTCATATGGGTAATATACTTATGCAGCACTAGGTAGCCTGTCTGGAACCGAGCGGATTTTAAACCACAATAATGTATGACACTTGCATTACATGCGAACGGCCCCTACGCTAATAGAATTCTGTTTTTCTCTCCCTGTCTCGTCCTCGACCCCGAGGACAATGAGACAAACCGACCCAGTTCCTGTTGCTGTGAAGGTCATCACACCACTGATCTACTGACTGTCCTTCAACGTGATGCCCAGCCGATACGCGACCAACGACCACCGGCTGAACCAGTTTCATCCGCTTACCCGCTTCCTATCCCTACCGTGTTTATATATTTAAGCAATATCGCTCGAGTAGGAGTGTGATATAGCTCTATATCATCACGGCTGTGATTAGGCCAGAGGCACGAGGCCGTAGGCCGAGTGCCGGAGGCAATCACAGCCGTGATGATATAGAGCTATATCACACGACTCCGAGAGCGATATTGCTTTTATACAACAGTTCGACGGCACACGTTTGAAAAACGAAAACTAGAAAACAACAACGGAGTTATTTTAAAAGCCTCTTTGTTTGAGAACTACTTCTTCAGCCACGGATTTGAGGGCGGCCAGAATGACAGGTAACACTTTTGGCTGCTTTGAAGCTCATACAACTCAATGGATGGAAAAGCCGTTTCTTTATATTACCGTTTCTTGGTCACAAAGTGTAGTTTTAAGATTAGTTCAGTTGAGAATGTATATGTATTATATTTAAATCTGCAGTCGATTAGTAAAGATAGCGCCTGTTTGAACGTTTGCTTAGTGAGATTCGGTACGAATGAGAACCAAAGCATGAGCGGACGTCAGTGTTCACTCGCCCGGCTGACCACCGCCCTCTCTGGGCTACATTTCTGACAGAGATACCCTGGCTCTCATGTTGGCCTTGTTTGTTTATGATCGTCAAAATGAGATCAAATCAGCAGTATTTGGTGTCATGATCAAACTATTAGTTGTTTTTTATTCATATTTAGTGTCTTTTGTGTTGTTATTGTTTTGGCGCGATGTAAAAGTTAATAAAACTATACTTGTATAACGTTACTATTGCTTTCTCATTTATTCTTAACGCGATACGAGCACTCGATTATTATTATTAAACTTTGTTCTTGTCAGTAGTATATAAATTTAAAACGTTTTTTTATAAGTGTCAGAGAGATGTTTTTGCATGCTGCTTATAAATATATCAGTGGCGATATCTCATAACATGTTTTAATAGTCACGTCACGATTAAATAAATGATCAATGTCCACATTTAAAAGCTGCGGTGCTTACCTGCAGTTCCACGGTGTTTTCGCGTTCTGATAAAAGATATAGCTCCAGAAAAAAACGAGTGTTTATATTCCTCTTTCCAAGTGTTAATCGTCCACACGATGTGACAAGACATTAATCCCATTAACTTTAACGTAACATCCAAAAGCGCTGATCTTTGACGGAATAACTTCCGATTGGGGATTCACAGACTGATTTATGAGCTAGTAAACTAATGAGACACACGGAGAGTGTTTAAAAACAGCGCGACTGTGTTTTTCCATTCAGAGATGAGCCTGTTTAGGACCTCCATTCACTAGGTGGCGGAATGATACGAAAGGTGAAGCGGTTACAGTGCCGTTATCAGCACAATATCGCATAGCTCTTAGCCAATCAGATTCGAGAACCAGAAAGAACTGTTGTATAAATAAATATATATTAATCTCTCCCAAGGGTTTTTGTCCTTCTAGGAGTTTTCCCACCGGGTTTTCTCCTAGGGTTTTTTTCTTCCCCGGGAGAGTCAGTCAACTTGGCTTAACTAAGCACTTTACTGTATACGTTACATTATTACTACGCTCGCTTGTACGGTTTATCCTTAGCCGCCATATTCTACTACTTATATTATCTATTCATTTGCTGTGTTTTCCCCTACATCTACTCATGTAAAGCTGCTTTGAAACAATTAACAATTGTGAAAAGCGCTATATAAATAAAATTGAATTGAATATGTACCATTTAGGTACAAATATGTATCTTTGAAGCTTTGAAGTACTTATGGGTACAAAAGTGTACCTTTTTAAAAAGGGTACTGTCCCAATTTTCTAAATTTATTTCTGAGAGTGTGGTAAGGGAACGATGGTAAAACACAAAGAAAGGTGTCCAGAATAAGTACTGCAGTAAAAAACATTAAAGTTGGCCTTATTAATGTAACTTAAAGACACAAATTGAGATTTCGACACCGTATTGACATTGAGTGATCACTAATCCATGCTTAGTGTCAATCAAATGAATTATTATAGCTCATGAACAGGTTTACCTTCAGTTGGTGTCTGCTTATATAACATACTATTTTCATACGAGTTGTTCCTGTAGGCGCTATTTTGAAGTGTGTGAAGAAGGTGAACTTGCATGGGCGTCTGAGAAAATCATTGCCGATGAAAGACTGCTAATCTAAAGAGCAATGAAAACACTTGATTTGTTGAGGAAATCAAATGTCATGACCACTTGATGCAAGATTTGCGCAAAGTTTTGTGCTGTAAAAAAATGAATGACGAAAGAAAAGTTAATACAATGTGTAAATCTTCAGTTCACAGCAAATTAACACATTTATCTCAAAAACTTTATGAATAGAGATGATCAGCAAACACATCAATTTAAAAGCCGAGCTCTGAACATCACCTGCAGTAAAAACTGAAATTAAAGTGAAATAAAGACAGCAAAAAGCAAACCAATAAACCTAAAGAGTAACTATTGTATATTATTTGTTCATGCTGCATAGCTGAGAAATCACAACCCTAACAAATCAGCATCATATAATATAAAAGCTCTTTGTTAAGTTTATGGAAAACATTGTTTTGGAAGAAAATCTAAAATTATTTCATTATTTCATAGTATATCTGATACAAATCTTTAATTATCATAGAGGAGAGCAGGGGCAAAAATACCATTATAAATTCATTTAAAAGATAATGTTTTAGACAGAGATATATTTGTGCTGTGGTTAATAACTCATAAGAGTCGTCTATCAATACCAGGTGGAATTTTGAACAAATGTAAAACTGCTTCAGTATAATTTTAATTTGAACATAAGTAGCGCATTGTTACTTTTTTGTTAACACAAAAAGAACAAGATAGGTTTATACGTTACACTTTTTTTTAGTAAATACACATGACTATGACCTTGTTAATATGTAACTGCAAACATATTGGTTGTTTCTCGCTCAAAAAGTAATGAAATTACATTTTCATTTTAAATTACAGTTTCATAAAATGATTTAAAAGCAACCTGACTTGTATTGTTGAAAACAAAAAAAAATCAACAATATGAAAATGAAATTAAATACATTTAAATTAGAATAATATAAATTTTCAACATAATGCAACAATATTAGGATTTACTTAGTCTCGCGTAGCCAGACCTTCAATACTGAAGGTCTGGTGTTTTTTGCTGCTTTTTCTGGACAAAGCCCGCCCAAGAGCTGTTTGACCGACATGTCAAACAACCAATCACAGTTTGTTTCATCTAGCGTCACGTTTCGGACTCCCCACAATAACGAGCCGGCTGGCAACAAGTCAGTTATTGAAATAACCAGCCGCAACTAAATAGTATCTAAATAAACAACATTACTCACCATAGGACAACGTTGAGCACTTCATCAACAGCCACACCAATGAGACGATCCTGTTAAACGTCTGTTTGAAGCATATCTCTCCACTTTTTAACACATACAAGCAATTCAGGAGAACCAAACTTTTAAACTCCACTAACTGCCTTAAAGACAACTCTTGGACGTCTTTTAGAGAGTCGATGCTGCAAACTATGCATATTTTTGAGAATCCAATGTTTAGCTGATCATGATAACTGCTCATTATTATCCACGTGAACACGACTGATTCTCTTCCTCAATGGAACGTCAGAGCTTTGTTTTCCAGGGACTGAAACTAATCGCGACACTCGCGTCTCCTGGAAATCCGTTTTTTTCCAACCAATCAAAGACGACTTTAACATTCTCACAATGTTTCCAGAAAAGTGTACGAAAAACATCAGACGTTCAGCCAACCGTTTGTGGGCGTGACGTCTGAGGCTGAGACTAGGATTTACTTTCTTCCCGACAGGAACTGCTTGACATTTAAATCCTATTTACTTTTATTTTGAAAAACTCTGAAAAGGTGAACTTCAGGAAGTGTTACAGCACTAAATAACCTGTAAAATTGATCAGAATTGTAACACATGAAACGCAAAATAAAATTACCGCCTATAGGAATTTACTTATAATGGTCTAAAACAGCTTTCTGGACCTAGATGCGCAAAACGATAACGAAATAACACAATATTTTTGTCAGTTTTGTCAAGGGTTGCATGCTAAATATGCTGTCATAGTTTGGAATGCAAATGTAGTCAGGGCTCTGAGAAAATCATTTTGTTACTTTCGTCCCATGTTACTCCCCTGTGTGATACTTTACACTTCCATTCTATAGGTGGCAGTGAGAGGCTGGTTTGCCACAAGAAGAAGAAGAAGAAGATTGCATTCATGTTTGGCAGCAGCCCTGCATTAACGCTAATAATATCATAAATAACGTTCAATTTCTTGCTAAAAAGATTGGTTGGTTTCACAAGACATCAATATGTCACCAATATGTCATGGGGATTACTTTTGTGTTGCACTCCTAAAGTGCCGAAAAATGCTGACTTGCATTATATGAATCACAGAGCATTTGGGGTTGCTGCAAAATATCTTCTTTGAGGAAAAAATGTCACCAACATATTGGATGGCCTGAGGGTGAGTAAATAAACAGCAAATTTTAATTTTTGTGTGAACTATTCCTTTAATATCAAGTGTAAACAGGGCCTAAGCATGTCCTTGCCGATTGTTTTCAAGTGGTCTTAATATACACAGGCTCTTTTGTGAACATTGTAATGTTTCTTATTCTGATAACAGAATAAGCTTTGTTGCTTTAATTGGTTGGTTTAACTGGGTTTAAGATGGTAAGCATACAGTTGATGGTGACTATTAATTTCCGTAGTATTTGTCAGGTTATATAGGCTAATATGGGTTAAGAACAACACTAGGGTGGGTAAATGATGACATGATTGTAATTTTTCAGGGTGAAATATCCAGGACCAATTAGGAATAGTTATCCAATAACCTGTCCAGTTAATGAACCATGATAAATGATCAAATCTGCTTTGTAAATTTAAAATGATCAGTAACTCGGCATTCTGCCATTTAATAAAGGGACACTTGGACTTCTTGGCTTAAGAGCTGTGGCCTTCAGACTTCACTCAATTCAGCCAATTCAGCAATTCTGTTATTGTCTCTTATTTAACGGTGAACCAATTTCAGTCTGTGGGTCTGTGAGCTCATCTTCAGTGGTGCCAATGTTTACTTGTCCTTAAATAGAGGATAATGGGAACCTCTGAACTGATCTAAAGAGACTCAGACAGCCCAAGGACTTTCAATGTGCCATTAAGGCATTGATTTTATTAACTTGTATGCTCAAAAGAACCTTTTCTACAGATAGACAGATTTTCTACTGTTATTTCATTAGCCATTCAATAGTTGTGTGTGTACCTGGTAATCCCCGCTGTGTGAACCAAATGTCCCCATGCACAAAGATAGTAAAACAAGTCATTTGACAAATGCAGAAGGACTCTGCAGAATGCAATAAATCCGCTTAACCAATCACAGCGCACCATTCCACGCATTGTAAACAATAATGGCGGTGCTTTGAATACACACAGAATCCTAGTTTTCCTCATCTACCTTGTACTGCGTGATCAACAAACAAACAAAAACAAAATAATACTTTTGATGGCATTGATAAACCTGTGGTGGTTTTCTGTGGGGGGGGATGTAAGCCATCAAAATCTAATAATTTACGTGAGAGGCACTCGGACAAAGGAAAAATGACGACTGTTGCTTGTTCTCACACGACAGCATCAAGCTTCTGTCATGCTAACACATTGACCCCAGGGGATTTTATGAAAATTGTTTCATTATTTTACTCAAAGTCAACAAAAATCGAGCAGGACCAAAACATTGTACAACTGATCGCTGTCAAAAAAGTTCAGTGAGGATGTCCCAAGAATAACAGCAGCAATGACAGTGTTCTTAATATGACAACTGAAGTTTTTTGATTAATGCCACTAATGTTTTTTTTAATCAGTGTATACAACTAGTCAACTAAATGAATATAACATGGCAAAGATGAATGCACATTTATATATTGATTCAATAGATTTATAACATTTTGGAAAAAAACGTGTCATGGATTTATTGCATTTTGCAGAAAAATAATCAGTTTTATAATAAATCTATTTTGTAAATCAAATAATGGATTTGAATTTTTAATGTTATTATAACCTAAAGATGCTATGTGAAAGTTTGTAACAGAAAATAGTGGTTTTCATCTCGTCACTTTCTTGGTATAAAAAACAAGTTTTTACAGAAATTTGTCTAAATGGATTTATTGCTTTTTAGAACAAAACTCGTCATATATAAGAATGGTCTAGTGGCTTATGTAAGCAGAGTTAAAGGATTAGTCCATTTTCTTAAAGGAAAAATCCATATAATTTACTCACACCATGTCATTCAAAATGTTGATGTCTTTCTTTGTTCAGTCGAGAAGAAATTATGTTTTTTGAGGAAAACATTGCAGGATTTTTCTCATTTTAATGGACTTTAATAGAGCCCTTTACAGTTTTTTCAACAGAGTTTCAAAGGACTATAAACGATCCCAAACGAGGCATAATGGTCTTATCTAGTGAAACGATTGTCATTTTTGACAAGAAAAATAAAAAATATGCACTTTTAAACCACAACTTTTCGTCTAGGTCCGGTCCAGCGCGACCTAACGTAAATGCGTAGTGACGTAGGGAGGTCACGTGTTACATATATAAAACGCACATTTGCGGACCATTTTAAACAATAAACTGACACAAAGACATTAATTAGTATCAGTTGACATACAACAACGTAGGAACGGTCCTCTTTCAACACACTTGTAAACACTGGGGCGGAGTTTCGCGTCGTCCTCTGTGACCTCTTGACGTATTGCGTAAGGTCGCGCTGGCGCTTTGAGGACCAGACCTAGACGAGAAATTGTGCTCTAAAAGTGCATATTTTTTATTTGTATTGTCAAAAATGACAACCGCTTCGCCAGACAAGACCCTAATGCCTCGTATTAAGTGTTGGGCTCTATTAAAGTCCATTAAAATGAGAAAAATCCTGCAATGTTTTCCTCAAAAAACATAATTTCTTCTCGACTGAACAGAGAAAGACATCAACATTTTGGATGACATGGTGGTGAGTAAATTATCTGGATTTTCTTTTAAGAAAATGGAATATTCCTTTAATGGTTTAGTTCAGAAACTGGTAAACAAAGGCTTACATTTACATAATATGTATTTAACAGACTTCATGTGTTACAAAGCAGTGTACAATGCATTAAAGCTATACTTTTTCTAAGTATATGTATTCCCAGGGAGCCACTAAAGTAATGTTGTACCAGCTGAGATACAGTAGAAATGGGTTACTGGTTCAATCTCTCTAAAAATTTAACCATGAGCCTTAGTGCCCTTAGGCGCGGCACTTAACATCAGGTTACTCGGGGTGAATTGTCACTGTGCCATAATACGTTCATGATGACATCACTTGAAAGGCCCTGGTTGTGTGACAATCAAGATCGAGCACACAATCGTCCGAGTTTGGGCACACGTCATGCGCTTCCTATTATGGCATTACAAATTTCCAGTTCATCCGATGCAAACTGCTCCTTTCATGTCTCCAATTTTCTTATTACTAAATGGCTTTTGTTTTCCTCTTCACTTTGCTCCAGGCGTTATTGCTTTTTGTGTATTTTGCTCCAGTTACTGAAGCTCTGCCTCATTGAGTGTCACGGGCATTATCATACGTCTCCTGGGCAGAAGCTGACAGAGCCTCGCTCATCTAAAGCATTTGCCTTTAGAGCCTGTGGCCTCAAGCTAATCTCTTTCTCAGGAGATGCTCCGCACAGCCTATAAAGAGATTTACTTGACCCACATCTCCTCTAAACTCTATAAAGACCTTTCTTTTGACAAATCAGTGACCCTGTCGAACCGTATTTGATATGGGTTTGATACACATGTATTTTGGCCCAGTTTTTGTTATTGCTGGAGTTTTGGTCCTGGCACAGCATCGGCATATTTTTATTGTAACTTTATTGGTGGTCTGTAAAGAGCTGGAAACCACTTTACATTTAAATGCAACATGTTAACAAATTGAATGCATTAAAAACATATAAGACATGGTACATGCACTCAGATGTACACACTTAAGTCTTTGTCTCCAGCCTGAAGTACTTTGTCCCATCAAATACATGAATTATTAATTCTAGTGTTGTTACAACATGTAGTCAGTTTGTCTATGAGCCCAACTGTTAATTGAATAAAAGGTCTTCTCCTAGGAGACAGAGACATCTGGTTGGTTATGCCGTAATTGTCTTTTATATTTCTGATGTGTTTTTCCAAAAATGAAACGGGCTCTTTTTTGTTAATACCTTTGAAAACAACCTTGATTATGTGGGCAGACCTGCATGCCATTAAAATCAGGCCATTTGCGCCTCTCAAATGGTTTGGAAATCCCACATCGTTCTCCTGGAGACGTTTCCTCACATATCGCTGTCGTGACCTTTTTTTTCCTTTAGTCTGACAACAGGTTTTTGCCAGAGCTTACTGTGAGCCAAGCTGCCCGTGTCATCCTCAGCCAAACGCGACCAACAGTTTATTCAAACCATCTGGAACATCAACAACTTCAGAATTTGGGGTCATACAAGACAATTTTGTCTAAAATAACTCTGCAATTCAATGAGTTTAAATCTATTAAATCTATACATTTAGGTGAGGTTAAAAGAATAGTTCACCCAAAAATGGAGGACGCAGCCTTCGAATTGGGTTGTACCTTCTATTGAGTCGGTGTGTCAGGATTTTTATATAGATGTGTTTGTATTCATAAACAATGTATTGATTACTAAATAAGCTTAAAATACCTCACAAACATATTGTTGCACTTAAAAAGACGTATTTTAACCAGCTCGTTCTCAAAAGATTAGTAAAGTAAAATAAAATATAAAACATTTGTTTAAATGTAGCTTAAATAAATTGATTGCAACCACTTACCTTAAAAAATTTATTAAATTCAGTGCATCATTTTTTTCAGTGTAGGTCATCGCCAATGTTATTATCAGTCAGAACACATTTCACACGGCATGATTTTGAATCGCTGACAGGTCTAGATATCTAGCATGCCAGATATCTCACAGGTGTCGCGCACTCATCAGCAATTCTCTTAGATCACGTCTTTTATAGTTCACACTGTTTGATTGTCACTCATGTGAACGAGCACGTCAATTTCTCAAAACCTGCTGGCGAGTCAAAATCAGGGCTAAAATCGTGCGGTCTCAACTCGACATAACCCTAAAGTCAAAGGGACGAAAGCAAATCGTACAAAAACATACAAGTGTGGTCATATATGAATTATTACAAAATAGCCACCTCATAAAATACGTATGAATTGTCATAATACTGCTTGATATTAACCCACCGGAGTGATATAGATTATTTTTGGGTGATGGATTGGCTTCAGAAAACTGCACATGATTCAATGCATTGCAAAGCTAGGAATATTATTTAACGTAAACTCGGAAAAAAGACTTTAAAAAGTAAATTACCTGGTTGCCTTTTGAGTTCATTCAACTAAAATTGTTAATTAACTCAAAGTTATTTTTAAAGGAAAACGCCACTATTTTATTTTACTATGTTCTTACCTCAACTTAGACAAATTCATAGCTATCTTTTTTCAATGCATGCACTTTTAATCTTTGTACAGCGCCTCGTATAGCCTAGCCCCATTCATTCCTATGGCTCCAAACAGGGATGAATTTAGAAGCATCCCAAACACTTCCATGATTTCCCTATTTAAAGACTGTTACATGAGTAGTTACACGAGTAAGTATGGTGGCACAAAATAAAACTTTTGTTTGGAGCCATATAATGAATGGGGCTATGCTAAATGCTAACACATTTACAAAGTGCTGTACAAAGATTAAAAATGCACGCATTGGATAAAGATAGAAATGTATTTATTCTTCTAAGTTGAGAAAGAACATAGTAAAATATTGAAAAATGGTGGTGTTTTCCTTTAAGTTGAATGAACTCAAAATTTTAAACTTTTTAAAAAAAATGTACTTACTTTTTTAAGTTAAACCAACCTTTTTTGTTTTACAGGGTTTATATAGTCCCAGACTAAAATGCATGTTTGAGCTGCCTTAATTTAAAACCACCTTGTACTGACATCTTATCACGTAAATAGTGGCCTTTTTTTTGAGTAAACTATACCTTTAATGCGTATTTGGGTTTTTGATTGCCGAATCGAAAACTTTTTCAGGCCCATTTGCATTGCACATTTATGAACAACATGATTGGACTTTCAAAAAAACTATGCAGGCAACTTAACTACCGCCAATTTGTTATTGTGCATTATGTTATTATGCAAAATATTATTACATGATTTGTTTTAAATGATAATGCGGTCACTGGAAGGAGCAGTCGTTACACCTAATTGAATTTGAAATGTAATTCATGCAGTTCCCGACCATCACTGCAGTTTGAATATTTTGTTGCAAATGATACGCTGATGCGTGTTCACATTTGCATTTTAATAATGAGGTAAGATCCCGGACCATTTTAACGGCAGGTTATTTATTGTTCGCCGTCTCACTCAACAGATATCATGCAAATTCAGGAATGATATGCACATGAAGCAGTTCAAAGCTACGCTGAAGAAGCAGCGGAGGACGAGTATACCTGCTAGCGAAGCATCCTGTGGTGTAGTCTCCATTAGCTTATAGTGAGCCCATTACCCTGGCTTTGTTATCACACAGGGGACACATCAGAAGACGGGAGCGTGCGAGAATGAGAGAGAGAGAGAGAGAGAGCGACGTAATTACTGTATTTTCCTGTAGACTTCATCAACATACCAGTCATTGCTCTGGTGAGGTGAGCTCACTCGCCAAGTCTTGTTATTGTGTTACAAACAGGCCTTGGTCATTGCACATGTATTACTCATTCTGCAGCTAAGCGGAGGCTGAACATTTGCTCTGAATGTATAATATTTTGCTAGTATTTTCTTAATTCAGAGCTTTTTTCTTCTGTCACTGCCCAATTTGAGCGTGGCTTTGAAGCTTTAATGACAGCGAAGGTAAATATATTGTATCGCATCTACACAATCCGGCTTTGATTAAATATTGATTTTTCTTCCTCGTTCGAGAGCCGAGATGAAAAATGCTGTCATATTACTGTCATTAGGCTGGTCGTCCTTCACACAGTAAAAAACACAAACTCATAAACAAACATACGCAAACTTTAATGGGATAAATTGCAGGTACAGTACCTCATTACAAAGGTAAAACGTTTCTGATATTTATCGGATACATGTATAGTATAGCGTACAGTCGATGACAGCAGCTCCTATTAGGTCTGAAGAGTTTCATCTAGTTGAAATATGGACACAGGGCTCAAAGCTACAATTGGATTCACACAGAGTTGCTTTCTGAATCAAACAATCCATTATCCCCTCTCAGACCAATTTTCGGGCTTGTTTATGATTGCAATTTTATTAAATCGTGCTGTGGATATTATTGTTTTTCGCTTTAATTTGATCAAATGCATGACATTTCCAAGTTCTGGTTAAACATGAGGCTTCATCGTGCCTATGTTGCAGTTCCCCGACCCAGTTTGAATCAACTCTCAGTTGTTTGAATTAGAAAAAGAGATTCGCTTTAATTCAATCCGAAATTGTCAAATAAGCGGCAGATGGTGGCTTCAGTCGGAGAGAGGGATGAAAATGTAATTTCTGTGCCATCTATAATCCTTTTCTCTCTGCCGTGGCCCTTCACTCCAGCCCCTTCCAACCCCATCATGCTGTGAAACCTCCAATATTCAGCCACACAGAACGCAACACAAAAAATCAAGGACAAATCCTTGGTGCATCTCATATTGACAACCCCTTACATAAACCACGGGATTTTTATGTGATGCATAATATGAGGATGGTACATTCTGCGTAAATGATTTGGGTATTACAGTTTACCCATACCTGAAAAAATATTGACTACATTCTTTAAACTTTTTAAACCCCCAGCATTTCTAGCGTGCATATCTTAATGCTACAATATACATTATATATGCTTAGTCACTTACCACAGTCCAGTCTTATCTCAATAGACTTATTTTTATTTCCAACACCCCCTTGATCATTTTCTATAGCACAAAATTGCACTCTATAGCAAGATTAGAGAAATTAATTTAGTGTGGATATTTCTTTTCGAATAGTTTTTTTAATATTTGCTGACATATGACAGAACTACCTGATAGTCACACATCTGGGAATATTATTGTTGATAAGTGCAGGTGGTTTTAATATCTCAATTTTTTGCAACCCACATGCTCTGATTAAAATAGATGTTCTGTGTAATTTTTAAGTAGAGGGTAATTCATGTTTTTTACTGTAATAAATGACATTACACAGGTGCAATGTTATACAGTATGTAATAATCTTATGAGTTTCGCTTGAACGGGTTATTTAACAGGTCCTTTGAGGGCTTTCTTCAAAATGTAAGGGTTACATTTAGTCACAGAATTTTTTGTACATTTTTCCGTGGCATTCTCACGGATCTCCGCATATTTTCGTGGCCCTGCCACAGACTTTCTTTTCCCTGGCATTCTCGCGTATTGGTTGCTCAACTGTTTTGTCCTATTTTCTTACCATTGTCGCTTTGGTTTATGGTTAGATTTACATAAAATTACATCCCTACCCAAACCCAACTCTAACCCTAATGCAATTGATTAAAGGAACAGTATGTAGGAAATGTATATCAATTAATCATAAGATGGCCCTGATATGTCACTAGACATTAAGAAATCATTTTCATTTCAAATACTTATATCACTGACAACAGTGGTCTGGCCAGGATATTGTCATTTAAAAAGTGGAGTTGCAGCCCTCAACTGATGTTTATGTTGTCATTTTGTGTATTGGCCCCCAGTTGTGTGATTGCAGTACCAGTTTTAGCCACAAGTTTTGTGATTGCAATACCAGTTTTGGCCACAATCCTACATACTGTTCCTTTAAAGTTTAGAAAATATAAACAATACATCAGAAAAAATAGTATAAACCAAAAGTGACATACTAACACAAACACCAAATCTAACCCTGGGCCGAAGCGACAATGGTTTGAAAATAGGAAAAAGCAGTTGAGTAACCAATCCGTGAATGCCACGGAAAAATGAGCAACAAATTCTGTGACTATCCCACGGAACTTTGTGAGATCATGTTGTTATAAATATAGCATGAATGACAGCAACCATATCACCCTGTTGCCCAAGACTGGTTTCCAACTGAAGCTACAGCAGGGTTGAGCCTGGTCAGTATTGAAATGGGAGACCTCCTGAAAACTACTGTAGATTGCTCCTGGTAGATGTTAGTGAGACCTCTTGGTTGTGTGGGTCCTAACCAAAGGGCAACCTTCCGATCTCTATTGTGAAGCCAAGACGGAAGTGACTTAAACTGCTAATTATTAGCCTCTTTCACACAGTAATTCCAGTAAATTACCATGAATTTACCAGAATGAATTTACCAGTAAATACAAAATTGTGTTGTTCACACACGCAGTGACGTTCCGTCTTTTTTCCAGTAAGACATCATTCACACATCAGTATCAAAATACCGGTAAATTCGGTGAGAAAGCGGAAGTTACCTGTGGCGCGCAGCGAGCTCAGTGTTGCATTTGTAAACAATCCACGTCGTTCATAACCACGGCCCTTTTTTGTTGTCTTCACGTCTGTGGTAAACTCTGACAGTCGCGAAGTTGCTCGTGACCAAACAACATTGCATTAGGCGACGTCAAACCGGAAAATGCGTCTTAAACAACAGTACTGTTTGCATATTAGGCTTCACAGTGGGTGTCCTGACGACGTCGGAAATTCGGCAAGTAAATGGTAAGCTGTTTTAAACAACTTTGGTGAAGAAATGTGGACGTAAACTTCAGGTGTGCTCGACTTTCAAACAGCATGTGTGTGGACACGTCTGTAAACAGTGCGGGGCTAAACGCGTCATCTGTATTAAAACGTTATGATTGGCCCGAAGCTGTCAGCGCGGTCTGACGTCGTCCGTTCTAAATGCCGGTAATGTGTATTTTTGTGTTCACACATAGCGCTTACCGGTAAATTACTGGTAATCTTACAACCTCTCTTTCTGGTAAATTGGCAGCACTGATTTACCGGAAAGGTTTTGTTCAAACATGACATGTTAACTGCAATTTACCAGTAAATGTGTGAAAGGGACTATTGACTGGCTCCTAGAGACTGACTCCAAAATGGAGTCAATTCCCATAGACCCCCATGTTAAAAAGACCAAGTTTACAGCATAAATAAATGTGATTACACCCTATTGAAAAATCTAGCAAAGACCAGCATAAGCTGGTAGCTGGTTTTAGCTGGTTTAAGGTGGCAGTAGCTGGTCTAAGCTGGTCCTCCCAGCCTGGCAAAGCTTGTAGGTCAGCTGGTCTTCCAGCCTGACCAGCTAAGTCCAGCTAGACCAGCTTAAAAAGTGACCAAAACATAGCTAGACCAGCTTGCTACACCAACAATACCAGCTAAAACCAAGCTGGGAGACCACCTAAAACCAGCTCACCAGCTTATGCTGGTCTTAGCTGGGTTTTTCAGTAGGGCAGCCTGGTACAAAAAGTGGTTTTGGTCTATTTAGCTAATTTTGCCCTTTGTGAGTGGGAATTTTTTATAACTCATCCGTTTAAATGATATTAAGTTCTGCAAGCCCTGTCAATTATTGGCTTCAAAAAGCTTTTCAAAAACCTACAGTATGGGTGACGTCATGGACACTACGTCCATATTTTTTATAGTCTATTAACCCAGTAGTGATGGGAGCATTATAATGTCAAAAAGCACTGTTCTTCGGATGAGACAGATCCTGACTCTCTGTGTGTTGAAAATCCCATGTTGTCTTTCGAAAAAGAGTAGGGGTGTCCTATACAAATTTGCCCATTGGCCTTCTAATCAAACCCTCATTTATAATTAGTCTCCTCTCCACTAATAAGCTGATGTGTGGTGGGTGTTCTGGCGCAATATGGCTGCCATCGCATCATCCAGGTAAATGCTGCACATTGGTGGTTGTTGAGAAGATCCCCGTCAATGGGGGAAGAAATGGTTTCTGAAATTTATAAAAAAGTATTAAAATATTAGATATATATTTTATTTAAAGTTTTGTATGCACATTTATAAGAATAAACAGGATTATGAATGTGACATTTAAACATTTTTTAACTTATTTAACTATGGAAAATAGCAAAAAAATGCTTCAACATCTTTAACAGAGACTTTGCAAGGGTATTTAAACCATCAAATTTTTACATCTGAAGATATCAGTATGGGCAACCTTACTTTTCATATTAAGGTTAAAATTTGCATGGAGTGCCCACATGTACAGTACTGTGCAAAAGTCTTAGGCCGCCATGCTACCATTAGATTTGTTGTTTTTGCAATGTTATAGTGATCATATATAATTATTTCTCAGTCTCTTTATTAGAATACAACCCAAAATACAGGAAATGGGTATATAGTATTAAAAACGGTATAAAAGTATAAGCTGAAGTGTGAAGTATTTAGGGTAAAGTAAACTCCCCTTCCACCTGAGCAATAGCAGGCATCTGCAGGATCTCTAAAACCTAAATAAAATTAAATCCTAATTTCTAATCGAATGACTTCAGTCTCCTCAAAAAAGCTCAAGATGTGTTTCGTGCCAAGAGATGTCACACTAAATACTGACTGATGCCTGAAGAAGACATTTAATTCTGATTTTTTTTTTTTGTGTGTGTGTACATATGTCCTGTATTTTCTGTTTGTATTAAAAAAAAAAGAGTAAAAAAAAACCATGCAAACAATAATTGCACTGTATGTGTGTACATGAGGGTTATGTACAAGCAGAGGAATTACGTTGTTATATGCACCAATGAAGATATAATAAACCTTCTTCCCATGTTAACAAATTGTGTGATTTTTGGGTTGCATCTTGTTATCATGTTATGGCAGTCGTAGCCTAGTACAAAGTCATAACCCGAAGGTCATCATTTCGAGTCTCATGGCTGGCAGATTGCGACTGTGGTATATTTGAACAAGGCACCTTAACCCCAATTGCTCTCCAGTGTGTGTTTATGACTGGAGGTGCATTTGTTCACTACTCACTGGCAGGCCCAGATTAATACAATGTATTGCTATGAGGTGACCACATTTGAAGTGCCCTCCCCATCCCAACTTTTTTACTTGGAGCACTATAGCCCATTACTGGAAAATTTTAGGAGCACAAGCAGAAAATGTAGGGGCACACATTAAATCAGCCTGCAAGCGCAATTATTTACATTTTCCCCAAAATAACTGACAAATACGTTGATAATAAATTGACTTAACTCTCTATGCATTTATTGCACATGTCCTTGTCAGTGGCGGCTGGTGACTTCTTTTTTTGAAGCTCACGATGCAAAGTTTGTCACAACATGTATGTAGCTTGTCATGTGTGTGGTTCGTCATTTCAAAATATGTGTTCTGCGCTTTGAGAGATCGTGTGTGCATCACGTGTCATGCCAAAATAAGTGCCTGCTGCCTTGAACTTGAACGGAGACGCTCGCGTGTGCCAGATATTAGCACAATCTCGTGAGCGTCTCTTTTATCATATATGGTTTTGACGCGTCTCCAGCAGGCACTTACTCTGACAAAACACGTGATGCACACAGGATCTCCCCAGACGCCTGACACACACCTTGGAAAAGGGAACCACACACGTGACAATCCGAACACTTATTATGAATTAGCGCATCCTCGGAAGTGCAGTCACGAGCCGCCACTGGTCCTTATGTAAAATTGATCAAACTTTCAGAATAGGAAGTTGTAAACCAAAGAATCATACAACCCTCTTGACTAATCCTAAGACTCAATTTACAACAAAAGCTACAAAATATCACCACATTATAGAGCGCACCAGAGTGCATTTGGAAGCGGACCAAGACCACTGAAAAGTTTATTTGGTGTGTGCCAATGTTCAGGTGCCAGTATTCACACTTGCTCAAATGAGCTGCAACAACTGAGCGATCGCTCCACAGTTCATTTTAATCAAACCAAATCTGTCAAGTGTGACCAAAGTGATGTCTGCAAACTAGGAGACATTTCTCCATTTTTAATAGTTATACCCATAAAACTATATCTTAGCAATAAAATCCACAGTTGAATAACACCAAAAGTAAGAATGGTTAAAGAAAGGTCAAATGTTTCTTGTTTACTTTAAACATGATGTTCCATCAAATCTACAGCAGTGGTCAAGTGGCTTTTACCTACGTGTGTCCAAACAGCAAGTGAAGATTTATATGAAAGCTCCTGAGCCTCTGTTTGATAACTGTCTGGTTTAAAGGCAGAGACCTTTACATTTCAAAGTGGATTTGTTCAATATTTCTTCTCAAAGAATAACCATATTGAAGCACGACTGTGCACTGCTTTGAATATTCACAGACTCCAGGATTCTGAAAAATATTAACTCACCTTGACTTCTTCAAACCTTTGACCAGTACAAGATTGTTTCAAGAAAAATGGTTGGGTTATTTTTAAGCCATGTTGGGTTAATATTGTACAGACTGGGTTGTTTTAACCCAACTGCTGAGTTATTATAACCCATGATTGCATAACAGCAAACCAACATTGGGTCATTTTAACCCACCATGTATTCTGTCCAAAATTGACCCATTATGGGTTAAAAATAACCCAGCCATTTTTAGAGTGTACTGGAGCTTTTACAACACTTTGCAGGCATATGTATGAGTTTGTGCATATCTATCTATCTATCTATCTATCTATCTATCTATCTATCTATCTATCTATCTATCTATCTATCTATCTATCTATCTATCTATCTATCTATCTATCTTGCAGCAGATCTCATATCCTTTTAGTAGAAAGACAGATGGATAGAGAGAGAAAAGAAATCAATGCTGTTGAACAGGGATGAACAGGGTTTTATCAGCAGGAGCTGAGGGGTCTCTCGGAGTGAATTATTCAAAGACAGTTAGACACATGGACTCTGGAGGTGGGGTCAGAGCGATGAATGTCCTGCCTTATCACCCTGCCTCTCAAAGCATAACTCCAGCACAGCAATACCTGGATTTGAGCTGATGGAATAAGAGGTCAAGGTACACGATCTGATAGTCACAAAGACATCTGAAACACAGATGCTGAGTAAAGATTTGACTGAGCTTGTGGATGCATATCAGGGAGTGATTAACAGAGATAGAGACAGTATAACAACTTGGGTAAAACGCACCTGTGTAGTCTGCTGCAGGTGTTTTTTTTTTTTTTGGGGGGGGGCGGGTAGTAGAAGTCATTCTCATGACGCTTAATGCAATTCAAGTCTTATTACTTAAGTTAATTGCATTGACTTTAAATTAATTCATTGTCTTTAAGCATAATCGTTACTGCTCTCTGTTGCTCATTATTATCTCCACACTAAAAAAAATAAGAAAGCCCTTAGCTCTCACTTTTCAAAAAGTGCACCTTTGTACCTTAAAAGTTCACATTAGTACTTCCGGGGGAAATAGCGGTACCAAAGAGTGCATATTAGTACCACAAAGTTTGGTATCTAATGTATACATATCTGTACCTTAGTGGCATAGTAGGACCCTTACTGTCCCAATGACAGCTAGGGCATTTTCTGAAAATAAATGAATCATTTAATTACAGGCATAACATGTTATAAAAGCACATATTAATTTTTGATATTGAAGATATACAAAGATTTCTCAATAAAATAATTTATGAGCATGATATGTTCAGTGAATTCAGTCGGGTCTAAGTTGAATAAATGTTTTAGAAAAATTGTTCATTGTTAGTTCATGGATTTCACAGACAGGGTCACAAATGTATTTTCTCACAGTTTATGGTGTTCACCTTTGGGGCGCTAGTAATCTTTAGGGTGCCAGAATGACCAGAAACATCCCTGCTGGTGGGCCTTATAGTCACAGAAAATTGAGAGACACAAAGATGCTCCATTACCTGACCTCACGTTGCCCAATAGAGTTGTTTACATCTGTTTCAGACACTGGTTTCACAGGAGGCATAATGTAATAATGCAGCAACAAAACAAGAATGTCTCTTCAAGTCATAGTTATTTTGCTTCAAAATCGAAAACCATTGTGCTAAACCTATTTGAAATTCCCAGGGGAAGCCATGGCTTGAAAATCCTTTTCTGAGTTTTATGATTACAAACTAAATCTATATGGAGTATTGATAGTAAAAGTATAACAATGTAACATTTGAAAATAAAGGCAACTTGAAGAAGAGTATCAGAATCAGAATAGAAACTAAAGACACATTACCGGCTCTATGCGCGACGCAAGTGTCTTTTGCTAGTTTTCAACCCTGCGCAATTATCATTTCAATGCATTTGCGCCCACTTTTGCACCCATGGGCGTTCTGGTCTGAAAACGAGGTGTTTTCAGGCGCATTGTTGGCGCGTTGCTATTTTGAGGCAACTAAAATAGACTACGCCATTGACCAACAAAAACCTGCTCTAAAGTCAATGGAGCAATATGTTTTTTGTTATTTAAAGAGCGAAGCAAATTATGTGCCTTTAAATGGGACGACAAAGTGGGTTTGCTTATCACATACATGAATGTGCAGCAGCACAAAAAAGCTTTTAAATATGAAAGATTAAAGGATTGAATGTTAAAGATTATTACTGAGACTCTTGGACATAAATGAGGACCAATTATGAGACGTTAGAAGGCACAAAGAGGAGCTTCACCTGTAGCCTGGTAAGTAAATAAATGTTTGCTTTAAACAAATGCATCTGTTTTTAAATGTTTTTTAAATGCTACCTTACAGATTTATTGTATATGATGACTCTGTACCTGTGGACATGCTGAGATGAGAAACATTTTAAGTAATGCTTTGTAAAAATCCCATGGCGCTGTCCGAGTGCTGAAACATTTTGGCTCTCCGCACGTTTGTAAATTCTTTATCTCTTGTTTGAGTACAAACCTTTACTTGCATATTTGCAAATTACTTAATGAGATTACAATGATTTTGTAGGATATCAATACATTTACAGCAATTAAAAGACTGCTATTTGTACTTCTATGACTGAAAGAAAACGGCTTTTAAAGGTTTTAATCCAAAAAAATTAAATTTCAATAAAAACTATTTTTTTTACATTATTCTTAAACTGGGGGTCTTCTTCCTCCGCTTAGTTTTTCAGTTTACAAAGTATGTCATCTAAATAGGGATTAGCCATTTTCGCTTGGGTTTAGGGTTAGATTTGGGTTTTGCTTTAGGATGTAATTTAATATATAGGTTTCTCCATGTTTTGTCTATTTTTAAATCATTGGTCGCTTGGAGTTGGGGTTAGAATCAGGGTTTGCGTTAGGATGTAATTTTATGTTACAAAAAGTTGTTCTAACCCAAAACCCAAGCTAAAATGGTAAAAAAAAACAGAAAACAAATGAGAAACGAATAAATAAAACGACACGAAACGATTCGCCATATAAGTGAACGGAAAGGACTGGCGTATCATATGCACGCAAAAGCGGAATTTGGCGTATCTATTGCACGATAATCACACTGCGCGTGTCATTTGTACGCTTTTTGGTGAGAATGGGTTGGGATTAGACATAGCGCCAGCGCAACTGGCTTTTAAAGGGAATGAGAGATAAGACTCTCATTGGTTTATTGCACATTACGCCCAAAACACACCCATTACTCATTAGGAAATATGAACAACCTTTTTCGACTGTGCGCTCGGCCCTACAAATCCATAATATCTGGAATGACATAAAATGTCTTATTCGGCCTATAAGGGAGAAAATATTTTCCTCAACCTGGCAGGAGATGTAAAATGCATAAAAGCAACACATAAAAGAAGTGTAAGTTTATGGCTCATGTCATGTAGGTGATACTACTGTACAGCTCTAACCTAGTGCCATTTTCAGAAAAGCTTTCACTGGGACAGTACTCTTTTAAAAAGTAGCCTACAACAGGTAAAGCACCAAACACGTTGTGTTAGGCTACTTCTGATTCTTGCAAAACACAGCAGCATGAAAACCAGTGACACTGTAATGAAACATGGCACGCTGATACATGAACATAAATGAGAAGTGAAAGGCGTAGAATTGAGTAACAGCCGCTGCTGAAAGGATGATAAATTCTTTGATTTAAGATCTTTGATGGTACTGCATATTAAATATTAGAGTAAGTAAAGCTTAGCCTTTTTTTCAACAATATAAGCTGGAGGGATATATTTTAATTTCCTTATTTATTCATGATATATTTTAAAATTAATGTCTGTTATCAAATATAATCTTTAGTTAAGCAATCACAGTTGCACAGCCAACTTTTCCCAAATAAGTCTAATGTGATGGAATTACTGTGTGATGCCTTTAATCCATTATTGATGCATTTTAACCTGGGGGTCTTTCAACACTTTCTTACAACACATCTGCGCAAAAACCTCCCACCTCCTCACTGTACCATGGGATGTGATGTCGAGTTTCCTGTGCAAATGAACTGACAAGGCAAGTGATGGCAAGTTTGTGTTACGTCACAGCGGGGATGTGAAGGCAAGAGTGGGTTCACACACATCGTTGATGCGTAGCGCAGTGTGGAGTGGATCAGTCGCTGTAAGTAGGCTAGCAGAGTGGACTGGGGATGCGCTGTGCATAACGCGTTTGGTTTACTTGTGCTTTTCAAGAGTCCAGTGGGTTTTCGTTGTGATCAATACGCGTGAACCGTTTGCGAAGGAGTATTTTGGATTGAAAAGAGGTAAAGGAAATCCAGTGTGGCAGCTGTTCTGGTGAAGCGCGCTCGCCAGTAAAGCGCGCTCTGGTGCTGTGGGATGGATGAAGAGAAGATGCTTGGGTTTCAGTGGCAGACGGTTGAACACTGAAGTGAAGTGAAACAGGTAAGTTTGAGTTTAAAACTTAATATGTATAAAACAGAAAGATGTTTTTATATGAGATTTACTATCCTGTATGGTTTAGTACGTGAGTAAGTTGAACAAAGCTGAATATGTAATTTTGGAGAATGGCAAAATATTTCCCGCGATTTTAGCTTAACTATAGCCTTTGGTTAGTGTAAAAAGTAGTAAGTAGTATACACAAATGTACTGTACAGGAATAGTTTAACCATGATATTTGTAGTTAAACTGTGGTAAAATGCTAATCAATCCGTCAAAAAAACAAAAAATGGTTACTTCACTACTAAAGCCATTGCTAATTTTACTAAGGGACAATTGATATTGAGTCTATCACAAAGGCGAAAGCACATCATTTTAAGTATGCATTTTTAGTTTATGTAGTTATGATAACTAAATTAACTCAAACCAATATATATTTTTTTAATTTAACATCGAAAAGTTTCACTACATTTCTTTACGTCATGTATTCAAAGTGAAACCGTGAGAATGATGCTCACTTCAACATGGAGGTTTTGGATTATTACATCTGGCAATGCTAAAAACTATATAAATGTTGAGGTAAATATTTTCCAGACCCACTATGCAAATCTAATCAAATGTTTATTGTTAGGCTGATTCATCAAATTATTAATCCATTTGTGTTTATAATGACCCGACTGGTTTTAATGTACTGTCTCTTTAAGATATAATAATGATATAAATAACAGTACTGTGATTTTTATAGCAATATGATTTTTAACTATAACTTAAATCATACTATAGTTTTTCTTTTTTATTACTTGAGATGCTCTTGTATTGTAAGTACACCTTATGTTGATTGGGATGTATTTCTCACATTATATTTCTAACTGTGTGTTGCGAGTTGTCATTTTCTGGACAATAGGCTTGATTTGCATTACTGGAGTTTTTATTGCATATTCTCATGATTATACTGAAGATTAAAGGAGATGTAACATAAAAGACATATAAGACAATACACCTGATTTCTCAGGTAAAAAAGAATGTACTTAGTTTTTTCCTTTCATCATGGCATGGCTTTAGGAGCAAACCCACAATTGTTTGAGCAACCGAAGCTTTATACATTTACATTTTCACATTTATGCATTTGACTTACGTATATATTTTATCAGTATATGTTAAAACACATATTTTTTAAAAGGTATGCCTTGGTAGAGGTACAGCATAAGATCAAATTATGCTTTTTTCATGTTTTGCTTTACTTTCCCAAGAGACTAGAGATATAGGGCAGTATTTGTTTCAGTAAGGCAAACTATTTACAGACTGCAGAATAGAGATGAGTGCTCTCTCATTCACATACAGCCGTAAATTACAGTAGTGGGAGTTTTTGCTGCACTCTTCTGGCTTGCCGGAGTATAAAGCAAGAAAACCATGAGATGTCTCAAGGCATTATTATTGATGCACGGTTAGAAATGGCAAACAGGGTGGCATATCTTTTGTGACAAACACTATTAGATTTTTCCACCACTTCCAGCAATGCTTGAGACATAGAAAGCTATTGGTATGATGCCATGACTACAAGATAGCATCAATTTCATATTAAACTGTGCATGTAGTTTCAATCTGCACATGTAGTTAAAAAGAGTGTGAATAAAGAAGAAATCTGAGTTAGGGTCTACCATAAACAATTAAAGAAAGCTAAAACACTGTAATGTGTTGACACTTATGCTACGTACAAATCAAATGTGGGGCATTGTGTTACTCGCTCTATATTACTCTTGCGAGATTTAAGTTCGTGTCATGTGAATTTTTTGCTCGAGTTGAATAATTTCAACTTGGGCGAAGAAGCGTTTGACGCCCCATTCAGACAGCCAGCGACCAGCATTAGCAGAGCGACGCAATCTCATTCATTTTAATGGAAACCTGGCGACACCAGCGAAAGTGACCGTTGGCGACCATATGGGCGTTTCCAGCGATGCGAGAAAGTTAAGAAAAGTTTAACTTTATGCAAATGTTAAGCGAATTTTGGGAGCGACTACCAATGAGAACGAAGGAGTGGAATTCGCGTCATTCTTCTCTCTTCAGTTTCTGGAGTGGATGGTACTCATTTGTTTATGACAACCAGATTTAAAGGTGCAGTGTGTAAATTATAGCGGCATCTAGTGGTGAGGTTGCGAATTGCAACCAACGGCGTAGTCCACTGCTCACCCCTTGCTTTTGAAACACACAGAGAAGTTACGGTAGCTGCCACCGGACAAACATGTCATTGTGACAACTTAGTTAAAAAAATTGTCCGTTAAGGGCTTCTGTAGAAAAATGGCGGCACAAAATGGCGACTTCCATGTAAGGGGACCCTCTTTGTATGTAGATAAAAAGGACTTGTTCTAAGGTAATAAACACATAACGGTTCATTATGAAAGGTCTTTGTACACCCCTGATAATATAGATTGTATATTATTTAGCATTTCTGTCAAGAGATCCTTCTAAAAATTACACACTGCACCTTTAAACACGCCTCACTGAAAGAGACGTGCGACACACAGCGATAACGTCGCTGGCTGTCTGAATGCGGCATGAGGCGAATAGCACGTGTTTTCACAGTAAACGTTCCGCCCATATCGCGTCATTCGCATCGCCCCACACGAGGACACGTCTGATTGCGTCTTTGCATTGACTTTGTATGTAATCTACTCATGCAAATCGTTGAACTTGCATTTGGTGTAAACCCACAGTTACAAAGGAAGTCTACAAGGTTGCAACTTACCCCATAAGTACTGTACATTTGTGCATGCCGTTTGGTGTAATATGAATAGAAGTGTGAATACAATCCCGCAAGTATTACCGCGGTGCCTTATTAGACATTCAGTCAGATCTACCTAGATAAATCATGTAACTGTGCTTTCGTGCCCGATTCGGTATCTGAGCATTAATTTTTCATGCACACCCAGCAGATTAGAGTTCAGTGTGAGAGCACAAAGACCAGCTGGAGAGTTTCGCATCTTCCTCACCTCAATTCAGCTGTGGTTTCCAGTACCAAAGTTCATTTTGCACTTTAAAGGCAGCGGCGACCTTGAGTTGCCCAGTCTTGGTTTTACAGGGAAACTCTTGTTAAGACGGTGTTTGTAGACCAAGTCGAGTCAAAAGAGCCAGATGAAAGATTTAGAGCGTTACTTCCCTTCGAGTACCTGCCTGCAAAGTGTGGGTGTCTGTCTCATTTATGATTAAAAAGTAGAGAGCACCAATGCATCACGGTGTGTGTGAATCTCATCAACAGTCGAGCCTGGCAGAGCTTCTTTTAATACAGACTTCATTGAAAAATTGATGGATTTCAGTGCCAAGGTCAAGCTCGCTGCCAGCGCTTTCTTCAAAACCGGGTGTCGTTTTTTTACCCAAGTCTTGCTCTCAGACATGTTTTTGTGGCGTACAAATAAGTGGTCTGATGCATTCGTGTTCCCTTTTGTCTAGTCGCAGTGCGAGCGTGGACGTTTGCAAATATTCCAGACAGATCTTCTTTTTTTAAACATGCCATATATTGGATTGAATATTTATTATGGCATCAAGCGGAGGTATAGCGTCTAGCAGAACGCACAGAGAACAAAGACGTCCTCTGTGGGCTCATTTTCAGCTCAAATTGTTGGCAGCGAGCATTCGTCTGCAGGTATATATTGCATGCCATGTGTGTCGGCCTTTAAAATGCATCCATGTGCCATAATGAACAAACAATCTGGCTGCCAATCATGCAAACAAAAGCGCTTAAAGAACTAGAAAGCATGCATTTTGATGTTGAAGACAATGTTGTTGTTTTTTTTACAAAAGTTTACAGTCACTTTCTAGAATTCAGATATTATTTTGTCAGATCCATTGATCCGATGCATGCGAACCTACAGTTGATGGAAGGGTTAATGGTTAGTTCTTGCATTTGTGTGCATAGATTTGTCATATCTTTGCAAGCTGAATGCGTGAAATTATTCTTCCACAAAAAGTGGCATTATGGTGGTGTGAAGATGTTAGGCTAACTACCTCTTTTAAAATAGCCTTCTGTTCATTCATTGGTGGGCGTTCATGCATTTGATTGTTGCAATTGTAGTGAATAGCTTCAAGTCTGTTGTGCTGGTTTAAGCACTTTCTCATTGGATGACCATAGTGAGGTAAAGCCCCATTAAACATGGCCATTTTAAATTTTACCTCACACACATGGTCATCCTGGACAGCAGCTTTTTGCCAATTAAATTTAAAGTTGCCATATGGCACCGGAGCCAATCAAGAAAAAAGTCATTTAAATTTGCCATATGGGTGCCACAGCCCATTAAAATTGCACATATAATTAAAGCTGACCAATGCCGATAAACAGTGACCAAAGGATTAACCAAAGCAGAAAATCTCATGGATATAATCGCATGAACATTTATTATATTGTACGTGTATTGAGTAATGCATAGCATGTATTATTTATAATTCAGCACCTGTTAGGACTGGATGACACCAGCAGTGATTAAATAAAGAAACTGGCACAAGTGTTTTTAGCACAGAGCTATTCAATGATGCTTGTGTGTGTGGCAGATGAGTACAAAATCGTAAAAACTGCTCCTTCTAGCTCAATGGTATTAGCGGCGCAAAAGGTTGTTGGTTTGATCTCAGGAAACACAAATGATAAAATGCATATAGCTTAAATACTCTGTACTATAAGTAGCTTTGGATAAAGGTGTCTGGCAAATGCATAAAGTACAGGTAAATGTTTGTTCAGCACACTGTATAATGCTATCAAATCTAGACACCAAGATGGTCAACATGTAAATTAGTTTAATTGTTTGTACTCAACAATATGAAACGGAATCTGATTTGTAAAAGCTCAGTATAGTTTTATTTAGAAATGCATGGAAAGAAGAATCTAAAATAGTTATACAGTGAATGATATGAAGGAATTTTAAGGTTTGGCTGAGTTCTTTTAAAAACCTTATGCGATATTGACAAAAGAAACTGAAGTAAAGCTATTATAAGAACTTTAATTAAACTATAATGACATATGTATTTCATCAGAGTGAATAGCAATCTAAGCTTTATTTTTATAATCCTATTTCGACATATTACCCACCCAATGTAAACATTTATCGCTTGGTTTGCTATTTCAAAGTTCATAAGATTTAATGGAGCTTTCAGTTATATTCAGTTTTATCTACATCTAATTAAAAAATAAAGGTTCAAAAAGGGTTCTTTGCAGCGATTACAGAAGAACAGGTAAAGGATTATTTTGATAGTCCACTTTAGTAGGGATGTGCATTTATGTCATTTTTTATTTCGATTAATCCATAGGTTTGAAAAACGAGTACTCGAATAATCGGGGGCGGGGCAATCAAACGCGCGGAGCGTATACGTCATGGTGAAAATGAAAATATTTTTATTAAAAACACTCAAATAAAACTTAATTTTGAAGAAACTATGACAGAAAAATGAACACATACTAGATTACTAATGAATTAGATGTTTTTAACAGAAATCTCATGATGACCATCAAGCTGCATGATGAAGTGAAACTAAAGGGTTAATAAACACAAACTTTCTTTACTGACGCACTTAACATAGTATTAAGCCTTTATACAACATAAATGTATATATCTGCACAAAATACAAGACTTAAACTTCTTGAATTATATACAAATTCATCTAAATGTACAATTAAAAATCTTTAATTAAATGTGTAGTTCGTTATATTAAAAGTATATGATCATACTAACAATTTAACATGAAAATGTCACATACTCTCATAATGTTGAGTTCATGGTATGAATGCAATAAGTATGCCTTACATACAATGTGTAGATATGGCGTGTGGCTGAGTGGTTAGCAAGACTTGCTCGTAACCCAGAGATCGGTAGTTGAATCCTGTGGCCGGCACGAAATGATTAAAGTGTTTCGGTGTTGCAATGGATGGGTGAACTGCAGAGACAATCATCTCTTTTCGCTTTTTTCATGTCTATTTTCCTTACACGGAGGTCCTACGGATGTCAACCTTTAGACGTGCAGAAGACGTGGATAAAAAGACGTCGCCTGGCGTTACAAAACAACCCCTTTTATGGACCGGATTCGGACGTCCAAAATGACATGAAAAAGACGTCATTCCAACGTCACTTTGCGCAGTGGGTAGTCAAGATGTAATGTTAATGCTTGTATTGCTCTCTGGTATCTCTTGATATTTGATGTTTAAATATGAGATGATATGAGGGAACTTGTGACAGCGCTGTACATATAGCATCTGACTGACTGTATTTTTGTCCTACCGAAGTGAATCCCAAAATCAGTGATGTGAGGTGTGTTCAGGCTCCACAGCATTGCACAGACTTTGTTTGTTTTTGAATCATGCATGTTAACGTTACTGATGTAATGTTATACGCCGGTCTGTGAAGCTCAACACAACGTCAAACACGCGCACCCAGTCTTTACTACCACATTCGCTTGTAATGCTATCCAGACATACAAATGACCACAAATAAATAAATAAATAAACCCACATGATCATCGTTTTCGTGATCGATCATCGATGCCAAGTTCGAGTACTTGTGCAATTGAGTACTCATGCCCATTCCTACCCTTTAGACATTTTACTAGCTAAACTTAGTCATAAGTAGTTCAAGTATTAGTTGACATTCTGTTTTCATGTTTTCTTTGTCTTTGGCGTGTTAAAAGCTATTTGTGCATACAGGGCCAGATTATCCATAGATGTGATTGTGCGAGTGCCCTTGGGCACCAGCCAATAGGGGGGCATCAAGAGTTTCAGAATGCGATCACGTTTTAAAACAGCGCAAGCATTTTTGCAACTACTCATGCATGTGCTACCTGCAAATTTGGTATTTCTTGTAGTTGTTATTTCATGTTAAATGATGAGTAGATCGTGAACCCACAGGTGTGGATTTAGGCATGGATGACATGGGCAGCTGCAAAGTTTGTCATTATGCAGGGAGGGGGCGGCGGCACAGGGCATCTGCGACAAAAACGGAATGTGCAACCAGGGTTTTACCACTCATTTGCATGACACGTCAATCATTTTATTTCACCATGCGCTCAGTTAATCTACCAACGGGCCTACGCAGTCCCGCATGAAGTCGAACACATCTTAACACATCTCATTCAGAACCGCGACAAGGTGCAGGGTCATTAGACATCGCAGAGATTGATTGTACATAAGGACATGTGCAATAAATGCATACAGAGTTGAAATCAATTGTATTGGAAGCATTTTGTGCAGCATTTAGTTTATGAGCCACAAAAGGAATAGGATTTTGGGTACACGAGCATAGCTTCACTTCTGTAACAGCCTTTTTAAGGTTGTTAAAACAGGGTTCCCACGGGTCCTTAAAATCCTTGAAAATTTGTAAATCTGGGGGGGAAATTCAAAGCCCTAGGAAGTTTTTGAAAATATACATACATAGATAAAGGTCATTGAAGGTGCTTGAATCTATTATATGCAAGTTTTCTGGAAAAAAATCAGATTTTTCCCTGTGTGTTGTAGGATAATTTCATAAAAGTTCTAGACTTTTTAAGCACATGTGCTAAACTGTTCGCTTCAAATGCTTACCATAATTCCTCAAATAAAAGCCGTTATTCAAATAAATGCCGGGCCTCTGATAGTGGCCGGGGGCGTGGTCATCACGGACAAATAAAGGCCGGTCTCAAATTAAGGCCGGGGAAAGATGAGTGCCGGGGGAAAATGAGTGAGAGCTTAGCGAGTCAACTATAAACGCCTCGTCCATTTGGTGAGACGTGCGCGCGATCCGCGGAGGCTTGCGTTGCGGACCAAAGCGCGAGTATAAACAAAGCTTAGCTTATGTGCAGTGTGAGCGTATTCGCGTCAGAGTGGGTTTCAAAAGGAGAGACGTCAACTGTGCGAGCACTCACCTTCATCTGCCTTCGTTAAAACCTTTTAATGCGCGCAGCAGGGCTAGTGAATATCTACGGTGCGCACGCAACAGATCAACTAAGCAATATCATAAGCATGTGAGAGGGCTTCATACAACTAAATAAAAAACACAAACTTAACATTACGATGGGTTCCAGTAAGAGAGTGCTGTATCTCCTGCTTTGCTCAAAACAAATGCACTCTAATGATGAAAGCGCGCCCGAGCTCAGATTGATAAAAGTACAGTGTGAGTGCGCGCATGGAGTAGAGAGGGGGGACAATCACGCTGGGGCATGATTTGGATAATGTGAGCGTGGTGTTATCTCCTAAATGCATTCAAGTTCATCATAATGCACAGCTGGCAATAGATGGCGGAGTTTTCAACAACCTTGAAAAAATATACTGTTAAGAAATGTATGATCTCTAGAACGCTATCGCTTTTAATTTAACGGCTAATTTAAAACAATTATTTATCAAACAGATGGAATTTGAAAAAAAGGCCTGTCTCTAATAAAAGCCTGCTTTAAATAAAAGCCTGTTACCTTCGGCAGTTTAGGTAAATAAAGGTAAATTACAGTATATCTTTTTTTATTTATACCAAAATGTTTTTTTGCATAGTTGTGTTTAACAACTGAAAACGTCTCAGGTTATGTATGTAACTGTTGTTCCCTGAGAAGGGAACGAGACGCTGCGTCTTCCTCGCCATAGTTCCTGCATCCCTGTAACGCCTTCTTTGGCAATATTTCAGATAGCGATATACTTCCTGGCTCCTGTGTCACCCTGTCTTTGTTGTTATGCCTCATCATTGGTTGAATTTGATATACACATTCAGACGCACTTACCCCTGGAGGAGTCCCCAAAGTGTCACCGCAGTGAGGCAGCACGTGTTTCCTCGAAAGGGAACTGTAACAATGTATCTTTAAAGGTAACACAATGTAACCTTGCTTTCACTTGAAATGTGTACCCACATTTAGTACTTGCATTTGAGGGTATTGGACCTGGAAAGTCATTGAAAGGTCTTTGAATTTGAAGTTAACTAAAGTGTGGAAACCCTGTAAAAGAACCACTTCTTATTTTTTTACCGTTCTTCAGTTTATCAAAGTTTATCAAAACGGTTTCCCACCATCCAAATGTCTGGTTGTTGCGTTTGGTTGCACTTATATAATATACGTAGCCTATATATGTGTCTGGCCACTTTATATTTGGCCGTCTGCTAAAATCTTCTATCCACTGCACTATAGTACACAGATCTGGTAGCTGAAAAAACTTTCTCTGTCTGTGTTGCTTCACTGCTGATTCTTGCCATACTTCCATTGCCGAAATGCGCGCGCATACGTTGCCAGGTCATCATTGTGTACAAACAGTAAAAGGGTCTATACTAAATGTTGCAACCACAAATGCTGGGTTGCTCTGTCGCATTGTTGGGTCAAATATAAAAATTTTCTGGGTTAATTTAACCCAGCATCTAAGTTTGTCTCTTTTTTACAAACACAGTTTGTAAAACTAAAGACCTAATCCCAAAGACTTAATGACATAAATCAACAACAATATGAAGACAGAACGATTATAACAACAATAGTAGAGTAACAACTCAAGTCAGAGGTAAACAGATTAAAGTGAGAGAACAAATTTGTTTTTAGTGGAGAAGACAGTGTGGATGTCACGAAGACTCAATGAAAGAGAGTTCCAGAGTTTAGGTGCCATTACACTACATTGAACGATCTACCACCCATTGTGGATAAACAGGGAAAAGTAAACCGTTTCTAGTCTGAAAAAGACTTGAGTTAGCAGAGATTTACTCGCCATTTCATTTAGGATAAATATTAAAGAGATCATATCGTCCAAATTGTGTCCAAGTGTCCAAATTCTCTCTTTTTTAAGAAACAGAATAAACACTATTTTTTAATGATTACCTACTGTGTTGTCTAAAGTTGACAAGCACTTTTAATACTATTTATTGATGGAATATTTGCAAAACCCACTTACAAACATAAAGAGTGACCAATAATAATGACAAAAAAATGAAATTCCCACAATATCGAGAAAACAAGATTTCAGAAGGACAGCAACGATTAGGGATGGGCATGATTAATCGACGATCGATAATTGATCGTTAAGAATTTCGTCGATGACGTCAATTTGTTATCGATTCATCAAATACTTTTTTTATCTAATGCAGGTTGCGTTGATTAGCGTAGTGTGTGTCTTGAACCAATTAAATGAATTTCACTGTGTGGAAGCAGTTCAACATTTTACCACCAGGGTGCAATAGTTGACACCATACTCCGTTATCTGTGACCTTCCGTTTAGATTTAAAAAGAATAATCATGAAGAGGTCACGGCGAAGTGTGGCGTGGGACCATTTTGATTTAAAAAACGAAACAGTTCACTGCAAACATTGCGATGCCGTGTATAAGTACAACACGGCCACGACTCAAATGATGTACCACTTAAATAAAGTGCATCCGTCCCTGGTTAATGTCGATGGAGGTGCATCGTGCTCTCAGTCTCAACCTAGCATCAAGTCGGCGTTAGCACGGACTCGGAGCTGTGATGCACAACGAGCAGAGAAAATTACCCAAACGATTGGCAAGTTCATTGAGATGGATATGCTGCCCTTAAGTATTGTTGAGGGCAATGGTTTTCAAGAACTTATTCATTTATTGGAACCCGCATATCAAATTCCATCACGACGTACCATCACCAGACTGGTAGAAACTCACTACGAAGAACGAAAGCAGCAGCTGTTTAAAGAATTGAGCAAAGCTGAGAGAGTTGCTTTAACTACAGACTGCTGGACCGCTTTAACAGCTGAGAGCTACATCACCATAACCTGCCACTTCATCAGTGATGACTGGCAAATTAACTCGGCTGTCCTCCTCACAGAAAGCCTGCCAGGCCGGCATACAGCTGACCACCTCGCCGAGAAAATGATTGAAGCTGTAGATCAGTGGGGACTTAAAGGCCGAGTTATTGCATGCGTACATGACAACGCGGCCAATATTGTAGCTGCCAACAGTACCACCAGAGTGCCCTGGATTTCCGTTGCCTGCTTCGCGCACACCCTCCAATTGGCAATAAATGATGGATTTGCACTGTATCTTTATCGGGTAATATCAGCGGCTAGTAAACTCGTAAGCCACTTTAATCACAGCACTATAGCAACCAAAGCGCTGCAAAAGAAACAGGAGCAAATGGGCCTCGCAACTCACCGGCTTACCCAGTCGTGTAAAACACGGTGGAACTCTGTGTGCGAGATGTTCGATCGGCTGGTGGAGCAGCGGTGGGCTGTTGTTGCTGTGCTGTCGGACCGAACCGTCACCAAGCTTCAAGATGCCAGGATCCTGGAGTTGAAGGATGAGTACTGGCAGCTGATGGAGGACACACAGCCCGTGCTGTCTGCACTTAAATGTGCCACCACGGTTATGTCTGCGGAGAAAGACGTCTCCATCTCCAACACTTATCCCGTCACCTTTGGCCTCATCAATATTCACCTCATGCGCAGCGAAGGAGACGGGCCCAGACTCGCCGAATTCAAGGCAAAAGTGCGTTCCTCTCTAATCCAACGAATGAATGTAAGCTACATTTTTTATATTATACATAACATATACATTACATGGATAATGTCCTGTTATCTGCGATACCTTTTTAGATTTAAGCAATACGCCCTGCGAAGAATAAAACTATTGCTACATAAAAAAAGATTCATTTTGGTATTTATTTTATTCATAAAATAAACACTAAAAATATAACGTTATTATAACACATGTATTCGTTTATTCGTTATCTATTTAGATTTAAGCAATAAGGCCCGCAGAGAATAAAACTATTGCTACATAAAAAAAAGATTCATTTTGGTATTTATTTTATTCATAAAATAAACACTAAAAATATAACGTTATTATAACACATGTATTCGTTTATTCGTTATCTATTTAGATTTAAGCAATAAGCCCCTCAAATAATAAAACTATTGCTACATAAAAAATTTCATTTTGGTATTTTTATTTTATTCATAAAATAAACACTAAAAATATAACGTTATTATAACACATGTATTCGTTTATTCGTTGTCTATTTAGATTTAAGCAATAAGCCCCGCAAAGAATAAAACTTTTGCTACATAAAAAAAGATTCATTTTGGTATTTATTTTATTCATAAAATAAATACTAAAATATAACGTTATTGTAACACATGTATTCGTTTATTCGTTATCTATTTAGATTTAAGCAATAAGCCCCACAAAGAATAAAACTATTACTAAGATTCATTTTGGTATTTATTTTATTCATAAAATAAACACTAAAAATATAGCTAACGTTATTATAACACATGAATTCGTTTATTCGTTACCTATTTAGATTTTAACAATAAGCCCCGCGAAGAATAAAACAGTTACTCTTACTCCATAAAAATATTCATTTTAATATTTTATTCATAAAATAAACAACAACAAAAAACACAATGTTTTCTGATTATTGATTCCCCATCATATATTTATATAGATTGAATCTGGTGATGAGTTTCTGTCATTCGCCCCCATGATCTCATCAATGCTGGACCCTCGTCACAAACACCTGGGCTTTCTTACACCAACACAGAGACTGGCTGCTAATGCGAAACTGGTTGAACTGGGAGAGGCGGTGGAGGCTAATAGGGCGGCTGTTCAACCGGCTGGTGGAGTCGATGCTGCGTTATCTGCCACGGACGAGGGGAGCGCAAACATTGAAGTCGCGACCTCCCAGTCCCAGTCGTCTGCTATGGCACAACTCCTTGGGGACCATTATACCACTCAATGCGAGGCTGGCATTGAAGCAGAACTTCAGAGCTTTCTGAGGGAAACTCCCCCACCCCTGAATTGCCCACCTACAGACTGGTGGAAAGTGAATGAAATGAGGTTCCCCGCGCTGGCCAAGTTAGCGCTGAGGTACCTGTGCATCCCGGCAACGTCAGTCCCCTCAGAGCGGGTGTTTTCAGCGGCTGGACTGACGGTCACCAGGTTGCGGTCGCGTCTGACACCAGATCATGTCAACATGCTTATTTTTCTTAACAAAAATCAGTAGACTGTGCAAAAGTTGTATGCTAGTTAATAAAGTTATTTTTCGTGAGGCTTAAAGTAAAGTTAGCCTAATTTGTTGAATTAGCCTAAAGTTAAGAAGGCTAATATCCTTTCTATTGGCTTGGATAGTTTGAGTTTTTGACAAACCCTGTCAGATCCAAGTATTATGTTTTTTTTAAGTTATTGTTTAAGTTATTGTTTAACATGATTCTTTTTTTTTTATTTTGGAACAAAAGAGGTCTCTGTTTCAGAACGCAGCTCGCAGCTGCAGGTTCCGCTGCTTTAGAGCACCGCATATTTATGCGCACACATATGTTCGGTTTGTCTAACTAAATGTAGTTTAACTGTCTGCCACAAGTTGTTTTGTAATAAAGGTCTCATGGAGGAAAACACGCTGTGTTTTTGTATTCAACATTTTTGAATTATAAAAGTTAAATAATTATTTTTATTATAAAAATATTATTAATGATTAATCGATAGTCGATCGTTAATTCTCCCGACGATCGACTATGAAAACTTAATCGAATGCCCATCCCTAGCAACGATATTTAAAATTCTTCAAAGGGAAAGAATTCAAAAGCAGCCTTACTAGTGATGTGTAACAAGTGTTGCTTTTATTCTAACCCAATTGGTAAAACATTGCGCAACACCAAAAGCATGGTTTTGATCCCAAGGAACATACTGTACATACCAATAAAATTAATGTACTGTAAATTGCTTTGGATAAAAGCATCTGCCAAATGCATGAGTGTAAATTTGTACTACTGCATTATTTTTATGAGAAATATATTTTTTTGATTTTACTTTTAGCATTAATGTGTGACATTAAGTACTGCATCAACACTTTCTTTGTTGTCACCTTTGATTTCTTTCTCTGTTTGAATGTCTAAATATGGCTGCTAACCCCTCCTGACTCTTCTGGTCTTGTTTTGTGGTTTCAGGTCACACAGTTTCCAGTCTGGACAAAGGCGGTATTCTATTTACCTTCAATTGAATGTGAGCTCCCGCTGACCTCCAATATTTAAAATGGGGTTGTCATGGAAACTGCTGGTGCTGCAATTATTCATGGGGTGCCTTTCAGGTAGGCATCCTAATACCCTGCTCTATACACTGCCAATCTGTTTCTGTGCCATACTTTTGTCCTTGTCATTTACTATTAAGGGCAGACCCCCGTTCAGGCAGGTCTCTTATCTTCTGAAACCAATTAAAGGTGCTATGAGGTTTTTGATAAACTCTAAATTCAGGTGATGAGGTGAGAAACGACAGACTGTGGGTATGGTCTGCAGGCTTCGGAGTTGATGTACATTGTAAAGAAAATTTGCTGGCTAATGGTCTGAAAAGGTGACAATTAATAACAGTTGAACAGCAAATTGTTACAAAAAGTAAATGATACCCAAAAGATTAACTGCTTGAGCCCAATACCTATTTCTAAGGGATAAAGCTGCCACCAAAAAATGGTCCTAAGCTGTCACTGGGGCAGTAGTGTTTAAAAAGTTCCTAATATGTACTGTGGCGGCCGGTGACTTATTTTTCGAGGGAGCACGATGCGAAGCTCGTCACAACATGTATTTAGCCCTTTATGTGTGTGGCTTGTCATGGCAAAATATGTGTTTGGCACGTCATGTGAACCTATGTGCATCATGCGTCATGTCAAAATATTTGTTTGGCATGTCATGTGCATCACGCATCATGTGAAAGTATGTGTTCGTTACGTCATGTGAACCTATAGACCCTTTTACAGTTGGTAAACATTGTGACGTATTTGTGTGGGCGGGGTTTTAGCTGGAGGCAAAAAGAGCCGCAGAGGCAATGTTGACAAGCTTAAGATAGCACGTTTTAGGAGGGATTTATTAAACATGGATGCCGAAGCAGTTTTGGAAGTGTCCGAATATGTACAGTCACTGATTCTGCGGGACCGTGACAGCTATTTTTGTAAATTAAATCTTGCGATTTTAACCAGGTTTTAGATATTTCCTAGACAACATATGAATTACTTTCAGGTGGTTTGGGTAATTTTGTCTAGGCTTGTCTTATGTAACCTATCGCTGGGCTAACTATGATTAGCAATGTGGATTATTTTAAGAGACTATTCAAAAGATGGCATACACATCTATCGCTGTATGTTTGTTTAACATTTAAGCTAAACAATACCGCGGTTGCCGACTTTTTACTTATAAAACAGAACCTTGCTGATTTGTACTAGATAAAACCAACACAACAGTACATATGCATAGATTATTTTACCTGATATGAAGTGTGCACTGCAAACACGAGCATTATTTATGATCGTCTCCGTCTAGTCTGTACGCCGCATTGCATTCAACCACAATTGTCTTCTTGATTTCTGTGAAGAAATGTCTGCCGGGATCTGGTAAAAAAATTCTTTTTGAACCAAAAGTGCTGTTCCTTCTAATCCGGCAGCCAAAAACACAACAAGATGACATTTTAAAGTCAAAAACTCAAACTTTTAGCGCGCCGGCTATGAGCTCATACTTATTTTTTGCCTCCAGCTAGAGCGGTGACGTAACAGTGACGTGGGCAATAAAGGGGTCTATATGCATCACGCGTCATGTCAGAATATGTGTTCGTTGCATCATTCAGGGCTCGCAAAATTTCAAAATCCCTGGTAGCCCTTCAGGCAAGTACTCTTCAATTTTTGCTAGCCCGAAATGAATATAAGTAGCCTGAATAAAAATACATTATGTTTAATGTAGAATATTGATAAATCCTGGATTTCTATGCAAGGCAACTGTAGAAAATAGAAACAGAAATAGAATGTTATTTTAAAGGTGCAGTGTGCAATTTTTAGAAGGACCTCTTGACAGAAATGCTAAATAATTTACAAAACTATATTTATCAGGGTTGTATAAAGAACTTTTTATAATGAACTGTTATGTTTTTATTACCTTAGAATGAGACGTTTTTATCTACATACACAAGGGTCCCCTTATGTGGAAGTCTATGTGTGTTTCTACAGAAGCCCTTAACAGACAAACTTTTTTACTAAGTTGTCTCAGACAATTACATGTTTTTCCGGTGGTGGCTACCATAGCTTCTCTATGCGTTTCAAAAGGGAGGGGTGAACAGTGGACTGAGCCGTTGGTTGCAATTCACAACCTCACCATTAGATGTCACTACAATTTACACACTGCACCTTTAAGTTACTAAATAAAGAAAGAGAACAAAAGAAACGCTAAACAATGTTGTCTCTAAGGGAAAAACTAAATGAATGTTGTTACTTTTTTAAATGACTTGAGTTCGCGCTTTCTTGCTGAGCACAAGCGTGTACTCATGAAGAGCGGAGCTGGGAAAAGCGTGTGCTTCTTACGTGAGGATAGAAATGACTGACAAGACGACGTATGAGGAAATTGAGAGCAATGGGTCCAGAGCATCAATGACAATACAGTTACGTACTGCCACTCCATGTACAGTTCGAGCGATTGCTAATGGAAAGTGAAAGTACATGTAAACGTGATTGAGCATTCAAACATACAATATGATTACCTATGTAGCCCCCCTGGTGAAAAACAAATATACTTTATTGTATTTCAAGTATATTTAACTTTGCAATAGTACATTACAAATATACTTACAAAGGAATGTACTTTCTTTAAACATATTTAAAGTATGCTTACAACATATTTGCGCGTATTTTTTACAATTAAACTTTAAACATACTTCAAAATAATTATACTATAGTATATTTTCTAAAAGTATACTTTAGAAAAATATACTTAAAGTTAAAGTTTTGTGCAATTTTTAAAGTATACTAAATGTAAACTTATTTTAAAATGTATTTTAGGTATACTTTATCGGTATGCTTAAAGTTATCATTATAATAATGCACTGACAGTATATTTCTAAAATACATTATTTAGTATTCTTTAGAAACAGTATATTTTAAGCACATTTTGAAAGTATATGGGGTGTTTTTTTGTAGTTTTTGAGTCAATTGCATACCGCTTTTAGGTGTACACATTAATTAACTTAAACAGTTTTCGTAAATGCATTTCAGAGAAAAGTGAATTCTGAGATTTGAATAATGCATCTGACGTGTGTGATGACGTCACGACGCACGTATTTTGATTTTTACCAGTCGCTCAAGACAGACGGATTCAGTCCCAAGGTACGTTAAAATATCTTAAAATTAATATATTTGATTATCGTTTGACCATTCTGAAGTTTATCAGTAGACTATCATATTTCGAATGCGAAATGTTGTCAATAACGCGGTGTCTAACTCGCTATTAGTGATAAACTGCTGTGTAGCTTAGCTTAGCTTAGCTTAGCTTATAGCTAATGTTAAAGGTTTGAAAGATAGCACTGTTAGCCTGTTATATCGAATTAGTACACCCGATTGTTTTGTTAAATATATGTATTGGTGTGTATGTATATGTTAATGAAAAAAGGTAGCGTCAGAAAATCTGTTTTTTTAATGTAGCGTGAAAGTTAACCCTTTATTGACTGTTTAGTGGTTGTAAGGCTTTTACCTAACTTAACTGTATTTAGTATTAATGATGCTTCATTCTTTCCTCAGAAGCTAAAGTTTTTCAAAGACATTTGTAGGGAGGACTTTGCAGCTAATGGTAAGTCATTTTAAACTCTTAAGATATAATAATTCATTCGTAGTAGTAAATCAAGCTTCAGTTTAGATAACGTTATATACATATTGAGGAAGTTTCCCGGACAGGGATTAGACTAGTCCTAGACTAAAATAAATGTAAGAGCTGTCCAAACTGAAAACAACTTGAACTGAAATATCTTAAAATACACCAGTGTCCTTTGTTTTGCCTCAAAATGCACACAAATAATGTTTTTATTAAGGCATGTTTTTTGAAACTAGTTATATTTCTTAATTGAACTAAGGCCTAGTCCTGTTTTAAGCTAATCCCTTTACAGGAAACCACCCAATTGTCTGCTTGTTGCAGTTTCTTTCTGACAAGTTTTACATTTAAATTTAATACAATAAAATCTTACTTTAGGAGCTGAAGTATTTTATGTAAGGATTTTGCAGCCCATATAGGCAAGTCATTATAATGAAAACTCTTTGGGGTGTTTTCCCAGACAGTGATTAGCTTTATACATGACAAGAACTAAGTTTAATAGGGATAGTTTTAACAGACATGCCTTACTAAAGACATTGCTTGTGTGCATTACGATGTAAAACAAAGGGCACTGATGTATTTTAAGATATGTCAGAGGTTGTTTTCGGTTTGGACAGCTCTTGCATTTGTTTTGGTCTAGGACTAGTCTAATTCCTGTCTGGGAAACCGCCCTTAATATATATGATGACATTTTAGTCAAGCTCTAGTTTAGGTAAAAATATATCTGCTATACAATCTCTGCCAGTAAACTATAGATTTAATACAGTAAGTCTTAAATGTAATGTTTTAATATTAAACACTTTTTAATTGAGCTTATTGTCTCTCTTTTTCAGATTTCCTAAGCCTGAACCAAAACCTGCCAGACTAAAGTTGATTTGGGAGAGAAAGACATTGTTAACTCAATCATCTTGACATTCTTCAATGAGTAATTGTTCAATTTTTAGGCAAATACTGTACACTTTGAATGCTGTGAATAAAACTATATTTTAAATATATTTAAAATGACTTGTTTTTGACTGTATTAATCAGCTTTTATTTATTTGGAAAAAATTATTTTGGTTATGTTACCAGCAAGTAATCTATTCCCAAAATAGCACTCTTTAAGTTAACTAATTATTAACGCACTTGAAGTATACTCATTACTAATCTAGCTGCAGGTATGTAAAAGTATACAAAATGTAATGTACTTGGCATATTCATTTTTCACCAGGGCAGTTTTTAGAATTTTGGATTGGCCAAAAATATATAGAATGTATGCAAACAGTCTATTTAAGGTATACTGATTGTATGTTTGCAAGACACTCATAATACATTTGTAATGTACTCCTAACATAAATAAAACACACTCTAAATCCACTTATCAAGCATGAATTTAGCACAAAAACAGTCATGTACTTAAATTGTACTAAATACACTTAAAGTTGTTCCACTTTAGCACACAAAAGTACACTAAATACACTTAAAGTTGTACTTTGTTACAATTAATATACAACTAAAATATATTAAGTACAAAATTAGTTGTTCCAAAATAGCACTCTTTAAATAAACTAATCAATAGCACACTTTAAGTATACTGGTCATTAGTGTGACTGCAAGTATACTTAAGTATATCAAAATTAAATATATTTAGCATACTATTTTTTCACCAGGGCCGTCATGTGTGTGGCTCGTCATGTCAAAATATGCGTCATGTAAACCTATGTGCATCACGCGTCATGTCAAAATATGTGTTCGTGGCGTGATGTGAACCTATGTGCATCACGCGTCATGTCAAAATATGTGTTTGGCACATCATGTGAACCTATGCACATTACATGCCATGTCAAAATATGTGTTCAGTGCGTCATGTGAACCTATGCACATTACATGCCATGTCAAAATATGGGTTCAGTGCGTCATGTGAACCTATTTGCATCATGTGTCATGTCAAAATACGTGTCTGCTGCAGACGCTTCAAAGGGGTTTCTGATAAAAGAGTCGCTCAAGTTTGCCAGATACTCGCTTAATCTCATGTGTAATCAGACTTAAGTGTTAAGAATGTGAGCGTCTTTTTTATCATAAACCCTTTTGATGTGTGTGCAGCAGGCACATAATTTGGCATGACACATAATGCACATAGGTTCACATGATGCAACAAACATATTTTTAATTCACGCCCCTCAGAAGAGAAGTCACCGACCGCCACTGAATATGTACCATCTAGGTACAGATATGTATACATTTAGTACTAGTATGTCCCTTTGAGGTACTATTATAAACTGTTTATGTACAAAGGTGTACTTTTTTTAAAAGGTACGGGAACAGTAAAAGCAAGGGACCATTTTAGTACTCTTACTGTCATACTATCGTAAATGTATGATCTGAGAGCAAGTGGTGATCTCATAGAAAGATGTGCTGAATGAGTGGTTTTCACTTAGACAGCTACTCAAATTTGCTTTTTAAGCACATTATGTATTTATTCATGTCACAGACACCTGTCTGTTATCATAAGCACTTTGATAATAGTTTTCCCCACTATGGGAAGATACAAATCGGTCACTAGTGTTTCCAGACACGGCTTTCTTCTCTATTGTACCGACTGAAAAGTGACAGCATGTCCTTTTTTATTCCACTGAATTAAAGTTTGCAATCTAAATAGTAGGGATGCCACAATTTTCAATATAATATTGAACCATTTGGTACAACCTCCACGCATGTGAATTGTGGTTTTCCGGTTTATGCATCCAAATCTGTTCATTTTATGAATCCCTGCGCATATGTTTGTGTGTCTGCAAATATATGCGCAAGTAAATATCAAGTCACTACGGGCTACATGCCCTTAACTATGCTTGCGATGCTGGGGTCAGATTTCACACACACTTTACCATCGAAGCAAGACACCAATGCGAGACAGCACCGCCATCTTTCAAATCCGTAGTGTGGGTTAATTATTTGCGCAATTAGATTACATACAAAGTCAATGCAAAGACGCATATAGACGCAAGTTCATGTGGGGTGATGCGGATGCCACAAACGTAAACTGTAAAAACAGTAAACTGTGCATAATTACATGCAACTAACCCTAAATCAGACCTTATCCCTATCACCAACCCTGTAGTAAGTACATGTTGTTACTCGATACTTAAATGTATAATTACGGTGTAAAATTGACACCATAAAAAAGTGTAACTGAATATATACTGAACAATTGCCTTCTGCACTTTACAGGTTGAAACAATGTAGAATGCTATACATAATTAAATAATACAGTGGATACAGCACACTTTAGATTTCGTGATATAAAGACACCTCGTTTTGTCTGTCAAAGTTAGAAAAAGTGAGAAGATATAATTTACCAGCCTTTTGAGAGACATGAAAAGGTTAATGTGCAAATGGATCTGCCAGCCATTATATTATCGGAGAACACATTTTACTCTCTCATTTAGCTGAGTGGAAGCACAAAAGCTCTCTATTGATTTCTGTTTGATGAAGTAGTTACATTTGTCTTTCAATCAAAGGAAGGGTCACAGTCAATCCTTCTGACATTCAAGTCTTTGATCTAAAAACGGTGGTTTGCTCTTAGTTGTCTTGCATCATGTAGAGGATTTCCCATCATTTTTTATTTTTAGATGAAGCACCAGCAGGCTATGTAACATCATACAGCAATTTGACATAAAATAGAGATCATACAGAAGATTTATAAATGCAAATAGAGACGTTTGCTAAGGATTCTTGGTTGCTTCTGAGAAAGGAGCAAGATAAATTCACATTTTTGCATAGAAGTGTTAAAGGGCACCTATTATACAAAATCCATTTTTAAAAGGTGTTTGGACATAAATGTGTGTTGGCGGTGTGTGAACACAACCACCCTGCAGTGAAAAACAATTCACCCCTTCTTTGTTAATCCCCATTAAACAAAAGCCGTCTCATTAGAAATGCTGTTTTGATTATCTTAGCAATGTGATGTCACACTGCTAAAGCCCTAGTGATATTTTACATGTACACAAAGTTCAAATTCCTTGCATTTTCCATTTGGCAGCATATATCGGACATGACTATTGGCTGTTTTTAAACTACTGGCCGATAAAAGCAATTTTTCACACTATCACCTATCGTCCGATAGTTTAAAAACAACCGATAGTCATGGCCGATATATCCTGTCAATCAAAAAATACAGGTTATTGGCCGATATATCAGTGCATCTCTAATTTACAGTATATTAAAACATTCTTGATTTTCTGTCTTTTTATCTATCTTGAGAAAGTAAGACGCGTGTTACAATTATGAGACTTAAATCAAACATAAATAAGAATTAATTTTGTTTCTTTACATTTCATTTCTTAATCTCTGAGCAGTTACATTATCTGTAAACAGTTACACAATTTACTGTTTTTTTGTGTTTTTTATTTACTTCACTTTAATACTAATTACGTTAACTTTGAGAAGATTACAAACAGCAAACCACAATTGTATATCAGGCCCTTTGGAAATTATTATTTGATATCTGTGTGACTTAAAGGTCACGCTCTTTCTGATCCCATTTTTTAAACTTTAGTGCAATGTTGCTGTTAAAGCATAAATAAATAAATAATAACTGCAAAATGATAAAGCTATAAGTTCACTGCCAGGCGATATATTTCTTTAACAGAATCCCCCTTCAGAAACCACAGCAAACGGCTGGTTTGGACTAGTCCTCTACTTCCCAGTTTAATGACGTCAATAGAATATTTTTTGACTAAACTCCGCCCACAGGAATACGTCAGTCGCCAGCTAAGCTCTGCTAAGCTAAGCTGCTGTCGAATCACAACACACTAAACAAACTACACAATCAGAACTCATTACGTATTTCTGAAGGAGGGACTTCATAGAACAAGGAAGACATCTGACCGTTTTTAGGACAGTGAAAACAGCGATATACAGATAAGTAAATTGTGTGAAAAATACCGCGTTACACTTGAAACATGAACACATGTTATATTGCACACTGTAAACACAATCAAAGCTTCAAAAACACAGAAAGAACCGGACCTTAAGACAAACTTCCAGCCTCCACCAGTAGCCTAAATAACTTCTTACGTTATCTCATTTGCCTCATTCTTTCAAAAGTTAATGGAAAACGCTGTTACACCAATTTAAATCATTTGCTGTAATTTTTATATTTTTTAATATAGCATTGTTGACGTATGGCACCACGTAATTGCAACTGGAGTAGATATAAAAAAGATGTAATTGAAGCAGATTCAATGTGTTTTAATCGAGAAACAAGAGAAAAACGCACTAATGTTTTTAGGCAGAACACATTACATGTGTTTAAATCAGTTTTCCGGGAGAAAATTATTGGAAAGAGAGAGTGGGAATTACACTAGGACATGTAGGTGGGATTCGAACCTGCATCAGAAGCATAAGCCCCATAGCTCGATGGGATCAGATTGCATTTACGCATTTTGGCAAATCCCACTGGGATCGAACCGATGATCGCTGGTGCAATGCTCTAGCACTGAACTTCCCAGGAACACACCGGAGATTACATGCAGTGAACCTAACACTTCAGTGGAGGGGTTTATGATTAATGGTTCATGTGATTATTACTGTAAGATTATATTATAGTAATACTTTTTATAATTGTGTAGCTTTCTATAAATGGGTGGGAAATTTAATTCCTTGTTAACCCAAATACACCTCACATAATTCCTACTACTTGGAGCCCCATAGCAAGTTTGTGTACATGATTGTGTACTGTATGTGTGCATGTTGTTTGTTTGTTTGCGTGGGTGTGTGCTTCTGTGTATTTACAAAAAACAAATTGGCTTTTTCATGATGAATAAAACCCTAAAACCCTCAAATCGAAATCGCACGGATTGTGGGCCATGCCCAGACAACCCCCCCATCACCCTGCTGAGGTAAGCTGGTCGAATTCATCGGCTTGTCAGATGCTATTGAATTTAAGATTAGTTTTTATTTGGGCTCCTAAATTGTTCCCCGTCTCTTCCTCCAGCACTGTTTATGTCGGAGGGGTTGTTGTGCATTGCCACGTATTATTTTCCCCAAAGGTAGAGCTAGAAAGAGAGAGACCTGCTTTCTTCAACTTCCTCCATAATGACCTCCCTGTCCGCCAAGGTGTAAACTATTCTGTTCTGGGCAGGGACAGATCATTTCTCAGTCTCTTTGTACAGCTGTGGTATGTTGAGACAAATCAAACAACCAATAAAAGCTTAGAGCCGCATCCATAATTCTCAGGCTGAGGTATAGTCATGCTTTTTAGTTTACTTTCGATCAATATTTTAAAAGCATTTGCAGTGTCTCTAAACCTTGTAATTACATAAAATTGTCACTAGCGTCGTGCAAACATGAACGTCAATAACCGAATGAATGCCTTGCATGATAGAAGTTCACCTACAAGGAACATTTCTCTGGTTTGCATCACCTCCAAGCTCAGCCTTAAATTTTAAAATCTTTTTATTCTCGTGTCCTTCGGTATAAGAATTTGGTACCGGATGTCTCATTTAGGCATTGCATGGAAAATCAAAACTGTGCACTTACATAAGGAGCCAACAGCCGCATTAGTGGCACAATGCAGACGCCCCCGCTTGACTCATTTTAAAGCCTTAACTACTACAGCAGTTTTGTTTAGCTTGGCTGAGTCCAGGGACGGATTATAACTTTGATGCGCCCTGGGCACAGACGTCTCAAAAGCCCCCATATTTTTGACAACGGTGTTGCACCTGTACCATCATACATTTGTTAAGGTGCCAAGAGCTGACAGGAATAGCTTATAAAACGTTGGTTTTTACCTTAGCTGATGGGTATCTTTCCTGATTTCCTTTGGGAAAACTCTTCCACAACGTCATCAAAATCCAGTTCCATCAAAAATTCGGATTAAATGGCCATCAGAGGTATTGAACTGAGTGAGACGTCTGATTACTCTATCCTCTTAACGCGCGACTGCACAACATTTGTTGTTTTTTACTCGTTCTCAACAGTGATGGATTTAAAAACACTTTTTCAGCACCATTTTATTGAAATAAACAGTTATATAAAAAATGTACACATAGTAAATTTGCCAGGGCCCCCTGCTGGTCTAGTGCCCTGGGCACATGCCCAATATGCCCGTGTGTTAATCCGCCCCTGCCTGATGAGTCTCTCGATAATAAATGTGTATTTTTACTTTCAATCTGCATTATAAGTTTACATAAGATCATTCCGGTGGGGATATGGGTGAATATACTGTACATAGAAAAGTGGCAAAATGTCTGTAGGCACGTGTCGACACACACCGTGCGTTAACATATATTTTTTTCTTTTAACTGATAATATTAATCGGTCATAAACAGGGATGTTAACAATTAATCGATCTTTGATTAATTGTCGATAAGAAATAAATAGATAAAACTTAATTATTGTAGAAAAAGCAAGCACGTGTGTGCTTCGCCTGCGTAAAGCACATACAGCACATACAGACTCGGAAAGCGACACTTGAACAACTAGAAAAATAACACTTGATGATAATGAAACTTTTATTTTGTCATGGACGCACGGACTTTCATGCGCCCATATGAGGCGGAGTTTTACTGTGTCTATAGTCATTATATTTCATTACAGGATGAAATTAATTATTTTTATAAATTGAATTTTATTTTTTTGACTAATTTTACAATCCCACTAGCATGTTATTTAGAAAAAATAAAATCTTTTAACTTTTGCCACTGCTGTTAAGACTTAATGCACTATGACAGTTACGATTATTCGATTATTCGATTGATTGATCGTTAATTTAAAAGATCATTGAATATGTGAAATTGCATAAATTGACATCCCTAGTCATAAATTCTTACCTTCTGTTAATGGTTAACCGGTCAATATGAACATCCCTATTATGTACAATAGTATAAATATACTGAATCCTATTCATGGAACATTGGCTTGTGTTTATGATCACATAGATTATAAATATCGCCGCACGTGGATGCTAGAAATCGAATTAAGTGCTGCAGATGTTTTGTTTAGCGGTAAAAGGATTAGCACAGACTGCAATTTTAAGAGTAAAATCATATAAGAGGATGCAATGGGAGGAGGCCAAGCTGTTAGCAATATGATGCAACTAGCACTTTGGTGGCTAATGGGAAATCTGAGTCAATATTATGGTTGCGAAGTATCACTTTATCATTCGTTCTCACGTCTTTTCATCTTCTCATGTTTCCAGTAGCATTTAAGAGTTAAAGCCCTTGTTGACAGCGAGATTGAAATTAGCCCTGGTGCAGTTTATTCCCCCTTCAATAGATTTCAAACACTTCCACTGAGAGCTCTTCTATACTCTATTATCATCCACGAGAACACAATGAACTCCACCTCTCCTGCGTTAGTGAGATGTTAATTGAACACTAGACAGAGTAATTTCATGTTTTTAGTGCGAAAAAAAACTGTTTTGAATTTTTAGATGCATTAATTCAGCCTACACACCTCTAAAACTTTTTGTCTGCACAAGGCAAATAAACATTTTATAATGAAGTATAGCATGTCCTTATTATCTTTTTTTATTCTCAGGAGGATGCATTTAATTCAAATTTAGGTTTTATATGTTTATAAAGTAGGTCAGCTGAGAATGCATTTCTTTGGGCAAATGAATGTTTTTTTAATCAGGGTAGAGTCTACACATGCAATATTTGCTTTCTGCATTTCTCTATCTTTAAGTGATATATTATTGGTAATGAGAAACACACCTTGGGCCCTATTTTAATGATCTAAGCCCATTGTCTAAAGAGCACCACGCACAGTCTAAAAGAATTCACTTTTGCTTATATAACGATGGGAAAAATGGTTTGTGTGCCAAGCGCACAATCTTAAAGGGTTGTTCCTACTCTAGTAATGAGTTATGGGCGTGTTTTGGGCGTAACGTGCAATAAACCAATGAGAGTCTCAGCTCTCATCCCCTTTAAAAGCCAGTTGTGCTGGCAACATGCCGATTTCCTATTTAGATGGCGGAATTTGTAAACTGAAAATAAAAAATTAAACGGAGGAAGAAAGCCACCAGTTTAAGATTGATGTTAAAAAATTGCATTGTTTTTATTTGTATTAAAACGGTTATTTTTTGTATTAAAACCTTTAAAAGTTGTTTTCTTTCAGTCATGGAAGTAAAAAAATCAGGATTTTAATTGCTGTAAATGTATGGATAGCCTACATGATCAATGTAATCTCAAAGAATAATTTGCAAATATGCAAGAAAAGGTTTGTACTCTAAAAATACTTTTTTTGTAACAAACAAGAGATAAAGAATTTTCAAATGTGTGGAGAGCCAAACGTTTCAGCACTCGGACAGTGTCGTGAGAGAAAAGCATTACTTAAAAAAGGTTCTCATCTCATCATATCCACAGGTACAAAGTCATCATATACAATAAATCCGTGGGGGAGCATTAAAAAAACACTTTTACATTTTAATACTTACTAGAATTTTTTAATATTTTAAAAAGTTTGTGTGCTGCTGTGCATCCATGTGTGTAATCAGCAAACGTGCTTTGTCGTCCTGTTTATAGGTGCATATTACTAACATGCTCTTTAACTCTTTCACCGCCATTGACGAGATATCTCGTCAATTAAGAAAAAATGCTTCCCCGCCAATGACGAGATTTTCCGTCTTTCCACAATACCGCTATTATCCACCAGGTGGCGCCCTTCCACAACTTTTTAAACCTGGAAGTATTGCCCTATGGCAAGCTGCTGCATGTCCGTGTCTGTTTTAAAGATCGCTCTGAATGGGATCTCTATGAAAAGTCCGTCACAAAAATGGAATTATCTCTGCTTTTTGCTCAAAATGTGGTGTTTTTGCAGAAACCTACCCATATTCAAAAGCTGATTACAAAAGAACCACTAAAGGTAGGATGAAACGTGTCTCAGAGAACCTGACATCTTGTACTTCAGTGGCCGGTTGCACCAGTACATCCAGTTGTAAGACTAGTCTGAACATAAAATGCGCTCTATGTTCGACGTAGAATGTACACCTGTTGCACCATTTATGCGTAGCGTACGTCAGAGACTAAATCGTATTTAAGTTTAAGGTTGTTAAAATTAAATGCTAAGTTATTACATTTTGTGCAAACGGGAAAGGCTTTCACTTAGTAAATGTGCAGGTGTGATGGGTCTGCACCTGATGCACACATCTTGAGGGACAGCGCACTTGTAAATGTGTGAGAAGAGGGAAAGCTCTAATTTGTCATCTATTAGCTGGCGGCAGGAAATGTGAGTTTGTAACCATAGCGACGAGAATGCTAGTTATTGGTATTGGTATTAAGATGCATTTTGGTTGGTCGGATTACAATTGGATGACTGTACAGTAAATACAGGTGTAAATGGGTTCTAAAACATTTAGAGCATGTCCACTTTCAACAACATTCGGAGGTAGTCGAAAATGAAGGGACAGAGACAGCAGAACACATGTGGGCCGGTTGCATAAACTTCTAAGAATAATTTTAAAAGTTAGTCATGTACTTTTTCTTCAAGAACTGTTTAAAGTATGTTACATAAAATATAAATTGGTCTAATTTAAATCCAAATAGTAAGACTGAGTAGCCCTCACTTATTTCTAGTTGGTCTTGGTTCTTAAGCAACAGTCTTAAAGCTATACTCCAGCCAAATGTCAAAATTACCCCTTGATGTATACCGTCAAGCTAGATACACCTGTCCATCATCTTTCAGACAAACACATTTGGAGTTATTTTAGTAAAATTCCTTGCTTTTCCAAGCTTAGAGAAAACAGGGATCAGGGAACAACTAAAACGTGCATCCAACCTTCACAGAAGTAATCCCCATGGCTCCAAGGTATTTTGCGGGTAATCAATGCGATTTTGTACGAAAATTACCCATATCTTAAACTTCATAAACTATAATAACTAGCTTCCAATAACGATGCCATCTTGGACTCACGCGATTCACGAAAGTCACTGCACAACGTACCTTTGGCAACGGCCGCTCACTACACTAAAACTCTTGCGTAAATTGCGTCCAAGATAGCGCCATTACCGGAAGCTAGTTATTATAGTTTATAAAATTTAAAATATGTTTTTTTACACCATCGCATTGATTACCTGCAGAAGACCTTTATTAACCCCTTGGAGCCGTGTGGATTACTTCTGTCAAGGATGAATACACTTTCTTGGGGTTTAAAGTCAGAAGTTGTTCTCTGATCCGTGTTTTCTATAAAGCTTGTAAGAGCGACAACATTAACTAAAATAACTCCAAATGTGTTCGTCTGAAAGATAATGGACATATGAATCTCGGATTGCTTGAGGGTGAGTAAATCCTACCCATTCTCACCAAGATGCGTACAAATGACACGCAGTGTGATTATCGTAGAATAGATATACCAAATTCCACTTTTGCGTGCATATGATACGCCAGTCCTTCCCATTCACTTTTATGGCGAATCGTTTCGTGTCGTTTTATTTATTGTTTTCTCATTTGTTTTCTGTTTTTTAAACCATTTTCGCTTGGGTTCAGGGATAGATTTCAGATTTGTTTTTAATATACAGGTTTCTCTATGTTTTTGTCTATATTTAAGTTATGGTCGCTTGGAGTTGGGGTTAGAGATGGGGTTTGGGTTAGGATGTCATTTTTATATAACAAAAAGTTGTTTAAACCCTAAACCCAAGCGACAATGGTAAAAAAAAACTGAAAACAAATTAGAAAACTATAAACAAAACAACACGAAACGATTCACCATATAAGTGAATGGGAAGGACTGGCGTATCATATGCACGCAAAAGCGGAATTTGGCGTAAATCACGGGATAATTTTGGTGTATCCCTTTAACTTCACAGCTATGTTTATGCAACCAGCCACTGACTATATAAATACATAAACTGCCACAGTACATTAATAAAATTCTGTTTTGAGCAAAACAGTGATTTTGTGAAGTTTTAGGACAATGTACAAATGTTAGGCTCTACGTTGTATTAATCTGCATAAAACAATAAGTTTTAAATTATGCAAATTGCATTCACTCCTGCATAAAAAACTCATTGTCCTGCTCATTGTCTGAGCATGCTGAAGGCCATTTGTGCTTAATACGCCAGAAAAAGTGGTTTGCTCCTACCATCAACATGTAATTAGAGAGAATAATAAACCACAAAATGTTAACGCTTTTTACAATACACATAATTAAGCTACACTTCTCCAAGTTAGCATCTGTGGTATGAAGAAATTGCATTAATAGGTTTTAGTGTGACCACATGTTTCTTGAAAACTGAACACGCTGTGGTATTTGTTTTTGTTATTTAGTAACCTGATTTATGAATTGCAGACAGCTCTGGGTAAGAATTAGATGTAAAGAAAATTACTGTCATTATTTTTAACGGCCTCAAGGGCAACAGAATAAAATATTTTTCAACCCAGGCTCAATACGATGATATGAGGGGAATGTAGTATTTAGCCCAGGAGATGCATTGCATTTTGTTGAACGACTATGTACAAGGCTATACGTTCAATTGTGGGTATACGTTCGCCTACACATAAAAAAAATGACTATACTCTGGGTTTAAGTCATAAAGCATATGTTTTTACATTACATTTATTCATCAAAATAAATTTCTGCATCACTAGTCAAGATTTAACATAGTACCTTGTAATGATTTGTACAGCCAATTTGTTTTTTAACAGTTTATAACAAGCACCCTGCCAACAGTTATCTCATGAGTTCTTTAATTTATCCAAACCTATACTGCCCACAGCTATTGAATGACAGCTAGGCTATCATCCAGTAAACACATCCTATCCACAAAAGCTCTAGCATACAGCTTACTTAAATTAGCATTGACTTGCATGGTAATTTGCTGTTCTTTTTTTCTCACCTTAGAAGGCAGCAGTCCTCTGAGGCCTGTTTTTACCAAACAGCCGGGAAGCATCGTATTCCCTCTCCATTCTAATGAGCCCAGTCGGGAGGTCACCTTTAGCTGTGAAGCCCAAGGATATCCACCTCCGTCTTATAGGTGAGCCTCATGCATCCTAGACAAGGATTTTACTGAACAACAGACATGTTTGATCATCTATAATCTTTCATCTGCCTTTTCTTGCCTCAGTATTGAGTAGATGTTGGATGTTTCTATGAAGACGAGAATTCAAGGACACATTATTTTATTATAGAGCGAGCTCGCCATTGATGTTAGAGAGCCCTTATTTTGTCACCACAGTCCTTGATTTACTCACTTTGAATAAGAAACTATTTGAGGCAGTCTTAGCTGGATTGGCTTTTTCCATCTTTTATTTATTTATTTTGCGGGAGACCCACGCTGGGTCTAATTGGATTTAATTTCCTTTTGAAGCTGCTTCTTTCAGTTGTGGCTGCTTTCTCTTTTACTCTTCTTCTGCCTGTTTCCTGATCTCTGAGATTTTAGGCCATGTTTACACGACAAAATAGTATAGAATAAAAAACGGAACATAATAATAATAACTGCTCCATAACGTACCTGGACCTGAAACCTTACAGTCACATTCGGGAGACACCTGAGACTAAAACCTAATTCACACAGCATGTTGATCACATAAAAAGTCACATAAAATTGCCAGCGTGCCTTCTGTGTGAATGCAAACACATTGCGTAATTGATTCTGGGATTGCTCCCGTAAAGGAACATTGCCATAACATTTACAGATTGCGTCCTGTTTGAACAAAAGCCATAAAGAAAGCCGTAAGGGGTGTGTCATAGTGAGGACATCTGTCTCATCAGTCAGCTCTTTGAGACGCGTTTTAAATGCAACATTTACAATGAAAAATGTCTGCAAACTGGAATGAAGCACAGTTCAGAGATCATATGCTAGCATATCAGCCAGGTCTTACAAAATTATGTACCTATAGTCACGATTCTTTTCGTGATATTTTCATGAGTTTCCGCTTTTTTGTATCATAAACAAAAACCATTGCAATTAAAAGTGAACTTAAAATGCTGCTAAAAATCCACCAATTACGCGAATTTAAACACAATACACATCGCGTCACGTGTCTTTACGGGATGTGGGTGAACGCACGCACAGATTCATTCTCTGTGTGATTAAACCACAATCAAATAATCACCAGACAAATCCCAGACATATTTTACATTTATTTTTTGTAATTTGTGTGTGAAAAGGGCTAAATACTACATCTTGAAAAATTGCCATATTAGGAGACCTTTAAATGTAGTATGTCTTGAAACTGTAAAGAGCTTAAGTTACATGCACATTTCCTGACTGATAAAAGGCTTAGATGACAAACATTTCTGTTGTGCCCTCAGGACCATCTATCCATTCAACAGAAAATGAATTATTGCCTCTGTAAATGACACAGGTAGAAGAGGAGTGTCTAGGAACTGTAACACTCAGAGCCTTCAAAGATGAAAAGATGTAATTGACATGCACATCTTTGCTAAATGAATCTTATTTTTCTTATTAAAAAGGGAAAATACCTCAAAATCTTAGCGCCATCTATAGAGCGGGAGGGTAAAGTGCACTTTTTAGATATAGGCCCTGTCCCAAATGGCGGACTTCATGCAGACTTTTGGTCCCGTGGCCTTAAATTGCACGTGCTCGCTTAGTCTACAAGTCCGTAGTGTGTCTCATCTGTCCTTTTTATGCTCCGAAGTGTGCTCATCAGCGCCCCCTTTGCACCCTTGATTCGGTCTCCACACACTTTACCAACCCAGAATTCCGTGCGAAAGAGAAATCAGACGAGGGATGGGAGGAGTTCACACTTATGGGCAACTTCTCTTCCTATTTCCAGCGTGACGCTCGAGTCTGTCCCAAAATACGACTCTAGTGTACCCTTGTGGACTTGTGTCAAGGGTCCCTAAAGTTTGCACTACATGATGTCATCAATGTGTGAGGAAGTCCACAAGTCCGAAGTGTGCCATTTGGGACATGGCCTTTCATAAAAAGTAAGGATATACAGGAAGTGCCCTTTACCCTCCTGCTCTATAGGTGGCACTGGCACTGAGAGGGTGGTTTGCAAACCACCACCAAACACAACAAGAAGAAGATCATGCTTATGTTAAGTAGAGGCTCTGCATTAACACTAATAAGGTTGTAAATAACATTTAATTTCTTGCAAAAAATTACTAATTGGCTTTAAAAAGACATCAGTATGTCACCAGGTCGTTGGAATTAGTTTTGTATTGGATATATCTGCTTTTTGAACTCTCAAAGTGGCGGAAACTGTTGACTTCCATTATATGAATGACAAAAATATGAAGAGATTGATTCCAAACCGAGATAATTCTAGATAAAAGCTGTTTTTTATTTTATTTTTCAGAAATCTTGTTTTTTGATATTTTTCAAAATACAGCTAAGTAGCATAATAAAACACAATAAAAACATGATAACATGATAATAAACATGTTTTCACCAAAATTTTAAAAACTTTTAGAGTTTTAGAACCAAACTCTTTATATCTTCTTTATTGTTCTACTGGAAGAAAAATGTCAATATGGAAATGGAAATATCGAATGACCTGAGGGCGGGTAAATAACGCAAATTTTCATTTTTGGCTAAACTATCCTATACTTTAATAAAAATGCATGCAAAAATGTGACTCTGCCATTTGAATTTTCTAATTTCTTTCAGCTGATGAATTATAAATTATTATATTCTTAGCATTTGAATACTTTAAATTGTGTGTTTCTAACTGCACTGCTTGGACATTTACTTGTCTCAGGAGACAGGCAAACATACTCAATATATTCAGATTATAATATGTCTAGAGCACAATCCCAGAATGCCATTCTACTCAACCAATTTATTTCCTTATAAGGAGCATTATTGTTTTTGAGTGACAGGTAGAGCAAACAGTAGACTGTTCATGTATCTTACCCCACATCCAATAAATTCAATTGATTTCTATCAAAATGTTAAAGGTCGTAACATGGTCTTGTGTGATGTGAAGACATGATCTCATGGTGTCTTGTATGGTGTTGTATGAGCATGTTATTGATTTCCAGTGCATCTATACTCAGACAGGTAATGGATCATATCTTTGTCTAAATTAAATCCAGATGACCGGTGTATTATGTGGTACCCTTCACTGTTTGCTTCAGTTTCATCAATACATTGACCCTTATTTGCTGCGGTATACGAAAAGCAGACTCATTTGTTCTGATTAGTTTTTTTGTTTGCAGTGACAAAGAGGTCTGTTTTTCTCCAATGATTAGGATTTAATAATAAAAGAAAGGCAGTGATTATGCTACTTGACTGTATTGATTAATTGTGTGATGACGTAAAGACTGGACTCTTGTAGCAGTGTTTCTCTGTCTCTCTTGTGTATTGTGGCTTTTGATGTGCTAGGGGTGACTGGACTGGGTTATCGATCTGTTAAATTTGCGTCTTTCTGTTTAACAGCCTTTGTAAATACTGTTTTTGTGGCTCAAGAAAGGTATCTGGACATGAAAACATCTTAGTAATACATAAAGAGGTTGTTTGCCTTATGCGTCAGAATAAACGCATTTAGTTTTCTGCATTCTTAAATTAGAAATGGTTTCCTAAACATTTGGTTTTAAAGATATTTTGGATATTCTAATCTAGCACAACCCCTACTCTAAACCCAACCACTTCTCAACAATATAAAACATAAATTGACCAATAAACAACAGTATGTATTACAAACCACTCGCATTGCCAACCTTGCAAACTAAAGCCATATAATCACTTTATTTGAAGAAATCCATTCATGCAATGCACACAGCTGTAGTTTTCGAATGAGTGTACACACCACATTTGAGATATACATCAGATAGTGATCGCTTTTGCATCTTTTCCTCATACAACCAATTGTTTGACCTTGACTCACTTGGAATATTTGTACTTTTTGAAAAATAAAAATGGTGACAGTTTTGTATAACCTACTGTTTTTATACCATATAATAAACGAATGGGTGTTGGAGCCGATGGTGTAGTGGACCGTGCTCCAACATATGTTGCAGAAGAACTTCCAACGACATGAGTTAAACCCCGCTCAAGGTCCTTTGACGATCCCATACATAGACATTATATATGTAGATGCCTCACGACGTGCTGGAAAGTACCCAGCGTTGCCACCATATTGGATGGGTCTCCTCATTCTACGCTAGCATCAAGTCAATGAAGAGCGAGCAACTATGCCTGTATTTTGTGCAGCCTATAGGTAGCAATAACCGGCGCAATATTGATACCAGATCGCATGGGATTACCTTTCACAAGTAAGATTGGAAAATATATTTTGTTATTTTACCGTTTATAATATTATGTCATCGTAACTAACTTTACTGACGTGTGAAATCCGATAAAAATTCTGGGAGGTATAATTATGGAGTTGGGGGATACACCTTCCTCAGTAGAAATACATGCAGGGGGGGTGCAATGGGGACCCATCCAAGATAGCGGCCGCGCTGATACGTCAGCTCCAATAGGCAGCGTCAGTCTATAAGGCAACTACGTATATAATGTCTATGATCACATACCCCTCTCTCCACCCTGTACTTTCCTGTCATTTTCTTAAATGCGGTCTATCAAATAAAGGAAAAATGGCCCCATAAAAATACATTAATGGGTACATTATATGCTCAAAATGCCTAAATAGTGTAATGTGTAATATAAATGCAATTACTCCTGCACAGTGAAAATCATAGCCCAATACATGTCATCATTGCAAAATTATACCCCGATATATAATTTCACCTGCTGGCTGTAGAGGCACTAATTTATTAAACACATCTTTAGAGCTTTTCACACTTCGCTTAACCCTGGGTTATCTTTGTTCTAAACCCTGCTTTTAAAACTAGGTTAAGGATCGTTTCACACTTGAAATTTAGAAGCGGGGAAATTAACCCAGGGTTATGAAACCTTGCTAGCTCTGCTTTTGTGTGGTTAACTCCGCATTGCAGTGCCAGAATGTTATGATAATTACAGACAGATGTAGGAGCAGGGTTTCAGACACATGACCTAGGGTTAAGGAGTGGGCGGCAGTGGTTCAGTGGTATAGGTTGTCTACAAATTGGAAAGTTGGTGGTTCAATCCCCGGTTACACCTGACCAAGTGTCGAGGTGTCCTTGAGCAAGACACCTAACCCCAGCTGCTCCCGACGAGCTGGATTGCGCCTTGCATGGCTGACATCGCCTTCGGTGTATTAATGTGTGAGTGGATGGGTGAATGTGAGGCAATTTGTAAAGTGCTTTGGATGGCCATTGGTCTATGAAAGCACTATATCAATGCAGTCCATTTACCATTTAAGGAATGCACAGTGTGATACATCAGATTATGAATACCTAGGGTTATCACTTAACCCCTGGTTAAATATGAACAGTGTGAAACCTGAAACAGATAACCCAGGATTCCTTTAACCCGGGGTTTACTCTTTTACAGTGTGAAAATCCCTTTTGTGTTGTATTTGGTGGAATGGAGAAATTACCTAAGCAATGGGACCTAAATATGGGTTTGAGGATAGGTAGAATTAGTGTTGGGCGATATGCCCTATTTTCAGATCGTCCTATCATCAGCCTGTGAGATCGGCGATACACAATATTATCGGGGGGCGGGGCAGTAGTTTACTCTTTTTTTATTTGTTAATTTTTTACTCATTATAACAAGTCACTTGATGGGTGGACAAAAAAAAAACAAGAGCAACACCGTCATGACCGCAACCTTCTTAAAACTGATGCCATTAAAGTGAGCGCGTCATTAAAACCCTATCATGATTACTTAATAACTGTAAAAACATGCATCTGCACACGCACACACACGTGCGCGCACATACAAACAATTCAATGCATTGGTTTAGTGCTGTTGCCGAAGACTACACGTGTCAAGCAGTGGTGCTCTCATGAGGTGCCTTTTTAAACGCATCGGTCCAGCGGAACGCGATCATATTTTAAATACAAACATATAGGCAAGGCAATGCAAGTTTATTTGTATAGCACATTTCATACACAGAGGTCATTCAAAGTGCTTTACATAGAAATGAGAAAACAATATATAAAAGAGAAAAAAGAAAATGTAAAAATAATAGATAATAAAATCACAATAAAAACAAAGATACATGAGAATTTAGAATAACAATTAAAGAAAATAAATGTGATTTTAATATATTAAACACGAAGGACGTGTTGCTGCTACAACTCCTTGAAATGCATATCATAAACAGGATTAATACCTAGTGATCTGACTTCGGACAGAGCGCAGCTTTCTGCACGTACGCGAGAGTGAGAGAGAGGCGCTAATATGCAGCGGGTCATATTTTAAACAAAAAGTAAAGTTTGCCTCAGCTCGCATGAAACGCATTAAACTGAACAAATACATAAGGATTACTACTTTAGTTTATGTTTAGACTTCGGACAGACGCGAGAGCGCGTGCACCTGAGACAGAGAGAAGTGCAGCTGCTCATGACGCGGCGCGCTGGATTAGTGGTAGAAGGAGACCAAGACGCGCGCATTAAGTGCAGGTACGTGCAAGAAGGAATTCTCTCTTTACAAGCTCTCCACGTCAAGTGAAGCCCACAAACCCTCATGTGAGGAAAAGCATGCATTGTGGGTGTTAATATAAAACTATGATGATAATAATAATAATAATAACCATTCGCCAACTATCGTCATGGCTATCGGCATGAAAGCCTGCCATTGGCGATATGTCTGAAGATCGTCGATACACGATACTATCGTCTATCGGCACAACCCTAGGTAGAATGCGTAAGAAATTTTAACACAAAGTGGTATTTATTTAGCACAAATAAAATCAAGAACAAAATGACTATTGAATATTAGAATAGCTAGCTATATTGTGCAAAATATAGACAAAAAGCATTTTGACATTTTCTGGTTACAGTATAAAACTTTGTGAAGCATGCTTATTGCTCCTGTGATACTGGGAAATTGACTTCATACATCCCCTACATACAGACATGGGAGCTGTTGGATAAAATGTATGACAAAAATAAGTATAACAAAGGAAAGTTATTTTTTCAGAAAAGTTCCAGTATCGTTGGTTTGCTGATGCCAGTTGGCTTGATATTTTGATAACTAATGTAATAAAATAAATGTTTCATTCAAATGTCCAAAACTTTTTACAACCTGGGCAGTGTATGCAGTCTGACAAGAGTTGTTTTATGTTTTATTTTAGTTTTGTTCATATTTTGAAGTAGCTTTTATTTTTATATTTTTAGTTTGTTCATTTTATTTACATTTTTAGTAAATTTGCTATAAGCATTAGATTAGCTTTATTTAAACTAATATTGCAAATTTAAAGGTGCAGTGTGTAATTTTTAAAAGGATCTCTTGACATAAATGCAAAATAATATACAAAAATATTATCAGGGGTGTATAAAGACATTTTTATAATGAACCGTTATGTTTTTATTACCTTAGAATGAGACGTTTTTATCTACATACACTGTGGGTCCCCTTACGTGGAAGTCGCCATTTTATGCCGCCATGTTTCTACAGAAGCCCTTAATGGACAAACTTTTTTTTACTAAGTTGTCTCCATCGATGACATGTTTTTCCTGTAGCAGCTACTGTAGCTTCTCTATGCGTTTCAAAAGCGAGGGGTGAGCAGTGGACTGAGTCATTGGTTGCAATTCGCAACCTCACCACTAGATGCTGCTAAAATGTACACACTGCACCTTTAAATTAAATGTAGTGTTTATTTTCATTTATTTTGTTTCAGGTAATAATTTTAGTGCCTCAACATAAACTTATTTACATTTTTTGCTAAGGCAATATTTTGAATTATGATTTGCATAATTTCTTCCAATTAAAATGTAGGCCTATATTTTATTTGTTTCCAATGAACATGAATGTTTTCACCAGTTTTAGTTAGTTAACGCTAATAATTCTGAGAGAGAAACACATTCTCCAACTCCAGACTTTTTCTTTACTCTTTCTTTCCTTTCTCTGTGTTTTCAAGGTGGAAAATGAATGACAGCTTCATTTCTCCTCAACCTGGCTCTCGATACAGCATCTCAGGAGGACACCTGCGAATCAGCCAGCTCAATAAAGAAGAAGATGCTGGTATTTACCAATGTCTGGCATCAAACTCTTTCGGGACCATTCTCAGCAGAGAAGCTAGTCTCCACATTGCTTGTGAGTCACTGTTTTAGTCATTCGTTCTTTCAAATATCACTTGAAAGTGATAAAGCACAGAAAACGGTGTTATGTGAGCTCCGAATGTAGTCAGAGTTAATATAATGCAGAGGGCAGATGGTCAATATTGCATAAAATAAATTATGGCTAAATAAACAAACAAAGAAATTAAAGTCGTATCAAAAGAAATCAAACGTTCTATGATCTTTTAAGATAAAGGGCCCTATTTTAACGATCTGAAACGCAAGTCCGAAGCGCAAAGCGCAAGTGACTTTGTGGGCGGATCTTGGGCGCTGTTGCTATTTTCACGGCGGGAGAAATAAGTCTTGCGCCGAGCGCAAATCAATAAGGGGTTGGTCTGAAGTAGGTTCATTATTCATAGGTGTGGTTTGGGCGTAACATCAAATAAACCAATCAGAACGCTATCCAACATTCCCTTTAAACGCAAGGGCGCAAGTTCCATGGCGGGTTGCTATTATTATAACGGATTTGACAGGCGCACGCCAGGAGCGGTTCACAGCCGAGGAGACCGACGTTCTTGTAAGAGCAGTCAAAGACAGATAAGTTGTTTTGTATGGGGATAGGAGAAACCCACCCGAATCAGCGTCGGTTAAACAGGCGTGAGAGGAAATAGTCTCATCATCTGCGCCAAGCACTACAATGATGTCAGGAGACGGGGGGATCCCAAGCTTGCCAGCATAAATCGGGCACGCCGGGCACACAGGAGGACATCGCTGCATCCACCCTCACCGCTGAAAGGGTTTGGAAGCTTTGAAATCGGACACAAGAAACGCATGCAAGGTCCAACCCCAAAGTACACTTACAAATCAAGTTCACATACATGAATGTTTCTTATGAAAACATTTTAATTATTATTTAGATAAAATAAACGTAATACAGCCACACAACAAACTTATGAAAATATTTTAATCGTTATTTGCATGATAATTGTTTAACGCTGCCACACAAAATAAATAAAAACTATCACAACAATGCTCACCACAATGATTTCCCTTCTCTCATGTATTAATATTTTTTATTGTAACAATTTATGATTTAATGATTTCCCTTATCTTATATTTTTTATTGTAACAATTTATGATTTGCAAAAATAACTGTTGCATCTGTGTAGATTAGATAAGCAATGCGCGTTGTGCACGCTATACATTATGGTCAAGCATGCGCTCTTAAAATAGCATAATGAACCACGCGCAACGCGCCACTGACTTTAGACTAGTTTTTTTTGGTTAGTAGCGCAATTGCTTTTTGAAACTGCAAAATAGCATAAGAGATGGTTTGCGCCGGAGCACGCCTCCTTTTTTGCGCTGAACCGCCCAGGGAGCGCAAGTTCATTCCCTAGTTTGCCAACGTGCGTCTGTGGAGGGAAAAACCCGCTGTGCGCCAGTGCAAAATACGAAATGATACATGCGTCACTGACAAAGTCAATTGCGCTGGGTGCAAGATAGGGCCCAAAAGCTTGATGAACCATAGAGAAATATTGTGACTTTATCAACTCAGAAGGATAATATGTGAGATATCTATACAACTGTGTGTGTAGCATCTGCTGCTCTGCATTTATTTCTAAGGGATCCTAATCTCAGCAAAAGGCAGACAAAGTTAAAGGTCCCGTTCTTTCTGTGTTTTTGAAGCTTTGATTGTGTTTACAGTGCACAATATAACATGTGTTCATGTTTCACGTGTAAAAAACGCAGTATTTTTCACACAATTTACACAATTTGGATAGCGCCGTTTTTAATGTCCTCAAAGCGGCTGATGTCTTCCTTGTTCTATGAAGTCCCTCCTTCAGAAATACGTATCGAGTTCTGATTGTGTAGTTTGTTTAGTGTGTTGTGATTCGATAGCAGCTTTAGCTTTATCACTTTACAGGTATTATTTATGCTATTATAGTAACATTACACACTAACTAGGGTTTAAAAATGGGATCAGAAAGAACATGACCTTTAAATATATAGTTTAATTTATTATAACATGTTAAAATTGCCACTTTGTAGGAGTGAGCAAAAATGTGCAATTTTTTTGTGGGTCCTTTTAAAATTAGTTGATCTCTGCACTAAATGGCAGTGCCGTGGTTGGATAGTGCAGATTAAGGGGTGGTATTATCCCCTTATGACATCACAAGGGGAGCCAAATTTCAATTACCTATTTATTTACATGCTTGCAGAGAATGGTTTACCAAAAAGTTACTGGGTTGATCTTTTTCACATTTTCTAGGTTGATAGAAGCACTTCGGACCCAATTATAGCACTTAAACATGAAAAAAGTCAGATTTTCATGATATGTCCCCTTTAAATGATCCATGTTTGTTTTATTCAGATCTAGACTTTCCATAAAGGCATCCATAAGAGGATGAAGACGCTTAACAAAATGTTGGACATGATAGCAAACCTACTACAGCCAGTGTGTGAGAACAGAATTGAATTAATCCACTGTTTCTCAATGCACATGCAAAAAGGTGTAGTAAACACGCAGCAGTAAATGCACAATTTTAATTAAAAATTATTTAATAAATAAATTTTAAGATAAATATGGATTCACCAAATCGTTGGATTATAAATAAATCATTGTTGGGTTGTTTCAACCAAAATGCTGTTTTTTAAGATTGTGATAAAGTGTATACTTTGTAATACACTGTAAGTTACTTTTTTTTATAAAATGAAATGTCAATGTGAATGATTTTAGCGCAAAGCATCTTTGTGATGCTTTACTAAAACTTACTTGCCCTATTCTGCAAAACTTATTTCCGGTGGCTCTCTGGTAGCACGATGAACTTGGCACTTCTCTATTTGACGTGATGTTGATGGATGTGAGACAGAGATTGAGTTCAAAGATCCGTTTCCTGCCATCAAGCACTGTGTGATCTTAAAACAGCTCTGTGGAGTCAAGGTAGAAAGCATATAGGTCCCTAGGCTTTATGTGTTCAGCAATTCCTCTCAATTACCTGGGTTTCTAACCTGTCACGGCAGCCAAACGGATCGGTCTCTTATTGTCCAGATCTAATGGTAAACCTGAGAGCCTGTTAAGAAGCTTCTCTCAGACCTTCTTTATGTGCCTCATTCTTATACTCTTACATAAGAGTGAACTATGAGCAGCTGTGTAAAACTAAGAGATGTAATGGGTTTTTCATCTTTGTGGTGGCCTGAGAGGAGTTATTCACATCATGACTTTATTATGTGGGCTGTTGGAGACGACAATACTTAAAATACTGGACTGGTGTTATGGCTGCATTGAAAGTTGAGCTAAATTTATCATAGTGAATAGACTAATAGCACAGATATTAAGAAATGCCGGCTAAGAAAATATAGTTAGTTGAGAATGTTGAGGATGATTTCTTTGCAGATGTCTCTTGGTTTATATGCTGTTATCTATGCCATGCACACTCTTATACATAAATTGCTACTGTTTCATGATGCCATAGAAATTTTTTTTTGTCTCCAACCTTTTTGTGAGCAAGGGATGCCACAATGAAAAAAATCAATCTGGAGGGCTACTTTTTGGATATAGTCTACTCAAAACTTTTTTATTTTACTTGTTGATTTTATTATTATTGTGTTTCCGTTGATAGAGCAATAACTTCATGGAATAGTGGCAAGATATGTTGAGTGTCTTTATCGTTTTTGTGTTGTTGTTTGTTAGAGATATAATTTATGCGATTTAAAGAACAAAAAGGAGGGCAAAGAAATTAAGGGCCCTATTTTAACGATGTAAGCGCATTGTCTAAAGCGCACAGCGCAACGTCTAAATAGGTGTGTCCTTATCCACTTTTGCTAATTTAAAGACCGGAAAAATGGTTTGTGTGCCGAGCGCATGGTCGAAAAGGATTGGTCCTATTTTTTTTATGAGTAATGGGAGTATTTGGGGCGTAACGTGCAATAAACCAATGAGAATCTCTGCTCTCATCTCCTTTAAAAGCTAGTTACTTAAAAATGTTTCTCATCTCACCATATCCAAAGGAACAAAGTCATTACATACAATAAATCCGTGAGGTAGCATTTTAAAAAAAAACATTTAAAAACAGATGCATTTGTTTAAAGCAAAGCATTTATTTACTTACCAGGCTACAGGTGAAGCAGCTCTTTACGCCTTCTAACGTCTCATAATTAGTCCTCATTTATGTCCAAGAGACTCAATAATAATCTTTTACATTCAATCCTTTAATCTTTCATATTTAAAAACTTTTTTGTGCTGCTGCGCAATCATGTATGTGATAAGCAAACCCGCGTTGTCGTCCCATTTATAGGGGCATATTACTAATGCACTCTTTAAATAACAAAAAAATAATGCGCAATTGACTTTAGACTTTAGAGCAGGTTTTTGTTGGTCAATGGCGTAGTCTATTTTAGTTGCCTCAAAATAGCAACGCGCCAACAATGCGCCTGAACACACCACGTTTTCAGACCAGAACACCCATGGGCACAAAAGGGGGCGCAAATGCATTTGCTATTTAAACAACGTGGTGCAAAACTTGAAAATGATCATTGCGCAGGGTGAAAACTAGCAAAAGACACTTGCGTCACGCATTGCGCTGCATTGCGCCGGGTGTAAGATAGAGCCCTAAATCTCCTACGACAACTTGTGTTATATATAATTGAGGCTGAGTAAAGGACATGTTATGTTTGTGTCTTGTAACCTGTTCATAATGTTAGTATAAACTGTATATTTTCAAGGCTTTTAAAAAAATGTAAGTTTTTTGTATGGCATGGTTTTGGCCAATAAACAAAAACTTACATCACAGATTATGTTGTGCTGATTAAACCCCACTCCAGAGTCAGGGCTAATTTAGTTCCCAAAAAAGGCAGACTAAAATCTTCCCTAGTTTCTGTGGTGCAAACACACCAAAAAGTGGGTAGTTCCACAAATAGTTTGGGTACTGTGAGAAGGTTCCCATGGTGTGAATAGGGCTCATGGCATCGCACCTTTTATTTTTAAGAGTGCAATGGCCTTAAAAGAATCAGAATGACCTTTATTGCCAAGTACTGTGGGTTTGCATATACAAAGATTGTGTCCTGATGTATTGGTGCGTAACAAGCACAAAAATTAAAGAAAGATACAACATTTTTATCTTTTTTAAAGATTGCAGATCTAGATTACTGTGTGAAAACCCTGGCATTTGCTGAATTTCCATATATGCATTGAGTGCAATATTCGTACTAGACGTAGCTTTGATGTTACTTGGATTAGATATCTTTAGCACTCTTAGTCACTTGGTATAGCGCAGCCATTAATCCTTTTTTCTGTTATTACCATATCATGTTGATCTCTTGTGCTTTTCTGCTTCAGTTGATTTGACATCTGTATCTTGTATCTATGGTTGCCAGCAAGCTTTAATAGCAAAAATGTTGATGATTCCTTGGTGTATTTGCTTAATGGTAAGAGACACATGTGTGCATTTGCGTTTCACCAAAATGTATTTTATAATTATTAGTTTTAAAAGCAATGATAAGAGACACACATGTGTGCATTTGCGTTTTCACCCAAATTTATTTTATTTATTTATTTATTCATGCATTTGGCAGATGCTTTATCCAAAGCGACTTACAGTGCATTACAAGCTATACATGTTTTATCAGTATTTTATTGTTCTTTGTTTTAAAAGCACAGACATGCTTTAACTGCAGAGATTTTACTCCAAAATAAGCATTTTCAAATCAAACGCCACGCTTGTGTTGGATGTAGGAATGATTGACAGTGGTGCAAAGAAATGTTGCGTCCGAAAACACTTTCGATTCACTTCTTCACTGTTCACTGTATAGCAAATGACATTTAAATGCACTATACTGTATGAGGAAGGGAATGAAAGTGATTTCAAGACTGATGTAAATACCATGAAACTAAAAGTTTTATTGCAGACATTTTAGTCATAAACATTATACTGTACTTGCCTTATATAAACATCTGTTTGGCTTAATTGAATGTATAGATGAGAAACTGATTCATCGTCTTACCATGTCACGTTGTATTATAGGAAATAGAAAGGTTTGCATTGTTCTGTTTATACCATAGACTGTAAAAAATATGGACGTAGTGTCCGTGACGTCACCCATATGTTTGTGAAGAGCTTTTTCGGAGCCAAAAGTAGGCGTTGCCTGCAGTCTCCATCTTGGCCGCGCATCACTCGCCGAAAATAAACGAAAATGGGAAAGAGGCAGGACGTGGGTGAAGCTGAGGTGACTGGTTGCTGAAACCACGCCCACCTAGCTCGACTGTAGTGACAGCAGTAGAAGTTCACCTGTCACTCAAGTGACCACGCCCTTAATTATTAGTTACAAAAAAATTGTCTTACAGTTGTCACGAAGGGCAAAATTAGCTATACAGACCAAAAACACTTTATGTACCAGGCTGTAAACATATTATTTTCTACTGTAAAGTTGGGCATTTTAAAATGGGGGTCTATAGTGGCTCTTGATTTGAGCAATATACATTTTTCTGTAGTTCTCTCTATAAGTGTTATGAGAGAATCTGATAAGCTGTTCGCTTTAATTCATATTATTAACTCTCTATATTTTATTGTTTGGGGACAGCAGAGGACAATATGTGAAGGACTAAGGTTACTTTAGGGAATACCTTAGTGTACAGATATGGATTCCTTCAAATATTGTTTGCAAGCTTAACCTTCAGTCTGAGTTCAAGAACACAATTGAATTTAATTTGGAAAGGGTGTTGACCTGATTGACATTTTGCTTACGATGCTCTTTGAAAACAAACTTTTGCTTTTGAGTGGATAATGTTTGGATAATTCATCGCAAAACATTGCTTTCAAAATATGTGCTTACAAAAATGTTATTTCTGCACTGTTTGTGCCTGTTTAAACCAAGTGTGCCGCACAAGCCCTGAAAAGTGAAGCCCCCCCAGTGACTGGTCCCAGTATAGGTCATAAACCCCGCCTCCCCCATGTTATTCAATGGGACTTGAGACCAACTAAACAATTCAATTACACTTCACTTATCTTTTTTCCGAAGCTGGTTTCTGTCATTTACTGTAGTTTTTATCACGCTGATGTAAATTCAAGTGTTTGTTTTTAAAATAAGTTTGTTTTTAGTTAGTTATTTACTGCTAGAAAAACGGTGGTGTCACATCATGATTGACAGCTGTGATAGGCGCGTTTTGTGAGGGCGGGGCCTTGATTTTGCGGCTTTACTTCCTGCTCACTACTGCGCACGCAGGACTGGTCCCGAAATTGCTACTGCGCAGACTCAAGACCCAAGATGTCAGCGCTGTATCAGGACACTGGCGGCTTCACTTTTCACAAATGGAAGAGAGCGATCAGGTGTCGTCCATCTTTTTTTACAGCTTATGGCAGTGTTCCCCAAATCTTACCCTGGAGTGACCCTAATCAAACTTACCCACCTGTGATTTTCTAGTGATCATGAAGACCTTGATTAGCTTGCTCAGGTGTGTTGGATCACGATTGGAGCTAAACTCTGCAGTGCTCCGGGGAAGATTTGGGGAACCCTGGTCTATGGTTTAAACTAGTTTGCACATGATACACTTAAATTAAATGTGAAAAGGGGTCTTTGCAGCAATGCCATAGAAGAACTAGTTTTGGTTCCTCAAAGAACCTTCAGTTCACGTTTCCTTTTTTTCTTATTTTAGAGCCTTTTTCCACTATAAAAATAATCTTTTGTATAACAGAAAGTTTCTGGGGATGTTAAAGGTTTATTTATGCCTTGTTTGGAATTTAGAGGTACTTTACAGTATCAAGAAAGTCTTTACAAGCCCATACTGTACTCCAACCATAATTATTTTGAAGAAAGCATTTTAAGCATTTAAGACTTAAAGGTCTTAAAGGTCCACTGTGTAGTTTCTTAGCAGCATATAGCAGTGAAATTGGGAATCGCAACCAACTGCTCAGCTTAATTCACAGCTCAACCTTCCCTATTAAAACGCATAGAGAAGCTACGGTAGCTGCCACAGGACAAACATGACATCATCTGAGATAACAGCCCTGCTGAAAAAAACAGCATAGACCAGCTTAATTTCCATGCTGGCATGCTCGTTTGGTGCTGGTCTAGCTGGTGGTCACCAGCATACCAGCACCAAACACAACACATGCTGGCATTGCTGGTGACCATATCACCATGGGATGCTGGTGCTGGTATGCTGATGACCACCAGCTAAACCAGCACCAAACCAGCATGGGAATTATTATGGTCTATGCTTGTGGTCACCAGCAAACCAGCACCAAAACACAACATATGCTGGTCTTGCTGGTATGCTGTTTTTCCAGCAGGTAGGTGTTTCTCAAATGCAAGGACGTGCCCTAGGAGGGCTGTTTCCTTCCTAGTACATTCCTTCTGACAGTTCAAGGTTAACAACTTTAAATGCTCGAATGAGACAGTCCAATAAGTGTCCATGTCAACGTCATAACGGTTCTCGCCCAGTGGTCTTGTCATAAAAACTTTAAAGGGATAGTTCGGCCAAAAACGATATTAAACCCATGATTTACTCACTCCCAAGCTGTCCAAGTTGCATATGTCCATAGTTTTTCAGACAAACACATTTTCAGATATTTTAGAAAATATTTTAGATCTTTCAGTTGAATAAATGTAATGTTTCGGGGTCCAGCCATAGTCCACGATCTTCAAGTCCAAAAAAAGGCATCCATCCTTCACAAATTAAATCCAAACGGCTCCAGGATGATAAACAAAGGTCTTCTGAGGGTAATCCGTGCGGTGTTGTTGTAGAAATATCCATATTTAAAATGTTATTTACGTAATTAGCTACCTTCCGGTAGCGCCGCCATCTTAGACTCAGGAGAGAGTATTAGCGTAGTGTGCGCACTTTTCTTAGTGACGTATGACAAATTCGGAGGGCGGGGGGGACAGAGCAGCAGCAGATAAACCTCTGTACGCTGCGTAAGCGCTCATCCTGAATGCAGATGAGACTAAGATGGCGGCGCTACCAGAAGGTAGTTAATTACGTTAATAAAATTTTAAATATGGATATTTCTACAACAACACCGCACAGATTACCCTCAGAAGACCTTTGTTTATCATCCTGGAGCCGTTTGGATTTAATTTGTGAAGGATGGACGCACTTTTTTTGGACTTGAAGGTCGTGGACTATGGCTGGACCCCGTAACATTACATTTAATCAACAGAAAGATCTAAAATATTTTCTAAAATATCCGAAAATGTGTTTGTCTGAAAAACGATGGACATACAGGTATGCAACTCGGACAGCTTGGGGGTCAGTAAATCATGGGTTTAATATCGTTTTTGGCAGAACTATCCCTTTAAATTGATAATGCAATGTATCACAACAAGCAGTTATTACAACTTTCCGTTTTTTTGCTTGTTATATAAATAAACTACGTTAACAGTACTTTGTTGTTATTTATTCTTAGCGGAGTTTACCGGAAGTTACGTGCGGACCGCGACAGCCGCTTGTTTATGTTATAGACTGCTGAAACCGTCTATATGCTGAACTTTTTCTATGTAGACAAAAGGCCTATTTCTCTCAATATTGTTCACAAATCTGTCTAAATTTGTGTTAGTGAGCACTTCTCCTTTGACTAGATAATCCATCCACCTCACATGTGTGGCATATCAAGATGCTGATTAAACAGCAAGTGTTGCTTTTATAATTTTGTTCAGTGTATATTATATTGCATTTCTGTCAAAAGATCCTTCTTACTCTGCGTTTACACCAGCCGCGTTTGAGGCATCAAAATCGTGTCTACCGCATCTACGGTAGTTTGCCACTTGAACATTTTGAATGCATTCGCGCGTGTAGAGCAAAGTAGACGCGTGGAAAAAGCAAGCATTTGACGCCCGTCAGAGGCAAAATCCGCTTCTTGTGGGAGGGCCAAGTGCTATGCGGTTGTCTGTTTGCAAGATGGTTGATGTTGATCGTGCATTTATCGAGTTACCGGTTTGTATTTGGTAACCTTTCTATAGGGGGAAATAGTTTAAAAAATGATGGGAATGTCGCAGGTCGAAAAACGTCAAGTGACTCAAAAGTGAAATGTGTATTTACAACTTACCAGGTTGCCCAATGTCCTCACTGACACTCTTCCAAGCGAGGTCCTTTTTATTCCTGTTTCTATAGAAATAAGAACTTGTGTCGTATAGCTCTTGGTGACTGCTCACGGACAATATCAAGCGTTTCCTCCGTGTTGAATGAGTGACTCCGGGCAGGGCTGCCGCCACAGCAGCAAGCAGTCTCTTGATTGGTTAACGCTGCGTGAAAATCCGCCAAGGTTCAAATTTTCTAACTCGGGCTTTAGCCGCAAATTCGCGTCAAACGCAAAATGCACAAAAAGCATCCGCGTCAGATGCTTAATTTGCTCCACGAGACCTCCAGATGCGCGTCAATGCATCTTCACATTGACTTAACATTGAAATCACTTGAGCTTGATGCCTCTACCGCAGCTGGTGTAAACGCAGCATTAAAGTTACATATGCATGTTTAAAATTAAACCGAAAAGGTCAATTTATTTGTTTCAAGCAACATTCAAAGACAATGTTTAGATTTAATAACACTCCACTACGCTTTCAATACATTTGTTCACATAACAGAAATGTTGATTGAAAAATCGAGTACATTTTATGCAAATGGTTTTCGGTATTTTCATGTTGTTACAAATTAATTTTTTACAGTAATTTCTCTTTTACAGGTCACAAATTCATTACTTTCAATACAATAGTGTGTTCAATCTCTGCGACTTCACAAGGGTTTATGGTGTTTACTAAGAGCTGAGAGCACTGAATAGAACACAACGTATAGATGATAACCGAGAAGCCAATTAGAGTCACTGGAGTGTGTCTTTCGCTTGATGAATGCTTTGTATGTACAGTATCTGAAAAAGAAGATGCTTTTATTGCATATGTATGTCTAAGAGCTGTTGGTTTATTTATTTTGGCCTTATGGAAATGTCTTGTAAAAACTCTGTAATGAGATACGTGAGCAGTTTGCAGACTGGGTGAACATTCTGGAAATGTTTTTCTGACATGAGTGGTTCAATGGAATTAAAGCTTTAAAGCCCGATCAAACCCCTATTTTGAGGATGATGTCGACATGGTTTGTGTCACAGAGGCATGAGGGGATTGTCGTGTTCTGAGAGTGGATGTGTTGTTCATGAATATTCCTTTTGAATTTTCTGTTCTCTAGACACATCCCTCTCACTCAATTCAATGTAGGTGAAACTCAGACAACCTCTGTTCTCAATTTGTTACTAAAGATTCACAATTTTTCTCATTTCAACTGTTGGTTCATTTTCATTATTTATCTTAAGACATCCTCTAGTGTTTTGAAAGTGTGCCAAGAGAAAGCTGTATGAGAGTTTTGCTGTTCATTCTTGACTTTAAAGCAGTCTTAAGAGCCGTTTACATTATAATGATAACTGTAGCTATAAAAAAGTTTAAAAAAAAATTTTATATTAAAGAAAATAGCAGAGTTCATACAACAACTATAACGACAAATATACAATGAACGATATCGTTGGGATCACTTTCTGAGCGATTTTTTCCAACTGATAAAACGATAAACCATTGACAGCCAATCAAATCTATTTGAACTTCAAGTGCATGCGCATTTGAAAAGACAGATGGACACGGTGGAGAAGCTCATTGCTGAGGTCCATAACATAAAATTACCTCGGGTATCCAGCACTGATGCAGTTGATTTTGCACGAGTACTGGGCCTTGCAAGCAAATTAGCGTAAAGTTATTGTTACCGTCTAATCATCTGGACCATAAACTGTAAAAAAATATGGACGACATGATGTCCATTGTACTGAATTGAAGGCAAATTGTCCAATCTACGGGCGTTTCCATGTTTCGTAAAATCGTCAGTTTGGAGCCAGGGCATGTGCAGAAGTAATCATATGTGGAGCTGCGGTATCAAACTTCTGCCCAAGCGCTTGCACGCCCAATTCACCCACGCCCCTTGAACGTCTCATTTTACTGGTTTGCTAAATAAGTTAAATACAACTCGTTTTGTCAGTATAAAATAACACAGAAATCGAAAAAGATTAGTTAGTTATATCTTCAATCTTCCCTCGAACCTCCGAGAGTCCGCTCAGAGAAGTTGTCTATTACAAATGTCAATCATAACGACACGCCCCGTTTCTATAGCGTCAAATTACTAGCTAAAATGAAACGTCAACAATTGAACATATATCTGCGTGATAACAACTACCTTTAAGGACCAAAACCATCTTTCATAAAATTTTATTGGAAGGGTAGTTTAATTTTTATTTTGACCCGAGTCCTGTTTGTTTAAATGGAAATGACGGGGTTTATGACTTGTACTGCAGCCAGCCACCAGGGGGCAATCAAAGAGCCAGCAGCTTTACTTTTCTAGATGTATGAGGCACACGCGGTCTTGGCGGTAATATAGTTATCGCTATAATGTGACCAGCCCTTTTATTCTATAATTTATGATTTTCACTTAGTTTTTCACAATTGCGTAAAAGTTATTAAATTCTTAGCACGCATGATTCTGTAACTAGTGTTGTAGTACTCGAGACCAGCCTTGGTCTTGCCTCTGACTCAATTGTTTTTGGTCTCTGTCTTGTCTTGGTCTCAGCCCCTCAAAGTCTTGATCTTGACACGGTCTGGTCTTGGTCTCGGTTTAGGTGGTGAAGTGCGACTCAGGGTGGTGTGCACCTCACAAACTATAAAAAATATAAAGCACAACCGTGGTCAGTAAGATGTATTCAGGTTCGTGTGAATGCAAATGGTCAGCAGATTCAAAGTTAGTGCGCTATTTGCAAGGGGAGGCAACTGATATCAGTGATTTCAGTCTTGTCTTAGTCTCGGCCTCTAAAAATCTTCCTCTTGTTTTGGTCTTGACACGGCCTGGTCTTGGTCACGGTTAAGGTGGTCTCGACTACAACACTGCACTGAATATAATAAAAATGTTCCCAACATTTGATCTTCCTTATATCCTTCCAAAGCTGTGTTACTTATTCAATGGAACACAAAAGGGGAAAGTTTAAAGAATGCAATCCGTGCTTTTACAATTTCTATGTGTCAAAATGGACACAAAGGCACTATAAAGGTGTCATAAAAAGCAGTCTTTATGACTTGTGCATTATATTCCAAAGTCATTCACTTTTATGATGCTTCCAGGCAAAAGTAAAGGTCTGTCCACACAAAGGATAATAACTATAAAGATAAAGTTAAAAATGTATTCTTAACCTCCTAAGACTTGAGTTTTGGTTTCTCTTTTTTTAGATTTCTACCAGCGATTTCTATTGGAAATGTATAATTTTGGGGTTTGGAAGAACCAATAAATATAATAACCAAATATTTTTCTTAGAACGTGAAGCAATTTATGTGTCCATGATTGTGTACAACAGGTTCCAGTTACACAGAATTAAGTATTATGGTGAAAACAACACAACAGAATTTTCATTTTTGTATGAACTAACTGTGTCATTGAAGGGATTATACATGATGCCCAGATAAAATGGTAAACATTGTTTAAAGAAACAACCAGTTTTGTTAATTCCGGTCTTTTTCGTCTGTTTTTTTCTGTAGACCTTGAAGAGTTTAAAACTCAAAGGAGAAGTCCGGTGAGTGTCAGAGAAGGGCAAGGTGTGGTTCTTCTCTGTGGTCCTCCACCGCATATGGGAGGTGAGGCATTTTATTGTTTACAGTTTGTGACCCTGTCTTTGAAATCCAGGCTAAAGTCTCATAATTTAATGATTATATTAGGATCATTGATTTTGACATTGATTTCAATCTTTACTCAGAATTTTCTCACATGTTGAAAATGATATATACAGATGTTAAGTCAGAGAGGAAATATTTTGTTTAATCTTGCCTCTCTCAACCAGCAATTATGGTTCCCTGTAATTAGCTCAAATCATTAAAGGCTTTTCAAATTTACTGCCCATATAACAGTGTAAACAGATATTACTAGGGGAGTGATGAGACACTTACTCCACGAGACGAGACACAAGATTAGGTTCATGAGGACGAGATTTTTACACTTCACTCATCAATGATAAAAATATATGAATTGTATTCAACTGAAATTGCATAATTTTAAATGTTTTAATTAATGTAGGATAGTCACCAACAATTATTTTGTTAATTGATAAGGAAGTAATTTTTTATTTTTATTTTTTGTATTAAAATAGACCTAAGTGAGCAATAACCTTTGAAAAAAAAATGACTTTCTTACATAGTATTTTTGTCTTGATTTCGGTAGAAATATCTAAAAATTTTTAAATGAGGATGCTTTTTCTTGATAGGCAAAATGACCTAAGAAAAAAAGTTGACAAAAATATGCAATTTAAGTGAATTTGTGCTTAAAAAAAAGAAAAAAAATATCTGCCAATGGGGGAGAAAAAAATCTTGAAATAAGTTTACTTTTTTCTAAAACACTTAAAGATGAAATTTGTATTATCTGCGCCGCTAGATGGCGCCAGATCAAATGTTGTTTTATGACGCTCTGAAGCAGTGTGGAATTATGGGATTTGTAGTCTTTAACTCAACCGCTGATGGCCATCAATCAGACGCGAACGAGAAATTACGTTGACGGATAAGGTAATCAAGTCTTATAAATGTTGCGTTTGATGACATTGTTTATTTCATTATGTAAGTTTATATTTGATGTTCAAAATGAAATTGTTAGATGTTACAGTATTAGTCCAAATTCGATGGTTAACACAGCACAGAATTAAGTTTTTAACTTACAATCTACAATGATTTTTCACATAATGTATTGACAGTACAAATCTTATTGTGAAGTGTCTTAAAATGACCATTTATATTGCTGTACAATACCTCTTGATGTGCATATCGTCGGCGGGAAGACGCACTGATTACAATCTACACACTAATGTTGTGATCAACATAATAGCATACGTTTTTTGAAGGGTTACGAATCAAAACAACTCACCCATTGCATAAAACACAAGCAGGATCAGAATCTCTGTCTAGTTAAATGTTGTCGCGAAGCTCTCTCTATTCAGATAATGCAACAACAAATTGATCCTCCCTCGTTTTGTTCCAAACTCTTCTTGGGTCGTTTGGTTGGCCCGTACGCTTACGGGAGCTGTCTTTGCTGACACAACCAGCGGCAGACAGTAAAGAGTAATCCATAAGTCCATAAGCAAGCGCGTAGCCCGACAGGCGCTAACGCATAGTTCCGCATTTGTCCACGACACTGGCTGCATCCTAAAACTCAAGGCTTGTTGCCTCGCTGCCTCATGAGGAAATGACTTCGGAGGCATGAAGGCAGCTCAGAGAAAGGCTTTCGGACGCACTTCAAAGGCAGCATGTTTGAAATATAAACAGAGAGCGCCTTTGTGATAACTAATCACATATTTGAAAACTATAATACTAATTTCTTGCTAGAAATGCAATTAAAATGTGTAAAAAGTGAAAATATACCTTTATTTACACTAAATTTGTGCTCCAGTCGCTTCATTGGCCGCCATTTTATTTTTTCCAACTCGACCACTGTTGTCATGTGGTTTTTACGTCAATAAAGGCGGTGACAAAGGGTCACATGGATATTAACGTCATTGACAGGAGATTGCACTGCCCCGTGTCAATGTTTTGAATGGAAATTTTCTCACGATTTACAAGTAGTTGAAAACATTACCGATATTGATATTCTTGAGCAAGACATTAAATCATGATCTAAACTCAGAGCGAGGGTTTGAACTGCTGCATCCACACCTCAGGCTTTTTATGAGTTCCCAAATGAACATTATTGGAAACCAAAAGCACACGCAGTAAAACTCAGAATAATATAATGCATGCACGGTAAAAGGTTTTCACAAAATTAACTTAATGCTGATATCACCAGACACCGATATCACTTTTTACCTCGATGAGAAATTTTGTTGTGAAGTTTAAATATTGTCGTCACACCCCCTACATATTACCTCTCTTTTTGCTCTTGATTTAATGTCATTAAATGGCACACTATACAACACACCGACGGTTTTCAATTGCGTTTGCCGTTAACTCTATGAGTGGTTGCACTTAAAAGGTCAGAATGAGCCATTTTACAGTTTATTATTTTTGAAGTGGTGAAGACATTTAGATTCAGTAGCAATTGTATGCTGATTTAGATTGTTGGCATTTTCAACAACAAAGTGCAAAGAACTTAGTCTGGCCTTTAAGACCGAAAACACAGGGCACTTTCAAAAACACCTTATTAAAGGAAGCACAATTGGCTATGTCAGCACGAGAAACTAAAATGAGGTCCACTGTGTTTACTGAAGCTCCAAAAAGTCAAGCATTTTATTATTTTGCTGAAAATGTGGTTAACCTGTCAAATATTCAGTTGTGTTTCCTTTCTATAGATACACTTGTATAATCAGTTTTGCCTTAATTAGTTTTTGTGACTTAAAGGTGCAGTGTGTACATTTTAAAAGTATCTTTTGATAGAAATGCAGTACAATATAATGTATGTAATTGTATTACCAGTGGTGTATAAAGACCTAATATAATCAACCATTATGTTTTTATTACCTTAGAATGAGACGTAATATCTATATACACCGATGATGACGTGTTTGTCCAGTGGTGGCTACCGTAGCTTCTCTGTACAATTCGAAAGGGAGGGGTGAGCCATGGACTGAGCCTTTAGTTGCAATCGTAGACTGTAAAAAATATGAACGTAGGGTTCATGACGTCCCCTATTCAAACTTGTCTTCTGCCATTTTGAGTACCTGAAGTGGTCGCAAAAGAACTAGAAGCTATGCCATCAATATGTTGTGAGCATCAAAATCGCTATTTTTACAACACTAAGAGGCTCGACACAACATGATACTTTGCTCGAAGGATCACCTGTGAACTCGAGCATTGAAAACATTGTTTGTGTACACAGAGTTTACTAAAAAGAAAGGTTTTGAACAACTGACTTTGGCTGTTTTGGTGTCCGCTCGCCGCCATCTTGCAAGTCAAGATGTATCGATCTCCGAATTCAACGTAAGGAGGGAGGAGAGTAAAGATGGATAGCTCCTAAAGCATAGTTTCATATAAATGCAGGGATAATTCGTTGTTATGTTGCAAGTGAAAAACAATATTGACCTTCTAGTTGAAAAGGGAGCCTCATATGAGATTCATTCTTTCGCATTCGGAAATCGATTCTTTATATCTGGAAAAGATGGCGAGCGGACACCAAAACAGCTAAGGTCAGTTGTTCAAAACCTTTCTTTTTAGTAAACTCTGTGTACACAAACAAAGTTCTCAATGCTCACGTTCATGTGTAGAGATCCATGTGATACTTCGAGCAAAGTTTCATGTTGTGTCGTGCCTTCTTAGTTCTGTTGTAAAAATAGTGGTAGTTCGTTAGCAGCGGACAGCGGCTGGAAGAACGCATCAGGGATTGCGTAGGCATCACACCCTAACCAAGATATTTTTTAAGTAGCGTTTCTTTTAATGACAGTCGAGGTGCGAAATGTTGTCTTTCGTAGCCATTTCCCATATCCGTAAAAATCATAGACAGTAAAAGATAAGAAACCCGTAAATCATAGCAAGCTAGCCAATGCTTGTCAGTAGCCTTAGCCTACTGGTACTCGGTAGGTATTTAAGATGGTGGCAGGTAACTGGAATGACGTAAAAGGTCACATGACTCATATTCATGAATAAGTTTGTAAAGAACTTTTTTGAAGCCAATAGTTGGCACGGCCTGCCGTCGGCATCTTGTCATTGCGTTACCGCGCATCACTCGGAGATAACCAAAAATGGATAAAGAGGCGGGACATATATAAAGTGGCTGGTTGCTGATACCACACACACTTAGCTCGACTGTAGTGACTGCAGTGGCAGTTCACCCATCACTCAACTGGCCATGCCCTTAATTATGCAGAAATGTAAGGCTTAATATAGTTTAAATGGATGAGTTACAAAAAAAATCACCCCCTCACAGTTGTCATCAAAGGCAAGATTAACTATTGGATCAAAATCACTTTTTGTACCAGGCATGTCAACACATTTATTTCTGTTGTAAAGTTGGGCATTTTAACATAATGGGAATTGACTCCCTTTTGGAGCCAGACTCTAGCGGCTAGTCGATGAATTGCAGTACATCCGTACTGGCTTCACGGTAGAGATTGGAAAGTTGCCCCTTGGTTGCAATTCACAGTCTTACTGCTAAATGCCTCTTAAAATCTTCACATTGCAGCTTTAAATAATTAAAATAACACGTTATAAATGTATGGAATCTGCACTACCTAGCAAGCTGTACCACTTGCCAGTTTTACCTTAGTTGACTTGTGGTGCACTGCTGTGTGAACACCCTGCTGTCGTGATTACTGTGTTTAGTGTCAGTCCAAACACATCAGACCTTATTGCTTTAATGGAGCTGGACCTTTTAAACTCACTGAAGGCTGAAATCACTTGTGTGTTTGGAAGAAAGCAGGACACTGCTTGAATGTTTTTTGACAAGCACACACACAGCTCTACTATAGACTACTTTGTTCTTTTAAATGAGCTTAGAGATATTAAGGAGTTGGATGGATGCATGGATGGATAGATGGGAAGGTAGACAGACAGGTAGGTGGGTGGACGGGCAGGCAGATAGGCAGATAGATTAATCTTTTGTTTAATAAAACCATGTGTTTACTTGGTTTTTATACTTTATTTGAACCAATAGATTGATGGATGGATAGTCAGATAGATAGTTACGGATTTCAGCTTTAACCATATGTTTTGGAAATTTCTATCTATTTGACTTTGTTACTCTCATCAATAGGTATTTGAGCTGTAATGCATTATTTCTGTTTTTGATAACACAAGTAATATGGTTTAGCTGGTATTTGTCTCCTGTCTTTCCTACAGAGTTGACCTTTTCATGGATCTTCAACGAATATCCCTCATTCGTGAAGCAGGACACGCGGCGCTTCGTCTCGCAGAAAACGGGCAACCTGTACATCGCTAAAGTTGAGCCATCGGACGTTGGAAACTACACTTGTGTCGTGACCAACACGGTGACCCAAACTAGAGTGCAGGGACCTCCTACACCACTTGTGCTCCGCATCGATGGTGATGTCTCATTTTGAATTAATTTCATTAAAAGAGCTTGTTTGTGGCTTTTACCATTTTGATATAAAATGTTTCTGTGTTTCAGGCATCATGGGTGAATATGAGCCAAAAATTGAAGTTCAGTTTCCAGAGGTCTTGGCTGTTGCGAAAGGGTTAACAGTGAAACTGGAGTGCTTCGCTTTGGGAAAGTAAATGCATTACAGTTTATACTTTCTGTTTTCATGAATATTACATGGGAGCGCAGCTCACCGACTTCGACTGCTTTTTTGCTAAACTGTCATTCACGCCGTGTGAAATGATGTCATGCTTAGTTATTCTGTTTCAACACATACTTCTTCTGAGTTTTGTAAATCTTGAACATGAAAAGAAAGCTAATGGGATTTCTATAATAATTCAGAGCCAGTCATAACAGGAGTGAATGCTGTGAAAGTCCTTTAAAGCTAAAGTTTGTAATAGTTTTGATGTTAAAATACTTTCTACCATTCAAATGTAATGTGCAGAAACAACTGAAATATGTCAGGTTCAGGTTGATTTACCTGAAAAATGTAAACTCTGTTTGAGCATCCTGACCAGCCCAACACAACAACGGTTTATTAATAGTGTGAGTTTGGGGCAGGACTGTCACAAGCTGCATTTCCACTAAAGATTTGAACAAAGCTTAAGCGCTATTTTCTAAATGTCAACCAAAAACTACTGCGAAATATTGGCGTTTCCAGTAACAGATATCATGCGAATAAAATGTAATTTTGTTTTCTCGTGATAAGTCATTTCAATAATGTCATGCGCTTGACGGTTCTTATGACGCCCTATGAAGTCGACCACATCTCTTTTGTCTTGTCCTCCGAACATACCGCGCCATATTCAAAGAATGTCATGTGACGTTTACACAACGTCAGGTGACCTGTACATTCGAAGAAACCTTAAGGGGGTTGCACACCGGACGAGAAGCGCCGCGTTGCGCCGCGTCTAGGACAACTCGGGGGTATCGTACATCGGGAGTGCAGAGCGAAGTCTAAGTCAAATCCTTAGTTTCAAGTCGGTCGTTAGTATGAATTCATTACTGTTTGATTATATTAAACCAAATATTATACACTAACCCCAAATCTAAGCGAAGTTTGAGGACTAAAGTTTGAACGAAAAAACACATCTACATAACCAACTGCCCAGTCGCCATAAATATCTTCTGTTTAGTTTGACATGTATTTGTGAATAAAGGAAAACATATTTATCCTACCTGCTTCGGTGAAAGCCTGTTCTTCTGACTAGATACAATAATGCCGGTGCTGCGGAGAAAACTCTTCCTCATGATGATGGTTATCCGATAAATTCAACAGACGGATTGAACAAGATTGAATATCTGTATTTAAAATTATTTTACAAATAACGTAAGCTGGCTCGATACATTATTGTTGACTGTGCAAAGTTACTAATGTTAGCTTAATTTAACAAGATTTCACTAAGACGGAGCTTTGCTTTTAAACAGCCATGTGCAGTCATCCGGTTCATTTTCGAAAGAGCACCGCATATAATAAATGTTCTCTGTTTCATTTCGTTCTCCGTGTCTGTCTCGTGATTAACAAAATAAAGTAGACTTTATAACAGAAAGCTTACAAATCTCTCATGATGTGTTGATGCGGGCGGCGGAGAAGCACGTTTAATAACACGTGAGCCCTCACTGAACCAGTGGCGCGCCGCGGACAAACCCGGAGATAAAAGGAAAACTTAAATTCGTCTGCAATCTGCATTGCCAAACAATCAGAAATACATACAAATTAATGTTCATGTATATTTTACATTTAAGTCTGTAAAAGACAGTATAGATGAAGTGAAGAAGCATTAAATAAGTCGTAACCCTTTGGTGGTGACACATTGAAAACAAACAAACATTCGAATAGCGTTTTTTAAATTCGAAATATTATTGCCGATCGAATATTTGAATATCCATGCCCATCCCTAGATTTAAGCAAGATTTAAGTGTCTCGTCCGGTGTGTGACCCCCTTTAGCAATTTTGTGATATATTCCTTTTTCGAATTGACTGACAAAGTACCTCCCCCAAAATATTTTTTTTCCCCGAAATATAGGAGTTTATGCGACATTGCAGCACTGTTCTATTTGGCGCATTTATAATTTGCCAATACAATTGAGCAATTCGAAGGGTTATGGAAATGCAGCTACTCCCTACTACTCCCTAATGGTGAGCTGGTTTTAGCTGGTCTCCCAGCTTGATTTAAGCTGGTTTTGCTGGTGTAGCAAGATGGTCTAGCTGTGTTTTGGTCACTTAGCTGGACTTAGACAGTCAGGCTGGAAGACCAGCTGACCCACCAGTTTGACCAGCTTTGCCAGGCTTGGAGGATTATCTAAAACCAGCTGCTGCCACCTTTACAGCTATCAGCTGGTCTTAGCTGTTTTTTTAAGTAGGGTGTCTGCCTCCCCAAAATATTGCAGATGGGGGAGTACTGTTCCTAGAAGAATCAAATATGATTGTATTGGATATCTTAAAATTGTAGTTTATTTAGTAAAATCTAGTTTGAAGGGAAACATACTGCATTGAACAATCAGATATCGCTTGATTTCAGTCCAGTTCCTGTGATCAGCTGGAGAAGACCAGATGAAATTCCCATTCCCAGAAAAGTGGATGTTAGTAAATCCAGTGGAGTTTTGGAGATCCCGTATTTTCAACAGGAAGATGCAGGGCAGTATGAATGTGTGGCTGAGAACTCCAGAGGCAAAAACACGGTAATGGGCCGGCTCTCTTTTTACGGTAAGTCGGAAATGTTTCATTACAGTTCACATTGCAAACTAACGTTGAGACATCATTTACATACCCCCATGAGTAGCCATTCTGTAAACACAAAATGAGATTTCTGGGGAAAAAATATGATCTGAATATTGAGGCATACGCGCGTTGTAGTCATGCACTGTTTGCACAATAAGCCTTATTCAGTCTTGATTTGATCTAGTTGCAATAATGGTTTGTCTAATTATGCTTTATTCTGAGATTTACATTTTGCACCATAATGGTTAAGGTGTTTATGAATGCTTTGATATATGGGCTTTTATCATTGATTCGCATACTGTGGTTTAATTGATAACCACGTGAGGTTGTATGACCTGGATGCCAGATTTTCACGATTATCCTTCTATGTTGTAATTATTTGTCATCGCAATGATTTGGCAGGTAAAAATCCATAACCCTTTATAGTCTGTACCCAACTAGACATCTATCAGTGCTGTTGGGCTTATGGAATAATCAATATGAGCATCTGTTATTCATTACATAATGGGCAACACCAAAATGATGAGGTCCAAGAGTGAGACCGATAGCCATTACCTTTGTCTGTGTTTGCAATACGCTATGACAGATTCTGAAGTTAACTGAATGCTAATGTAAATCATATTGACTTATATCAAGAATTTGCAATACAAGCCATCTTCTTAGCTGTATTAATACATAACCCAGCAAGCAATTTTTCGATTACAAGATGTCTAATAGCTGTCCAAATGCAACCCAGACGTCTAGGATAAAACAAGGCTAAATTTGGGCTCTCATTGAAAATGAAATTGACATCTAACCATAGAGCAAAAATAAATTAAATAAAGTAAATAAATAAATGAAATGAAATGAAACACCTTTCATGATGGAATATCACACATCTCGCTAGTTATTTTGGCAAAAACGACAGGTAACTAAATTCAAGTTTATTTTGTCTAAAAGTGAGTTACTAGCCGAGACATTATTGCTTGCTGTGTTTTGGTGTTATGGCTACCTAAATAGTACACCTTATGAATTATTGATGCAGTAATATGCTATTCATTTTAATGCCTTGTTGATCGTCTGGATTTGTTCATTCATTGGCTGATAAACTGCTTGGTTTGTTTACCAATTTGTCCAAGGGGTTAATCAATAGTCAACTCCATAAGTCTGTCTGAGAGTCAAGAGAGCTGTTGAAAAATTCATTTTCATCTGGCATGCCCTGTTTGTTTGTTGTTGGCTCTCAGCACCCCCTCATCTGGTTGAGAAGCCCCAGGATATGCAGAAAGCCATCGATGAATCTCTGCTCTGGGAGTGTAAGGCGAGCGCCAAGCCCAAACCCTCTTACAGGTGGCTGAAGAACGGAGAACCGTTGGAGTCATTCGAGGTGGGTGATTAAAGTTGGAGAGCTGAAGGTCTTCTGAGTAATGGGATTTACTGTATCTTTAGTACAAATGGAGCTGGGAAGCCAAGTTAGCAGATTTAGGAAGGTGATAAAGGATTCAAGTTGGTTGTTTAGTGTTAATGTAAAATAAAGACTGTTGCGAGATATACAATGCTCAAGGAAGTTCCAGCACTCTTATCGCAACCAAAATTCTGGTTTTCTCTCACCTTGCGTATTGTGACTTTTATTTTTAGGATTCTGCATAAAACTTGCGTATTTTTAGAGATCTGTAAGATTCGAAGCAATTCTGTGCTTGGCTTTAATATCACGTAGAGCAGAGCTTGTTTTATCACTCTGAGAGACAGAGAACACACACTGGAATCTCAGCGTGAGACGCTGCACTCTTAATGAGCCGAGGTGTTAGCATTTTGTAAATGTCACGATCAGCTAACTCAGCATTTGATCAATCTCCAGACCAGAGGTCATCCGTGTAGTTGGAGAAAGAGAGGTGGGGGGTGGCGTGTGTTATTTGATTACAATGAAAATACAAAGCCACCTTTTTTTTCTTGCCAGCTACCAGTAACAAGCTGTTTTTCTGACTAGTTACATGACAAATGCTACATCGCAGTGTGCGTTGTGTACGTGTCAAATATGATTCACATATAATCTAAGACTTTTCTGGAATATTCTCCCTATCTCAAGTGAAATGCATGGCATCCAATTATAGTAAATTTATTGCACTGTTGTTGTCATTTCAGCCTTTATGAATTGTTATTTATTTTCAGTTATATACAGTGAGGAAAATAAGTATTTGAACGCCCTGCTATTTTGCAAGTTCCCCCAATTAGAAATCATGGAGGGGTCTGAAATTGTCATCGTAGGTGCATGTTCACTGTGAGAGACATAATCTAAAAAAATCTAGAAATCACACTATACGATTTTTGTAGCTATTTATTTGTATGATACAGCTGCAAATAAGTATTTGAACACCTGAGAAAGTCAATGTTAATATTTGGTACAGTAGCCTTTGTTTGCAATTAGAGAGGTCAAACGTTTCCTGTAGTTTTTCACCAGGTTTGCACACACTGCAGGAGGGATTTTGTCCCACTCCTCCACACAGATCTTCTCTAGATCATTCAGGTTTCTGGCCTGTCACTGAGAAACACAGAGTTTGAGCTCCCTCCAAAGATTCTCTACTGAGTTTAGGACTGTAGACTGGCTGGGCCACACCAGAATTGATATGTTTCTTACAGAGCCACTCCTTGGTTATCCTGGCTGTGTGCTTCTGGTCATTGTCATGTTGGAAGACCCAGCCTTGACCCATCTTCAATGCTCTAACTGAGGGAAGGAGGTTGTTCCCCAAAATCTCACAATACATGGCCCCGGTCATCTTCTCCTTAATACAGTGCAGAACTGTCCCATGTGCAGAAAAACCCCCACAAAGCATGATGCTATCACCCCCATGCTTCACAGTAGGGATGGTGTTATTGAGATGGTACTCATCATTCTTATTCCTCCAAACACATTTAGTGGAATTATGACCAAAAAATTCTATTTTGGTCTCATCTGACCACATGACTTTCTCCCATGACTCCCCTGGATCATCTAAATTGTAATTGGCAAACTTAAGAAGAATGGCCTGGAAATGTGCTGGTTTAAGTAGGGGAACCTTCTGAGCCATGCATGATTTCAAACCATGCCGTCTTAGTCTATTACCAACAGTAACCTTGGAAACGGTGGTCCCAGCTCTTTTCAGGTATTAACCAGCTTCTCCAGTGTAGTTCTGGGCTGATTTCTCACCTTTCTTAGGATCATTGAGACCTCACAAGGTGAGATCTTGCATGGAGCCCCAGTCCGAGGGAGATTGACAGTCATGTTTAGCTTCTTCCATTTTCTAATGATTGCTCTAACAGTGAACCTTTTTTCACCAAGCTGCTTGGCAATTTCCTCGTAGCCCTATCCAGCCTTGTGAGGTGTACAATTCTGTCTCTAGTCTTTTTGGACAGCTCTTTGGTCTTGGCCATGTTAGTAGTTGGATTCTTACTGATTGTATGGGGTGGACAGGTGTCTTTATGCAGCTAACAACCTCAAACAGGTGCATCTAATTAAGGATAATAAATGGAGTGGAGGTGGACATTTTAAAGGCAGACTAACAGGTCTTTGAGGGTCAGAATTCTAGCTGATAGACAGGTGTTCAAATGCTTATTTGCAGCTGCATCATACAAACAAAGAGTCTAAAAAAATCATATATTGTGATTTCTGGATTTTTTTTTAGATTATGTCTCTCACAATAAACATGCACCTACGATGACAATTTCAGACCCCTTCATGATTTCTATGTGGGAGAACTGGCAAAATAGCAGGGTGTTCAAATATTTATTTTCCTCACTGTATATACAACTAAATTTTTCTCTTTGATTTTCTCCTCAATGTCAACTTAAAGTTTCAATGAGCAAACAAAATCGCACAATTGTGTAAACAATACAGCAACAATAACACACATGCAAGTCAACAATCATACTGTTATAGGACAATCTATGTGATGTCTATTCAGGTGGGCAACTTAATCAGTCTGTGCAGTAGAGTCCACTGAACACCGCAGCCCACCGAGGGGGAAACTGCTGATTTCAGTGGAATGTCACCCCTAATTAATTACCCCCATAAACCTGATTTATGCCACCATTTGTCTCTGCTAGAGGCTGTGCTGATCTTCTCTGTCTTATTCCCGTCAACACAGCACACATGCTGGTATTAGGTTGTCTGTGTGTAATGCCGGTTAGATTGTACGACAGTCCCCGGTGAGCAGGTCACATAGGCAGAGATATATTTTTTCTCAGCTGCACTGGAACAATGTAACTCGGGTTGCGTAAAGCAAACGGCATCAAACTCTGAAGTGCCAGCATGCACAGATATCTGAGCCATTTATATATCGCTTCATTCAACCTGAATGCACCTTTCATATTGTTTGCACTCAAGTGAGCAGCGTAACAGGGCTTTACGATTGAATGTTTTGCTAAATTACACCCCAACCATCAGCAGTTCTCCAAAAGCTACTGTGGGCTTAAATCCATCCGTCGTTCAGTTTCCATAACACCTATCAGTTGTTTAAAAGTATGTTCCTCGTTTGATTTTTCTCTGAACTTATTACTTTCATTATTAGTTGTAATTAACAAGGCTTAACTAAAACGCCATGGACTGTGTTGTATAGTATCTGCACTTACCTCAATGGTCAATGGTATTTCATGCATTCTGACTTAATAAAACAGTTTTAGAGTTGGTTTCTTCATGCTGAACATAGACAAAGTGTCACAAAAGCAGTTGGACATGTTATAGAGTATTTTTGTGTCGAATGCCCTACAAGTTTCGGAAAGTTTTCGGGTCCAGCTGACGTATCAGGGGTAAACTATACGTGAGCTATTCACGCGACAGCTTTGTTTTATATCAAGACTTAACAATGGCATGAAAGAAGAAGTGTGCTTTTAGATGTAAGGAGAAGAAAGCCAACATTATGGAAACAATGGATATAGTTTGTAATCTGGGGTCGCAGTGGAGTTTTGCGTGTGTGTTTGTTTACCACTTGATTTCGTTGAAAAGTCCCAATTGGGTCATGAGTTGCATGCGATAAGTAAGACTTCTATGTTATGTTGGAAATCGACACATAAGTGCATATAATATTAACGACATGAACATGTAGTGGATCATAAGTTGTTTTGTATACAGTGTTGCTTGGCTCGTGAATCGCTCCTCCCGCAGCCTGTGACTCCTCCTTCCAATTTTTTTTTTGTACGTTATCAGAAAGAATCACTAAAGCTGGTCTGTCTTTTATAAATCTGATAAAACTAAAGACTCTTCAGAGATATGAAGGATGTAATACTACTCTATAGGTACTTTAGATTAACATCAGATATGCAGAAAAAGCATAAACAAAGCCCCGCCCACGGCCACTGACTGTCTGGTTCATTTTACCCAGTAGCTTTTTTAAATGTGTTTGTTATAGCACAAATATACTATTGTCTCAGACTGTATTCACAGGAATCAAATCTATTTTTAACTGAAAGCGCCCACTGTCTGTTGCTAAGGGAGTGAGGAGTGCTCATTTGCATTTAAATGTACAGACATGATAACAGCACTTTATTGCTCCCACCCAAATAGGAGTATTTTGTAATATGAGCTGAAACTTCACAGACACATTAAAGGCACATTTGAGACTTATCTTATTAAATCTTTTAAAAAATTGCATAATATGTACACTTTAATTTAGCAATGCTATAAAATACAACGTATGTTATTATTACATGCTATTTTTGAATGACAAATACAGTTGAAACCTCACCCTAATGTTAACTTTAGCTTTACTGTAAACAAAGCACTTTTTTATAAAATTCACTGAAAAATATAGAATATATTGATAAAAGTGTATCTGTAGCTTTATTGTAAACCATTCTCCCACGTTTCTTTTAATAAAAGCATATGCCAAATTGCATAAATCTAATGTAAATATATTTTTTGTTTTATGTGTCATAGTTGCATCATTCTGGATTTGTTGTTATGTTTCCAGGATAGAATCCAGGTTATAAATGGTGCATTGTCCATCAGCGGTCTGACTCTCACAGATACAGGGATGTACCAGTGTATCGCTGAAAACCGCCACGGCCGAGTGTTTGCCAATGCTGAGCTCCGAGTCATTGGTAAGAGATTTCATGATCACTAAATAAATAATTGGTTGTTTAAATAAAGCCTCTGTAAGTTTGCAAATTAATGACCTAGCTGCTAAAATTATCTTACAGTATGTACATTGTCAGAAAATGTTTTAAAAAATGTCACTGGGGTGGTACCTTTTCAAAAAGCACACCTTTGCACCTAAAAAAACCCAAATTTGTACCTAAATGCTACATATTAGGATGTTTTTAAAGGGTGCTGTCCCAGTGAGACCATTTTTGACCATTTTTGACAGTGTAGATGGCCAGGTGCCTTTAGATACTGTTAGATATTTGCTAAGACTTATTTGCCTTAAATTTAATCCCATTGGTCACAATAGGCACCGTAAATAAGGTTTACATTTATAAAGCTCTAAAACTGCCCAGACAGCAGATGACTCCTGGTTGGATACACATCGGAGCTGCTGACTTTGACCTGGATACAGCACTGATCCGGCCCGGAGTCGTCAGATGTCTGGGTGAATGCTGTTTTAGTCCATTTACTGTAATTATGGAAATAATAAAGGGTCTTAATAAAATATGTGCAGTGTCACACGAAAAGTGCAAATGTCACAAGACCAGAGCAGTTTACTTCCTCTTTGCACCATAGGAAGATAATAACTGCATCAGTGTCCAAAACAAAATGTTATTGGGTCAGTGACAAAAACTGTTTGGCAAGATGAGAAATTCAAACATATTTTTAAAAAACTTGTTTTAAAAGCACGCATCAGGTTTATTTCAGTGCATTTATGTTAATTTTATGCAATAAAAAATTACATTTGCACCATTTTTATGAAAGTTAAGACTGAATGGACCTGAAAATGTCAAATGGTGTAACAGCTAATTGCGCCAAAGAATGAGAAATATTACATATTTTATCCACCTTGATGGCATGTAAGCGTAATCATCAAAAAATCATTTTAAAATATCATTAGTTATTTCTAAATGTAAATTTGAATGCATTTTTGTAATATTTGTTCTGACATATGCTCATAGATATATACTCTAGATGTCGCCTTGGGGTTCTAAGCATGCGTCAAAACCGCCGCCATCTTGGAACAGGGGTCTTGTCATAGGAAGTAGCTAGGTAAAGCTGCTATCTCCGCCTGTACTTCGAATTCATGGACGATGCCGAACTTTTGTGCTGCGTATGGATGTTAGGCCTACTAGCACTATGCATTATAGTTAGAAAAAGTGGATTTTCAAAATATCAAAACTTTAATTTTTTTCTGGACTCAATGCTAAATACATGTCTGACTGTTGAAACGAACCAAAAGAAAACCAAGAAAATCGCATTCATGACGATTTATGGTGATTTTATTTCCGTTACACCATTGCCTACAATGACGCTGATGCGGGGTTCCCCTGTTTCAAGATGGCGGCTCTGTTTGACGCATTCGGTCCAATGAACTGCCGAAGCCAAGGCAACCTCTAGTGTACATATCTATGACATATGCTGAAAACAGCTCTGTTTTCTAAATAATCTTTGACAAATGATGTAAAATGTATGTAAAAAATCATATTACACTAAACTAGATGATTATATTTTATTACACATTTTTTATGAATATTATTTTTTTATTTAAAAAATAAGTAGTTACACCAATTGACACAGACCGGTTATACTACATTGACATTTTTCCAATTATCCCCCAAATATTCTTTCTAAATTAAATAAAACCAGAAATTTTAGACTTGGTCCTTGAAAAAAGAAAATGTATGCAAGTAATCTGCAAATTTATTTTGAAATTTTAACCCTTTTACATTTAATTGAACCATACAGAAACAAAATAATAAATGTCACGTCATTGACCCTATTAACAAAGATATGACAAAGATTATTTTGTACACATTATCTTTAAGATACTTAGTATTTATATTGAATTGCCATTGAAGTGAACGAGCAGAAACATCCATATGCATAACTCGTGCCTCCTGCAGTCAATGGATACGCAATCCACAATCCAGTCTCTCCACTCCTTGTTGTTTCATCCGAGTGCACCAAACATGACATCTAAATCCTTATTTACTTGCGTGTGTCAGTATTTCCAGACGCGAGTGTTTTCTTTGTTCTTCCGCCAAACATTTCACGCGAACACAAACACACGAGTCAGGCAATTCGACGCGCTTTTTGGTATTCTTATAAAATCCGCGATTGCAAACAGTTGTAAGATAATTTCCTGAATAAATATAGCACCTCCCCAAAGGACACTGCATGGGGGCAAAATGAGTGCCCAGGAAGGCAACTTTCTACGATTCACAGTGGATTTCCAACACATTTGGGTTTCAAGACACACCTTTAGGGTGTCATACATTTGTATTCTTATTCTCTCATCTACCATTTGTATGGAGATGTGATGTTTGACAATCAAGAGTATCTATCTGTCTGCAGATTTACCATTTGTATGGAGATGTGATGTTTGACAATCAAGGGTAGCTCTTTTCTATTGAAATGTCTCATTGCAAGTGGTTACAATGGTCTCACTCATATAACAACAGAATTCAATGTTAAAGTATATGTGAAACTTCATTCAAGGTTGATAGACAACTCCCATTCTAAGCTTAAGCCAATCACCCACTGTATACAAATTAAGGACAGCCCTTAGTTCTACAACAACCAATCAGTACCAAATTCCTATATGCTTTGTTCTCTGGTTATTTAAGGAGATGTGTAGAAGATTTAGGCGGGACTTTCAATATCTAGAAATGCACCCCCATGCTGCTGTATCTTTGATATATCATCATGTTATTTTATTTTATTTTGAGGAATCTGTAACCAGATCTTCATCTCCTCACCAGGTATGCAATGGTTTTTTGTTTGTTTTGTATTTGAATTGGAATGTAAATTGGCTTCTGAATTATGATTTTCCTACCTGGCTAATAAATTGTGTTTGGATTATTCTGTGTTGCTACGAAAGTTATTGACATGATTAGTAAATTACGATGTATCCTTGTTACCACAATGTCTGAAAAATCAGGCTAGAATAACGGACAAAAATCCCAGACTAGATGGCATAGTAGTACATCCGTGGAGGATTTTGGAGATCCGACTAGCACTTGACGTTAGTTTAAGTTTAATTAGATGTGTGGAGGCTATTTAGAGTAACATATAAATGTTGTCTGACCACTCTAAATCAGACGAGCCTCAACCTCTGGTTATTTCAATATTAATCTATCTAAGTTGCATATTAAATTATGTCACGATTATACAAAGCTGTCATTGGAGAAGACGGTCAGTTTGTTTTATGATAGTGGTCGTGAGCCTCTGGTTAGAAACAAATATTGTAATAATTAAGTTGCACCTCTATGGGGACTAAATAAAGTATGTTCAGAGATGAGCACGCATAAAAGGCGGCCTTCTGAACATATGGTCTAACCTCTAGCAGCGACCAAGCCTGATTCGGTTGTGATCGTGGGCCCGCACGATTATTAAATATTAATAAACGGCCGGTGCGTGAGTCCAAAGCGACATGAGTAGCCGAATGAACGGATGCAATAACAAGTAGGGCTAAACAAGAATAACCAAACATCCACCCAAATTCTGTAACTGTTAAAAGTAATCATCAATCCAATTAATATTAACATTATCTTGGAGTCAGATAATAATACAAAATTGCATAAATGCCAAAACGTCACTTGCAAGCGCCGGAAAAGACTGAACGCGCTATTACCCTTCGTTTGGATTCCGTCGTTGGGCCAAACGGATGGATGGGGCCACATTTTGCCCCTTACAAAGTGGTGATTCCCGGGACGTGATATTCAACCAGTGAGAAAATCTTATCAAAATGTACAAAGTACGACTGATTCGATCCCTGGAGAATAAGAGTCTTTTCATGGAGCTAAAGGTTTGAACTTCTTCTATTTCTTCAGCTGATGTGGTAAGTCAATCTTTTCTTTGCCTTTTAAAAATGTTGAAGGGAATGTTTTAAACATCCCACATTTATGAAATAGGTTGTAAATATACCTAATGTTAGACCGGAGAACAAATCCGGTGGGGCTTAAAAGTTAAATGAAACCACATTATTAGGAAAATGCTGTGTAATGCTAATGGAGAATGAATTGCGTTGCTCTGTTAAGATCTTTTGTTTACGTGCCTACGGAAAACAAAAGATCGTCTCACATTGGAGTTAAACCATCCAAAATTTGTTCTGATTCTCAAACAAGGAAAACATCTAGAATCTAAATTTAAATCACCAAATTCTACACAATTGTTTTTGTTGTGACAGCAAATGCACAACATAGAAAAGATAGTTAACAAACTTTAACAATTAAACAATGATGTTGGATGATTTAAACTACAATGCAATGAATGCGTTTGCATGTGAAAGGAGGACTTGGACAATTTAAATGTGAGAAGCACACAGATAGTAAGGTTTTTAAATGCTGCAAACACCAGTGTACAATCTATATTTGATGAATTAAGGTAATATTGTAATCAAGCTGGAGAATGAAGGAAATGTATGAATGATTGAAGGCAGCGTTGTTGGATTCAAAATCCTCAACGCATAGAGAAATGTAACTGAATGGTGGACATTAAGCAAGTAGGGAGATGATTTAAAACTAGTAAAGATTGCTTGTTGTGAGTGAGTCTTCTAAAAGATCACTTTGGATTGAATGAGGATAGAATGGAATCAGTAAGTCATATTACAATTACAAACTTCTAATTCAATGTAGTATTTCTCCATTGATGAGATACAATTAAGCAAAACCTAAAATTGTTGCAGGAAAATATAATGTTGTCCCAGGCCAACACAAATGGTCTTATCTCTCACTGTGAGAAACCCAACTGAGATGAAAGGGCTTACCCCCCACTCAGATAACGGGCTATCCATTGTTCCCAAGAGAGAACATTTTTTTAAGAGAGACATTGTCTGTAACCATATTTTCCTTCTGTTAATCAATCTCAGTGTTCTTTAAGAACTTGATAAACACCAGGACTGTTAAAAGTTCTTGGCTTAGTCTTTCCCTATGAGTCTGTGAATATTGTTTAAAGACAGTTTTATACAGCTTTATAGAGATGTGAAAGGCCACACAATTCATAGTCTTGAAACTGTTGTAGGAATACATTAGCATGAACCAATAAACGTCTGTGCCTCACACCAGTCTGTCCAGGGCTGACACCTTTTCACATTCAAATACATTGATACAGTAACATCTTGCAAATTACAAACACCAGCCTGGTGTTCCTTAAAAGAGATCAGTAATGAAAGTATTTTTAATTTATACTATTTTAATGTAATATAATCTATATTGTGATCAAGTTGCAATATACATTATATTATAATGGCCAAACAGGCCTCAGATGGTAAAATGTGGTGCATTAAATGTACTATGGAATAACTTGCACAGGCCAAACCCACAGAATTGGTCCACTATGCAGTGTCAAAAGGGCGGAATGTGCTGTCACATGTTGCCATGTTTTAACACTTAAATATTACATGACACTTGTGATAGTAAACCAAACCCATTTAACTGGAAATCACTAACCCATTTTAATCCAATACAGATTGGGCACATGCTTGTGTGGCTTAACAGCCAGTTAGCATGTGTTTAACATTCTCATTGCAGTGATCCGTTTACATTTTCTGATTTGTAATTGATCGTAAGGCATTGATATTTCTATAGAACACATTCTAGTTGTTTGTTTCGTATGTGTTTCTATGTTGAAGGATTTGTCTCCTATGCGGTAAACTCTGCTATTCCTTGTATAGCTGCAGTCAGACCCTAAAGAGGAGCACAAAAATGCCATGTGGCTACAATGTGTTAATTGCATTAATGAAAATGTTTTACCTCACAACAGGATCCAGTAGCACTTTTACCATGTTTCCTAACGAAAAACACTGGTGTTGGAAGACTTATTGAGCCAGATTACAACCTCATACCGATAATATCGAACTGGCTCCCTGTTTTAACAACAGGACTAAATTTGCATCACAATTTATCCTCCTCACCTTTGTTGCAGCATGGTATTCACACATAGCCTCAGTTAAATTAAATTGCATAGCAAACACTCACTTACCAAGAATTAGTCATTATTTCAAACTGTCTGAATTTAAGCATCTGTTTTGGGTTTTCTTTTCAGAAGTTTGATCAGTTTAATGTCTACTGAAATCTTGATAAAGAGCAATTTTCTAAGTTTAATACTATTATTTTTGACATTTGATTTGCTCTGTCTGTATGTAAGACATTTAAAACCATCATGTTTATCACCACGCACCACACAACATATTCCAAACTGAACACTACACTTAAAACCAACATTCTCCTGTTACACCAACAGAGCCATCTAATCTAACACACATGCTAAAGTGATATCATTCGCACCCATATTAGCAAAACTACAACACTCATAAGAAACTTACATGGCAAAGTCACACTTTGATAATTATGTTTTTAATTGCAATAACAAACTTACTGTCTTAATCTCAAATCAATAATCTGACTGTTGTTGTCATAAGTGAGGACCAGTGGCGCCCTGATCCTCAACTTATCACTAAATAACAGCACAGACAATTGTCAAGAATCAATCAAACCATTTACTCAACTCCTAATATCAAATGTGACTTAGCCAACAGATCAGAGATCACACACACACCTATACAAATATTTACGTATCTCTACACTCACACACCTACCTATACACACAAAAGTGTATGGACTACACATACTCATAAACATGCCTATACACACACACACATATATACACATACACATAGGCACATACCTGCACACATAGAAATCTAACGCGAGATTCTGAACCTTCAATTGTTCTCATGGACTCAACATGTTCTGAACAAATTCTAAGTTAATCTTAGGCCTAGAAGGTGCTTATATTAGAAAATTCAGCGTTCCCTCGAAACATTCATTGTAGATCTGTGTATGGAATGATTACAACACTATGTGCCTATTATTATTATTATTATTATTATTATTATTATATATGGTCTACAAAGCCCATACCAAAATCTATTATAGCAGTATTATACTGTCACTATTATCGATACACCCTATAGTATGCATAACCAAATTTTACTTTACCATATTCCATTTTTTATTTTCACATGACCTAATATATGCATACCTGAATATTATTTTAACACTTTCTGGGTTTTATTTTTTTTTATTTTTACATTACCCAATATATCCATTCATGAAGGTTATTTTTACATTTTCTGGGCTTTATTTTTCATATAATCTATAATATGCATACTTGAACGTTATTTTAATATTTTCCGGGTTTATTTCCATACAATCTATAATATGCATATCTGAAGATCATTTTAACCATTCCTGAGTTTTATTTTCATACAATCTGTAACATGCATATCTCAAGGTTATTTTAACATTTTATTTTCTGGGTTTTATTTTATAAGATGCATACCTCAATGTTGTGCCTTGTTTTAACCTGATCTTTTGCATCTTCTTCTTCAATATCCAGAGACCAAGTACATTTAAATTCAACTAAACTCCAAATACAACAGTGGGAAAGAACATTGGTAATTTTATAGATCAAATATCTTTGACCTGGTGAGACCGTACCACTTGCATTTTTCACATCAAGGTATCATGTGTTATGTTTTTTATTTATTTTATTTATGGTTTGCCCTATGAATCAATTGATAATGTTGCTGAGTCTATCAGTATTGATCAATGCTCAATCAATGAATGGTCCTTAAGAATGTGCAGGTGTTTCACACAGTGATGTATTGTCAATGATATGATCCCCACCTGACGATGTCTGAAATCAGAGGAGATCACTGTTCAGAGGTGACAACTTTCTTCAAACGGATAGAACGTCTAAGAACAGGTGGTTTTTCGCAAAAGAATGGGACATTCATTGAACAAAGCATACAAGCCTTGGTTGACACACTGAACTTGAACACTACGAACACTACAGAGATTGGACACCACCAAGAGCTAACATCTTACTGTATGTTGATCCCATCGGAACTGATATGTTCTCCGATATGATCAAGCGGCGGAGCTGTAAGATAATTTCCTGAATAAATATAGCACCTCCCCAAAGGACACTGCATGGGGGCAAAATGAGTGCCCAGGAAGGCAACTTTCTACGATTCACAGTGGATTTCCAACACATTTGGGTTTCAAGACACACCTTTAGGGTGTCATACATTTGTATTCTTATTCTCTCATCTACCATTTGTATGGAGATGTGATGTTTGACAATCAAGAGTATCTATCTGTCTGCAGATTTACCATTTGTATGGAGATGTGATGTTTGACAATCAAGGGTAGCTCTTTTCTATTGAAATGTCTCATTGCAAGTGGTTACAATGGTCTCACTGATATAACAACAGAATTCAATGTTAAAGTATATGTAAAACTTAATTCAATGTTGATAAACAACTCCCATTCTAAGCTTAAGCCAATCACCCACTGTATACAAATTAAGGACCGCCCTTAGTTTTACAACAACCAATCAGTACCAAATTCCTATATGCTTTGTTCTCTGGTTATTTAAGGAGATGTGTAGAAGATTTAGACGGGACTTTCGATATCTAGAAATGCACCCCCATGATGCTGTATCTTTGATACAGCATCATGTTTCTTTTTATTTTATCTTGAGGAATCTGTAACCAGATCTTCATCTCCTTACCAGGTATGCAATGGTTTTTCGTTTGTTTCGTATTTGAATTGGAATGTAAATTGGCTTCTGAATTATGTGCTACCTACCTGGTTAATAAATTGTTACATTTGCATTCATTCTAATTTGCTCTGTATCACTGACTCTTCTAAATTACAATCAGTATAACGATATCCTTTGTCACCATAAATCTATAACCGGGGTGTAAATTCATGCTAATTGTCTATACCGATGAACTAAGATGTACAGCCATTACTTTACTATATGTGGGCTATCAGATGATAAGTCAGGACCTCTGATCAGTATCTCTACTATAATTATAGTTTCTGAGTTCTGTATTAAGTTGTATATAGTTGGCTGGGGTTGCGTAAGTATTTTATAATAATAATGAAGGGCACGCCAGCATGGGGCAGTTGCTTCAACCATTTCCTCTGGTTACACGGATAGACTAATTATTTAACCCTAACTAAGTTGTGTTTAATTGTAAGGATTATTCGAGGGCTATATAAGTCAGGACCTCTGGTGTGGTTGAGTTTATGTTTCAGAACCCGCACAACGGCCGGTGTGGGCTGATATGATATTGGTTATCGAATGAATGAGTTCAATGTTAACATGAGTAAATAGAATGATCAAATGTTTATCCAAATTCTATATTTATATCAATTTGATTCATATAACAATACGTTTTATATCTTTGGAGTCAGGTGTAAAGTTGCGTAACGTTAATTTGTCTTTATAAGCGCAGGAAAAGACCGAACGCGCTATAACCCTTCGTTTGGATTCCGTCGTTGGGCCAAACGGATGGATGGGGTCATATTTGGACCCCCTTACACAGTACAATCCTTATTTAGTTGCGTCTAAGCGCATCTTCGCACGGCAAGTTTATTAAACACAGGATCACTCGCGTGTGCACACATACACTGCTTTAATGATCAACACGTGAGGTAATGGCGGCGGCTGTAAACAAACATTGATAAGTTTATCACGCTTGTCCCTTGTTGTGTTTCTACTATAATGATTACAAAACACAAATAAGAGTCCAGACAACGATAGGCAGTTCTTATTTTGAGCTTTTTACTGCACAAAAGTAAACCTCTCGCTGGCCAACCAAACACTAACCCTTTGTGTTCATTTTTCAATGGCCAAACAGTACCTTTACCATGATTAGGCTACTATGGTTTTTAAAGGTAACTTATACTTGTGAAATTAATAGAAATATATATATATATATAATATGTGTGTGTGTGTTTACATTATATTGAAAAGTAAACCTTATCATGGTTTTACTACAGAGAGAGTTACAGTCCTGTTGAACATTCCTACAAGGCTCATTATGTGGCTCATTATTCAACTCTTTTGTTCCTCAGCTGTCAATCACTGATTATTCAGGATCTTTCCCGCCTCCACGCATACAGCCTTTCCCAAGCAAAAGTGTCTTACAAATTGTAAATCAATATATTGTTTTATGTGAATGAGTAGGCTGAATGATTTTTACATCATTTTGAAGAAAAAACTCTAGACTACTAGATCCTGTTTTGAAAAGTCTTGGGAAAACATGTTTAGAATGAGTTTTGTGGACTTTTTTGCTTTTTCAAAAACCACGCATAAACATTTTTCTCCCAAAAATACAAACATGTACATACATGTTGATCATATAATATTGTAGCCTAGTTTGTGCTGAACACAGTGTTATGAGACTTTTGCCATTAATATGTTTTTAAGCAACTAAAAAAGCACAAATGTCAGTGCATGTCAAAACTTCCCCAGAGCCCTAAAAACGCCTTAGACCCCAGAGGGTTAAATGTACAGTACTATACAATTGCAATTGTTATGTTTGATAACGGAGCTATTAAGTATTTGGCTGCTTTTAGGTTTAATAGCTAAACCAACCCAATGTATTTAATGTATATGGAAATGCGTAACCAATGTTTATTATGAAAGATGTCAGTGGGTGTTTGTCCACCCACTTTCACTGAATTGAAGATCTCCAGACAGCAGCTGTGAATACTTCATGGCAATTTTTGACACTTGTCACTGAAGCACGATAATTTTAAAAACTAAAAAAAACTGAAGAAGAGACATTTCAAACTTGTCCACCTTACTTATCCATAGTGACCCATTCTTATTACACTATGTACATGACCGGTAAACAGAAGAAAAACGCGGTTTTGTTTTTCTCCTAATCTTATTCAATAGTGATGCGCGGGTCGTCTCGTAACCCGCGGGTAACCCGCGGGTCGGGTTGGGGCGGGTAAAGAAATTGTAACTTTAATGCGGGGCGGGTTGGGGCGGGTCATTAAAAACAAAATTAAAAAACTGATATGTTGCCTCTAATTCCCTGTAGCATATATATTAAATATTTGGGAATATATATTTTTACATTTAATTACGTTCTTTGATAAGGTTAAATTACGTAGGCCTATATGGCAACGTAACTTCCGCAACGTAACTTGCGCAACGTAACTTGATATCCCCAAACCTTTGACGTCACGGAAGCGCCTCCCGCTGGCTGCCAGCCACAACAACAAAAACAAACGGAGAATTAAAAGATGAAAGACGATCTGCAGGAGAAATTAAGGTAGGAAATTTGTGAATAGATAATACAAATGCTGCTTTTTTTGTGTGGTGATCTACTTTTAAAATGATAAAGCCGACAAGTTCTACATGTTAAAAACACTTTAAATGCGTGGACTATACTGCATATATCTCTACATTGGATTTAGGGATGTCACCATTACTCTATTTTCTTGAGGAGTTAAAAAAATCCTGGAGCACATGTCGAGTACTGTTTAAAATAGCGGAGATTTAGTGAAACAAACTAGGAAGAAAATTACAATAGTATCAGAAGCATACATCAGCACAACGCTGCCTCTCTCTCTCTCTCCCTCGTTCGCTCGCTCTCGCGTGCTTCATCTCGTGCATGAAAGCAAGAATGCGATGCGATTGCATGCTTGTAAATTTCGAAAGTTTACACGACTTAGCTGCAGCGGGCAGGCATAAGATTTATAAAAACACATATGAGAAGAAAGGCACAGCAACTCAAAAAGACTTAAGTGTTTCACAATTACTCATAATGCCAATTTTCCAGTGGAGGCATGGAGCAGCATGAGAATACATAGTTAGCTTATGTGCAATCTACCGGCATTGCCTTTGCGATCGATGTATTGGACACCCCTGGTTTATCATTATCCTATCTCTATATTAATATGACCATGCTGGTTTCTATGGCTCATTGGTGTATGTTGTTGCCAGTTTACATGGCGATGTAATCTAATGGCTGTTTCCAAGCACTCTTAGGCTGAAATAAAGCCTCTTTTTATTTACATTACAAATGCCTAATATGTCTATTTTAATGGTCGCGGGCGCGGGGCGGTGCGGGTTGTAAAAATAGATACAGTGTTGCGGTGCGGGTTGGGGCGGGCCAAATATTTAATAAAAGCGGGACCCGCGGGTTGGAAAAAACGCCGACCCGCGCATCACTATTATTCAAGCCACCCTGTCGATGTGCACTCCTTTATTATTACGCTATTTTAGGCTGCATTTAAAAACAGTTGACCTATCATGAGGAGCAGGATAACTTTTGACAGGATCAATGTGCAAACCCGTCTCTACGGCGAAGATTAAAGGAGCTGATGTTGGAGGCCATTTTATTGTGCATCAGATGAGCTAGGCGCTTCGTATCCCATTCTTGTCATTTGTCAGCACAATGGGTGCTTTGATGCTGTCAGCGCCGAGTGCAGACGGATGCCAAACAGGCGGGAAAGTCTAGTATGCTGAAATTGCTGCCTGGGGGAGATGTGAGGTAGACGGTCTTCTCACTTTAGTGCCTTTATATTTGTGCTGGCTGGCTTGACTCGGTTTGACTTAGCGGCGTGTGGGGGATAGCGCGGGTGTCTGGAGAGTGCACTTAAGTGAGTATATCGCATTAAAAAACGTTGCCTCCTCGTCTGCCCGGTGGAACGCGAGTAGACGATGAGATTTAGTGAAAACGAGAGCGAGTTAAAGTCATTTGAAAGAAAATATCTTTCACATTTTTCCTCATCCAAGCACATAGTATTTAGACTCATAAGCTACATAAAAAAACGAATGGTTAAATTTCATGAGATTAATTTTATAGCATCAAATACAAAATAACAAACCAGGTTACATAGATAAATGATTTAAATACTTTCAAAAGAACCCACATCATCAAAGGATCAAAGTTTTATGAAGTCTGCAGGGACATCAGTATACCAGTATTAGCTTTAATACAATATGCTGGTATACACTCTTAAAGGGACACTCCACTTTTTTAAAAATATGCTCATTTTTCAGCTCCCCTAGAGCTAAACACTCCGATCTCCGGGTCTGGCACTATTACTTTTAGCATAGTTTAGCATAATCCATTGACTCTGATTAGACCATTAGCATCGCGCTAAAAATAACCAAAGAGTTATGATATTTATTTAAAACTTGACTCTTCTGTAGTTACATCGTCTACTAAGGCCGACGGAAAATTAAAAGTTGCGATTTTCTAGGCAGATATGGCTAGGAACTATACTCTCATTTTGGTGTAATAATCAAGGACTTTGCTGCCGTAACATGTCTGCAGCAGGCGTCGTGATATTACGCACTTCCCTTGCTATTAAAATTAACCATGGGGACTATTTTTGGGGCAGTGCGTAATATCACTACGCCTGCAGCAGCCATGTTACGGCAGCAAAGTCCTTGATTATTACGCCAGAATGAGAGTATAGTTCCTACCCAAAATCGCAACTTTTTATTTTCTGCTGGTCTTAGTACACGATGTAACTAAAATGAAAAATATCAAAACTCTTTGGTCATTTTTAGCGGGATGCTAATGGTCTAATCAGATTCAATGGATTATGCTAAGCTATGCTAAAAGTGCTAGCGCCAGACCCGGAGATCAGCTTAATGGATTCCAAAACTGTAAGAATCAAATGTTTAACTCAACGGGAGCTGAAAAATAAGCATATTTTCAAAAAAAGTGGAATGTCCCTTTAAAAGTAAGGGTGCTGTGCCATAAAAGTATCATTTTTGGCTGAATGGTTTCATTAAAAACCTTTAATCTTTCTGTTTCACAAAAGTTCTTTTGTAGTAGTTTTAAAGAATACAAAAAGTTAAGAAATGGTTCCTTTAATATCCTTTGACTGAATGGTTCTGGTTCACGATATCCACCCATCTACCCATTTGACTACTTATCCATTCATCCATCTACCCATTCATTATTGTATTTTAACATGTATTTTTTCTTTTCCCCTCAGCAGTGGCTCCGGATTTCTCCAGTAGCTTGCTGAAGGCACAGACATTGGCTCGACAGGGTGGGGATGTTTTGATTGAATGCAGACCCCGCATGTCACCACGAGGCATGATCTCCTGGAGGAAAGGGAAAGAAGCCCTGCGAGAGAGCCACAGGTATATTTACCATCCAATCTTCCTTTGTCTGCCAGCGAGCTGTTCTTTAAAGTGATACAGACAGAACAATATGTTTGGAGTCAGACAGCCACTGATCAAAGGCTTGATGATTCACAGAAACTTCTCAAAAATCTGAATTTAGTTGATAGTTGAAAATAGTCAGAAAAAATCTGTGGTTTTATCTTCAACAGTCAACCAGCTACAGCTAACTGAATTTGGAGTTTCATAACTCATAAACTATTTGTGTTTGATCTTTTGGGTTGCAAAAATGCAATTATTTCAGCTTTTTGCTAAAAAAATTTTTTTAAAGAAAAATACCTATATGTAAGAGTTAGTAGACAGAGATAAAATAAAGATAGGATGAAACGTTGTTTTTCCCATTTTGTTTGTTTGTTTGAAAGCAGAGAGTCTGTTCTTTCATATATTTGTATTGTTTATATATTTATAGAAAAACATTTTTCTGTAAGGCACTTTGTGAAACTTTTGTGAAAAAAAAATAATTCTGGCAGGCAGTCTAAAAAAATAAAGGCTTGTGGGGAATGAGGTAAAGAATTAGGGTTACACTTTATCTGAAGTTTGCATTTGTTAACATTTGTATCTGTCTTAACTTACACAAACTAATAGCATGGTTTCAAGCATTTAATCTTACCACTGACAACAGTGGTATGGCCAGGATATTGTCATTTAAAAAATGGAGTTGCAGCCCTCAACTGATGTTTATGTTGTCATGTTGTGTATTTGCCGCCAGTTGTGTGATTGCAGTACCAGTTTTACCCACAAGTTTTGTGATTGCAGTACCAGTTTTGGCCACAATCCTACATCCTGTTCCTTTAAAGAGTAACTTACCCTAAACCAACTTTTTTTAGTTAATGATCTGTAAGAATAATGCTTTATTAGTACTGTTCATTGATTTTAGTAAGTTTTTTGACATTTGGATATAAGGGGCCCTAATTTAACAAAGCGCAAGTGACTTTGTGGGCGGATCTTGGGCGCTGTTGCTATTTTCCCGGCGGGAGAAATGACTCTTGTGCCAGGTGCAAATCAATAAGGTGTTGGTCTGAAGTAGGTTCATTATTCATAGGTGTGGTTTGGGCGTAACGTCAAATAAACCAATCAGAACGCTATGCAACATTCCCTTTAAACGCAAGGGCGCAAGTTCCATGGCGGGTTGCTATTATTATGACGGATTTGACAGGCGCACGCCAGGAGCGGTTCACAGCCGAGGAGACCCACGTTCTTGTAAGAGCAGTCAAAGACAGAGAAGTTGTTTTGTATGGGGATGGGAGAAACCCGCCCAAATCAGCGTAGGTTAAACAGGCGTGAGAGGAAATAGCCGCAATTGTCTCATCAGCTGCGCCAAGCACTACAATGATGTCAGGAGACGGGGGATCCCAAGCTTGCCAGCATAAATCGGGCACGCCGGGCACACATGAGGACTTCGCTGCGTCCACCCTCACCGCTGAAAGGTTTTGGGGGCTTTGAAATCGGACACAAGAAACGCAAGCAAGGTTCAACCCCAAAGTACACTTACAAATCAAGTTCACATACATGAAGGTTTCTTATGAAAACATTTTAATTATTATTTAGATGAGTAAAGAGAGTGGCTAGCCGCACACTGATCCACTTGTGACAAAACGTCTACAAAAACATAATTTTTTATTTATAAAGTGCAAGTGAATATAAAAACAGACAAGGCGAGCAATTATTATTTATTATTATTATTATTATTATTATTATTATTTAGATAAAATAAACGTAATACAGCCACACAACAAACTTATGAAAATATTTTAATCGTTATTTGCATGATAATTGTTTAACGCTGCCACACAAAATAAATAATTGTGGATTGTGGAACCATTGGCGTTTTAGTTTACATGTGAATATTTGAACACCTTTTTCCATGTTTGTTTGTTTACTGTTGTTGTCGTTGTTTTTTGTGTATTTTGGAATTTTGACTGCTGTAGTCACTATTCTTTATTGTATGTGCTGTATCTTGTATTTTTGTGTGTTTATATAGTGCTATGGACCATTTATTTTAATGTTGTCCTGAATAAAGAATATGATGATGCTGATGAAATAAAAATTATCACCACAATGCTCACCACAATGATTTCCCTTATCTCATGTATTAATATTTTTATTGTAACAATTTATGATTTAATGATTTCCCTTATCTTATATTTTTATTGTAACAATTTATGATTTGCAAAAATAACTGTTGCATCTGTGTAGATTAGATAAGCAATGCGCGTTGTGCACGCTATACACTATGGTCAAGCATGCGCCATGCGCCCTTAAAATAGCATAATGAACCACGCGCAACGCGCCACTGACTTTAGACTAGTTTTTTTTGGTTAGTAGAGCAATTGTTTTTTGAAACTGCAAAATAGCATAAGAGATGGTTTGCGCCGGAGCACGCCTCCTTTTTTGCGCTGAACCGCCCAGGGAGCGCAAGTTCATTCCCTAGTTTGCCGACGTGCGTCTGTGGTGGGAAAAACCCGCTGTGCGCCAGTGCAATATACGAAATGATACATGCGTCACTGACAAAGTCAATTGCGCTGGGTGCAAGATAGGGCCCAAAGTGTTTCAATACTACAATATATGGTGTAAAAACGTCTGAGTGCTGCCCTCTTCAGGTTGAACGGTGGCTACTGCAGTTGAATCTTCCTATTGGATGTTGGGTTCAAAAAATAACTCGTGACGTAAGCAGGTTTAAGCTCACCACGCCCTTGTTACGATCTCACCACACACTTGGTAACGTTACGAGCAGTGATGGGAGTAACGCGTTACTGTAATTCCACTACTTTTATCAGTAACGAGTATGTAACGAAGTATTTTTTTAAATCAAGTAACGCAATTACATTTACTGAAATTTAATTAGTTCGTTACTCGCGTTACTCTATTTTGTAAAAAAAAAACACTTACAGACAAGACATTTCTGAATTAATGTCGCATGACCGTGGTGGGCGGCGCAATGAATTAAACTTCATCATGGCTGACAGGGCATATAGAATGAACATGAAAAATCTAAACGGGACAACATACCTTTGTTTAAAAATTGTGCACAAGTCATAATCCATCCCTTCTCATGTTTGTAAATTATCTTTGCCAAGCAATCCCAGTATGACATTAACTTGCATGTGTAGTCCACAAAAGCAATAAATCTGAGAAATGTTAATATATATCTTAGATGTTTACATCGGCCTTCATGGAACAGAACGATCCACGATTGTTGTTTCCAGAAAAATATGCGCTGTACAACTAAACGTGTTAAAACTCCATATGTGTGAGTGCGCAGTTTCAGTTTCACTCGCTCTGTATCCGACGAAACAATCCACTTGCTCTGTCTCTGTCGGACAAAACAATTCACGTACTCCGTTTCCTGATTAAATATCTTCCTTTAATCCTGTGTATCATTTAAATCCAACAGAAAACATATACAAACAATATATGACCAAAGAGCGCACTACCGCCGCAAGGTTCACAAGCTGTGTTCCAATTCCATGGCCGCGCCCTGCTAAGCATGCAACCTAAAAAATTGAGCACTCGGTCTTTCAAGGTGGAAGCCTCAGAAGTTCGCGAAGAGAACTGAAATGAGATGGTCTAACCTTTCGGAGGACCCATAATTTGCGTCAGCTGCTGCACGCGCACACCGCGCCTGTCAGCAGGACACATCAGAGACGTTTCTGGCTTATTAAAATAAATATGGAATCAGAAAAATTATAATTTATTTTAGAAAATATGACATGTTGACACAATTGTCTCCAAATTCTTAAAGAGACAATACACAATTTTAACACACTATATATTTTCAATGTAAACATACAGAATATTTGTCTAAATGATATACATAATAAATCTAAGCTTACATATTACAAAAATATTCAACGGCTGAATCTAAAGCAAAATAGACTCCTACAGTATGTGATATATTAGAGTCTTACGTGTAAAATAACCCATCCATATCATTTTATTGTTTGACTGTTTAGCACTGTTCATATTTACATTTAAAAAGCAGACATAAAAGTAACTTATAAGTTACTTTCCCTAGTAACTAATTACTTTTGATATACAGTAACTGGTAAAGTAACTCAATTACTTTTAAAAGAAGTAACTAGTAACTGTAACTAATTACTAATTTTCAGTAACTTGCCCAACACTGGTTACGAGCTTAGTTCGTCCCCTCTATCTCCGTTGGGATCTGCCCACTTTTCTTGCATTTTTCAAATATTGCCAGTGGGTGGAGTCAGGCTCTGATCAGGGGTTTAGTTACGCTTTAACAGACAAAAATGTATAGCCATTTTAGTAACAATATAGCATTTAAAAGATATTTAAGCCGCTAATGCTGTCCTACACCTAAACCGTTTATTAAAATCATGTACTGTTATTAGACATAAAAAGCATAACAGACAGACAAGTGTAATCACAATAACTTATTTATTGCCTGATCTCATGGGAATTTGCACAGACTTTACAAGTTGGCTAATCGTATCAATTTATACAAAGTGAATTTTACAAAAATGTTTAATTATTGGAATTAACCAAATTGAAACACCACAAACTACAACCCTAAGCTCAACGTCACAGGGCGAAAGGAAATCGTACAAAAAAATGTGGTCGAACAAATTAATACTACTTTGTACAAATTAGCTACCTTGTAAAATACGTACGAATTACCATAAGATTGTGTTGGGAATTTAACTAACATGAACTAAAATTAATAAATGCTATGTACTATTGGTTCTTGTAAGCTAATGCATTAAAGTGCCCATATTATGCCAAATACAGTTTTACGAGATAAAAACTTTTTTAATCCCCATTAAACCAAAGCAGTCTCCTTAGACATGCTGTTTTGATTCTCTTGTTAAAGCAACACTAAAGAGTTTTTTTACCTTAAATTAACGTTTCCAACAAAGTTTCAGTCGTTCATCCACTCAAAACATGGTGAACGGCACTTTCACATTCGCTTTGCAGCCCTCTATCGGCCAAAACCACACTAAAGAAGTTTCCAACCGTCGGGTCGCGGTCCTGTAGTTCGAGTGAAAACTACAAAAAGTTGCTTTATGGCAGACCTACAATCCAATCAGAGCCAGCTTTGCTGCAGTAGGCTAAATTATTTATGACAGTGGTAATGGACAATTCCGCTTCCAACCTGTAGGGGGAGCAAAGAGCAAAAACTGTTCTGTGTTGCTTTAATGTGATGTCACACTGACAAAGCCCACCCACGGCCACTGACTGACAGCTTAACTTTACCCAAAAGCTTTTTTAATGTAATTTTTAACACGTTGTAGCACTAATACAGCTAAAGATACTATTGTTTTAGACTGTATTCACAGGCATGAGATCTGTTTTTAACCGAAAGCAGTAGCTCATTTGCATTTAAAGGTACACACATGAAAACAGCACAGTTTTGACACCAAAATGATCTGTGTATCTTGAGCTGAAACTGCACAGACACATTCCAGGCACACCTGAGACATATTAAATTTTGTAACAACGTTAACAAATACAACCTTGTAAACTGTTACCAGAATAAGACAAAAAATGTGTATCTTCCAAGATTTTTATTAATTTTATTAAAATTTAGCTTGCCAAACTTGGAGATAAACTGAGCAAGCATCATAATAACCCTCTTAAAACCTCTTAAAATGACATCCCTGACAGGACAGAACCTGTAATAATCTTCCTTTCAGAGACTAATAATGCCTCCAGATCATACAGTGGGAACGTTTAAAAAGGTTTTTGAAATGTATAGGAGGGCAGTGCACTGATCACAGATTTCTTATTAGCATACACTAATATGAATCCATAGAGATTTAAGCAGTATGGCAGTATCTCCACAGAAAGAGAAAGACTGAACCGGTGAGCCTAGAGCTGCTGTGAGAAAATCATTAGTAGCCATCACTGTCTATCAGCCTTGTGCTAACATCCACCCACAGTTTCCAGCTCTGGATAGAAAGAAGGACAGGGTCTCTCATTAAAACACTGTTACAGTCTTGACAGAGAGAGAGAGAGAGAGACAAAGACGAAGTAAGAGAGAAAGAGCAAGAAACAGCCTTTTCAGGGATTTCTATAATAATAATGTGGGTAGTGAATAGAGAACATTGCTTTTATACCTTAATGCCTGATATTGCTTGTAATAATCTACCACCTGTTGGAAAACAGCTGACAGTGTTATGCAAATATAACTCCAACTTTTAGCCTTCAGCTCTTTACATTCACGCATATACAAGTTGTTAATGCTTAGCTACATATGCATTTTTGTTGTTCATCAAAAGCTTTAGCATGAATCATGGTAGAATTTAAAAGATGAAATGTAGATGGAAACAGATGTGCAACAAAAGCCAGAAAACTCCAATTTATGATAGTGAAGCGAAAGCGGCGCATTTAAGAGCATGGTCTAAAGTAAACTGCGCAAGTTCACTTAGGGCATGTCCAAATCCACTTTTGCTAGTTTAATGACGTGAGAAATGGTCTGCGCGACCAGTGCATGGACTAAAAATGTTGTCTATATTCTCTTTATGAGTAATGGGTGTGTATGGGGTGAAACGTGTAATAAACCAATGAGAGTCTCATCTTTCATCCCCTTTAAAGGCCTGTTGTGCTCGCGCCATGGCAGATTCCCTATTTATATGGCAGAGGTTGTAAGCAGAAAAACTGTAAGGGGTGGAAGACGAGCACCAGTTGAAGATTGATGTGTTAAAAAAATAGCATTTTTTTATCCGTTTATAGGTGCATATTACGTGAGCGTGAAACGCTCTTTAAAGGAATACGCCCAGATTTTGGGAATTTAGCTTATTCACCGTATCCCCCAGAGTTAGATAAGTCCATACATACCTTTCTCATCTCCGTACGTGCTGTAACTCTGTCTGACACAGCCCCCGCTAGCTTAGCTTAGCACAAAGACTGGAAGTGAATGGCTCCAGCTAGCAAACTGCTCCCAATAAGTGATATATTAGTAATGTGTTGTGATTTGTATAGTCACACCGTGTACCAATAACAAGGTCATATGAGACACAGCGATCTTTTAACAGTATACATACTGGGAATTATATTCTCAGAAGGCAAAGCAGTGCTACATGGGCGGAGTGATTTGCACAACTCTGACTGAACTCTCTGCTCCTCACCAGGGGCTTCATGGGTGCTGCGAGCAAATCACTTCGCCCATGTAGCAGTGCTTCGCCTTCTGAGAATATAGTCCCCAGTATTTATACATTTAAAAGATTGCTGTGTCTCATATAACTCATGTTATTTGTACACGGTGTGACTATACAAATCACAACACATTACTTATATATCACTTATTGGGAGCAGTTTGCTAGCTGGAGCCATTCACTTCCAGTCTTTGTGCTAAGCTAAGCTAGCGGGGGCTGCGTCAGACAGAGTTACATCACGCACGGAGATGAGAAAGGTATGTATGGACTTATCTAACTCTGGGGGATACAGTGAATAAGCTACATTCCCAAAATCTGGGCGTGTTCCTTTATATTACAAATAAACTATTAAACAAATGCTATTTAAACAATGTGGCTCAGGGGCACCGCACAGCCTACCGGCTGTGAAATTTGAACTGGCAACTCTCATGTTACTAGCCTGACTCTCTAACCATTAAACCAAGACCTTGTGGAGTTTAAGTATTTACTGTGATAAACCATGCACTTATGCATTTACCTTTATGCGTTTCATAGACACTTTAATCCAAGGTAACTTGTGTTTCATTGGTATCGAACCCATGACATTTGCGCTGCTAACGCTTTACCAATTTACCAGCCCTGAATATATATCTTATTCTCTCTAACTGTTTTTAAAAAAATAAATAAATGATAATTTGTACCGCATGTTTTTATTTGGTTAATTGAAGTATAATTTTGGACACAGATTAAAACAATTAAAAATCAACAAAATGTAAGATATCATGTCTACTGTAACCTCTTATTTCCACACGCCTCCGTAGAAAAAAATAAGGCCACACTTTATAAAGAGTGGCATGTCCGTAAAAATGATTTGGTCTGTTTGCCATGGTGATGTGAGCAGATTTTTCTTCCCCCCTAGAAGTGCATTGCTAATGAAGACCGCTACATAATGAAAGGTCATGATGTAAATGAAGCAGATCTTGAGTTCTGCACTTTAAGCATTTTCATCATCTTGGCCTCTGCTTTATCCAAATTAAAGCAACCTAGTATTCATTTTTACACATGGATGTGTGAAAAATGTTATTTTTGTCAATGAAATCATATTTAAAGTGGAATGCAGAGAAACACAAAAGCAAAGACATTACCTCATGTTTTATTTAACTCGGTTACTTTAAATGAACGTTCTGGGTTTATTATCTTATAGGACAAAGCACTGTTGATGCTTTACAAGTAAAAATGTGCAACTTGATTTTTGTTAAAGCATATCATTCCTAATTGCAATTCCTAAGAGTGGGTTTTTCACTATGTTAACAACATTTTATGGATAGTTACTTTAAGCCATAGAAATGCCAAAGATTATCCATTTTTGATTTCTTAAAGGGATAGTTCACCCAAAAATTAAAATGCTGTTATCATTTTCTCACCCTCATGTTGTTCTAAACCTGCATGAGTTTTTATTTTATTTTGATGAACACAAAAGAAGATATTATGATAAATGATGGTAAACACACAGCTACCGTAACCATTGATTTCCATAGTAGGAAAACAAATATTATGGAAGTACTGTGACAAATGATAAAGAATATATTTTGATAAATGATGGCACACAGTTGACGGTACCCAATGAATTCCGGAACTCAATGGTTACAATCAGCTGTGTGCTTACCATTATTTATAAAAATATTTTGTGTTCATCAGAAAAAATTTATTTACAACAACATGAGGATTTGTAAATTATGACAGAATTTAAATTTTGGGATCAACTATCTCTTTAAATTCTTGTAATTTGGTTCACCAAATATAGTCTGGGACAATAGTATATGTAGCCACATTAGCGCTACAATTTTCTAACAAACACATTTAGAAAAGCTTTTGGGTAAAATAAACCAGTCAGTCAGTGGCTGTGGGCGGGGCTTTGTTTGTGTGACATCACATTAACCAGAGAATTCAATCAGCATGCCTAATGAGACTGCTCCTGTTAAATGATGAATAAAAAGAAGGAGAGGGTGTTTTTTTATTGTAGGGTGGATGTGTTCGCACAATGCCAACACACATTTATGTCCATTATGTTTTGCATAATTTGTGCCCTTTAAGGATGTCCTGTATAATTCAATATAACTTTGTTTTAAAGACTTTATAAAGTGTGTAATTTCGGGATGTTAAAATCCTAACAGTCCTAACAATGCCTTGAATTGTTTTGCAAGCATCGCAGCACTCAAACCTTTTGGCGAAATCACCAATTACACAGCTCAGACGTTCAGCCGAATTGCCCATTGATCTTTGTGACCAGACTAAAGTGCATTGATCCTCGGTGTAATATAATATCTGATTTCGGGTTTTGTTTATATGGATGGATGTAATTGCACTGTTTTCATTTCAATTTGTCGTCTAGAGTCTCTGTGCTGGATAATGGCAGTCTCCGGATATCAAACATCACGAAACAAGACGCAGGTCTATACACTTGTGTGGCGAGAAACCAGTTTGGAGTGGCAAGCAGTGCTGGCACACTAGTGGTTAAAGGTATGCTGGGATACTTTGTACGATGTTATTTGCATTATTTTATGCTAAATGATGATCTCTGATAGATCTAAAGCATGCGCCACTATTAAAGTAAAGCACACACAGGCTGGATATCTCCACAGACTCTAGATGAACTGTGCTTGTGGTTAATGGGGAATTGATTTATTTGACTAGCATTAGAGACGCATGATATGTGTGGAAATAACAGTGCTGTTTATTAAGGGTTGAATCAATCTAAAACTCTTTTTTGCAAATCAGTGGGTTCTTCAGGCACTTGACAGGAGACAATAACAATACCAACACTATTAAAACAGCAGTTCATTGGGCTCTTTTGTTTTTGAAGTTTTTTTTTATAGAAACTCTCTCGTTCTCATTTCCACATGAAAGCCACAATACAGAATACATGTTCATCTGACATGATCATTTGCAAACAGTCAGATTGTTCTCCAAAATTCACATGTTTGCCAAGCACAGTGTATAACAAAATATGAATAATTCAGTACAAGAGAAGATCCAGAGAATATACTGGCACTAATGATTCAAGCTTCATTAGTTAACTCAAACAGCTGTTTTGAGGATGCCCTGTTCTCCAACGTCCTTTAAAATCATCCATTTCATGTGAAGAATGAAGAGGGATGCATTAAAGGGATAGTTCGGCCAAAAATGATATTAAACCCATGATTTACTCACCTCAAAGCCGTTCGAGATGCATATGTCCATCATCTTTTTTACAGATGAACACATTTTCAGTTATTTTATAAAATGTCTTATATCTTCCAGCTGCTAAACAGTAAAGTTACGGGGTCCAGCACCTTCAAGTCCAAAAAAATTTGCATATATCCTTCCCCAAAGAAATCGGCTCCAGGATGATAAACAAAGGCCTTCTGAGGGTAATCCGTGCAGTGTTGTTGTAGAAATATCCATATTTAAAACTTTACAAACGAAAATAACTACCTTCCGTTAGTGCCACTATCTTAAACTCCTCTGTATTCAGGAGAAAGTATCAGCATAGTGTATGTACATTTCTTAGTGACATATGACAGATGTGAAGGTCGGGGGAACAGAGCAGCAGCAGAGAAACCTCTGTAAACTGCGTACGATTAAGATGGCGGCGTTACCGGAAGCTAGTTATTTTCGTTTATAAAAACTTTATAAAGTTTTAATTTCTACAACAAAACGGTGCAGATTATTTTGTGCCGTTTGGATTTATTTTGTGAAGGATGGATGCACATTTTTTGGACTTGAAGGACGTGGACCCCGTAACTTTACATTTGATTAACTGAAAGAACTAAAACATTTTCTAAAATATCCAAAAATGTATTTGTCTGAAAATGATGAACATATGCATCTCGGACGGCTTCGGGGTGAGTAAACCATGGGTTCAATACGAGGGGCAACCTTCCATTATCTCTGATAAAGCCAATACGGAAGTGATTTAAACTGCAATTCATCGACTGGCCGCTTGAGGCTGGCTCCAAAAGGGAGTCAATTCCCATAGACCTCCATGGTAAAATGGCCAACTTTACAGTAGACAATAATATGTTTACAGCCTGGTACAAAAAGTGTTTTTGGTCTATATAGCTAATTTTCCCTTCATTACAACTCTGAGGGGGTGAATTTTTTTGTAATTTATCAGTTTAAATTACATTCAGCCATTAAGTTCTGCATAATTAAGGACGTGGCCACTTGAGTGATGGGTGAACTGCCAATGCTGTCATTAGAGTCGAGCTAGGCGGGCATGGTTTTAGCAACCAGTCACCTCAGCTTCTCCCACGTCCCGTCTTTTTACCCATTTTTGGATATCCGAGAGTAATCCGTGGTGACGCGTGACCAAGATGGTGACGGCAGACATCACCTACTTTAACTCTTTCACCACCATTAACGAGATATCTCGTCAATTAAGAGAAAACGCTTCCCCGCCAATTACGAGATTTTCCGTCTTTCAGCAATACCGCTATTATCCACCAGGTGGCGCCCTTCCGCAACTTTTTAAACCCGGAAGTATTGCCCTATGACAAGCTGCTGCATGTCCGTGTCTGTTTTAAAGATCGCTCTGAATGGGATTTCTATGAAAAGTCCGTCACAAAAATGGAATTATCTCTGCTTTTTGCTCAAAATGTGGTGTTTTTGTAGAAACCTACCCATATTCAAAAGCTGATTACAACAGAACCACTGAAGGTAGGATGAAACGTTTTTTTTTTGTTTGAAAGCAGAGGGTCTGTTCTTTCATTTGGTATATTGTATGTTTATATATTTAAAGAAGAACATTTTCTGGAAGGCATTAAACTTTGGTGAAAATCATGAAAAACGCTGGCGCTGGCTGGCAACTTTTTTAAAAAACGCTGGCGGTGAAAAAGTTAAGCTTCAAAAACGAACTTCAGAAACCTATAGGTAATTTTCCTGACACTACGTCTATCTTTTTTTACAGTCTATGTGCCTAACAACACCCCTTAGCTGTTATAAAATGCACTGTAACACCACTGCTTCGCGGGGCTTATTGCGTTTATAAAACGGTTACTTCATATGCATAGCAGAATTTAATTAAATGAAACACAAATAAGTTGTTATTATATTACAAATATTACTCTTCCGTCAAACAAAGTAGTTCCTCAGAATCAAGTGTGGTTGTCACCCAAAAATGATCTTCTTTAAAAAAACATAAAATATCAAATGAAATAACAGACCATCCGCTTTCAAACAACAACAAAAAAAGTTTCATCCTACCTTCATTTGTTCTCTTATCACCTTTCAAATTTTCGAGATAATTCCATTTTTGTGAAGAAGTTTTGTAAGAGATCAGATTCAGAGCCTGATCAAAACTTACACAGGGTTTTTAGTGTTGAGTGAATGCATCAGTGTTTAAGTTGGGTAAGATCGCCACCTAGTGGATAAAAGCGGAAATATGAATTTGAGGTAGAAACTCCTCAGGGAACGTTCTCTCTTTATTGACGAAATGACTCAACAATATTTGTGACCTGATCCAGCAAAATGAGTCACAGTGACCCAAATTTCAAAATTGAGATTTTGGTATCAATTGAAAGAGGAGATCATAAGCTTTCAAATGATATCATAGTCAAAGTCATACCTTGAATGGTTTTAAAGATATAGACATTTGAATTAAGGTTGTCTGTCCTCTTTTTCCAACTGAAAACCTGAGAAAAACACCTTTAAAGTTTTTTTTGCCAGTTTTTTGTAGATATCTTTCAAAATCCAAATCCATTGCATTTTAAAGGGATAAACGATTTATTTTACAGCTTAGTTTGACCAAAGAAATAAATGCTATTACAATAAACCAAGAAACAAGCTTATAAATCAAACAGAATGATGTTTATTGAAAATGTGAAGTAACAGAAAGGTTTCTGTGATGGCTGGGGTTTGAGTTAGGGGGAGGGAATGTCTATGGAATGTCCCCACAAAACATGGAAACCAGAATGTTTGTTTGTTTGTGTGTGTGTGTGTGTGTGTGTGTGTGTGTGCGTGCGTGCGTGCGTGCGTGCGTGCGTGCGCGCGTTCGCGTGTACGTTTTCGCGTGTGTGTGCGCGCGCGAGAAATTGAGAGAGGCAGAGAGACAAGCAAAAAGAAAACAAATAATGCTTGCCTATGCAATCATATCTTTGTGTAGGTTAGTTGACAATAACAGTGTAAACAATTAAAAAAGGAGTTAAATAGGAGAGGAGAGTGCTGCGAGGCTGACAGGAGGATGGCTGGACCAATCGCGTGCCCCGGGGTTTCCCATTGACAAGTGATCAGCGTTTATGAAGATTTCTGATTGGCTCTAAAACAACGTGTAACACCATATTTGGAGAGATACGTTTCAGGGGATCCCCGGGAGATGCTCGGAGGTGACGAGAGGATTTGAGAAAAGCAATTTCCAGCAAATTTAGTAAAACTGTTTCAACTTTAATAGTCATTTAAACACCTTTACTCAATTATTTGGACTACAAAACTTTGGGAGATTATTTTTGAATGTGTGTTCTTTGAAATTAGCTAAAAAAATTTTTTTTGATAATTTCATTGTTTTTCTACATTATCGGCTCATATCTTAAAATAGAACGTTGCGACTTCCGACTCATTTCGCCAGAGCGGGTCACATTTATTGTCATTTATCTGGATATCACCATTAATTGTGCAATTGTAGACAAATTAAAATATGATTAAAGAGTGTGATGTTTATTTTCATAAATCAGTACGCAGCAACAGTGGCACAGTGATACTTATGTAATGCGGTCTGAACCGTGGGGTTACCGGGGTATTTTATCACGGCTTAGAACTCGTTTCAACCAATCAGAATGAAGAACCTGCCCATTTATAATATAATTTTTGGCCGAACTATCCCTTTAAAAAAGCAACAAAAAAAATCTGATGACTGGCTTGACATTTTTATTGATTTATTATAATATGACTTGACACCCAGTCAAACAAATATTTACAAACACATTTATGTCGTCACTCTATATTTTTGGAGATGACAAGAGAACCCAAGCACAGACGATGTCGGGGAAGTGAACAATGAACATTTATTTATACAAAACACAGAAAACAAAAGCCCACATAGGGGCAAAACAACAATGAACACGGTCTTTACAAAAACACTGACTTAACACTCATATGACGACTTAGATATAACATTAAACTGAATGATAAATAAACACAACACTGCACATCAGTACACAATGAACCAGCACAAGACAAGAGACAAGAGGAGATTAAATAAGGGAAACTAATCAAGACAACTAGGGCAACACAGGTGTGTGGGATTAACTAATAATGAATAATTAACAGGGAGAACAGGGGGGGGGGCTAGAGACGAAACACCAGAGGCACATGACCCAATATACAAGGCCATGAGCTTCCACATAGAACATGAGGCTGTCAGAACCCTGCCATCATGATAAAACATACATTTAAAACAAGACTCCTATGGCAGGATCCTGACAATATATTATTAGAATTTGGTGTAGGGTTAAGCGATGAAAAATATGGTCATGAATTAATATGTGCTTTATAAAGTACTAATAAACATTTGAAATCTAGAATCTGAGGGTGCCAATGTTAATAATTGAATTTGTAGAAAAGTGCACCCATGGTAAAGTAGCTTTTGGATTAACGTAAAATTTGACGTCTTGACAACAAATATTTTAGTTGTCCAGTGAGAACGTATAAGAGGTGTCTTTTTCAGAAGAGATGAAAACATAACAGCACACTGACATCTAGTGGAAGTAAAACTGTACTGTTCTGAGCTTCAACACTGTCACATCACAGCTACCAGGTGTTTCTAACAGCCTTGCCGTAATGTACTTATTTCCTACTGCTGTTTCATGTAGCACGGCACAGTGAACTAATAATGTACACCAGTAAATGTGTTTGCTGCTGACCATCACGCTGTTATTACAGAGCCAACCGTCATCATCTCTAAAGCCACTCAGCTGGATGTAACAGTCGGAGAGAGTGTTGTTATCCCATGCCAGGTGACCCGTGACCCCTCCCTCGAAGTCAGATTCACCTGGTTCTTCAATGAGCAGATGATCAACTTCGGAAGCCACGGGGGCTATTTCGAAAAAGTCGGTGGGGTACGTATCATTCCTTAAAGATGTTTTCAGCATGATTTAGTTTTTAAATACTACTTATGGTAGTCAATGGCACTGGCCCATCCATCCATGGGGGTATGTAAACTTTTGGACAGTGTAAATTGTAATTTTTTGTTTATAAATCTTATTCCGAAGCTATTAAAAATACATACATAAAGTTACTTACACCAATTATCATTTTCAGAGGTTTACACTCACCTGACTTTAATGATGAATATTATTGTATGATAAATATTGTTACATTTGATAATAAATACATATTTTTTATAGTGCTTATGTTTTGTATGGCTGTATGTTCTCACAGTCATCCGCTGGTGACATTATGATTCGTAACATTCAACTAAGGCATGCAGGGAGGTACACTTGTGCTGTACAGACTAATGTGGACAGTGGGTCTATAGCAACAGATGTGGTGGTACGAGGTAATGTTTTTTCTGAATAATTATGCATATTTATCATAATTTAGCATTATAGATTTTAATTCTACAAACTAAGAAAATAATCTTGTCCTTTGCACAACCAGGTCCTCCTGGCCCACCCCTGGACATCAGGGTTGATGAGATCACAGAAACAACATCGGTTGTATCCTGGCATCCAGGCCCTGATAACCACAGTCCTGTATTTGCCTACAACATTCAGATCAGAAGCCCTTTCTCTCTCGGATGGCAGGCTGCCAAAACAGGTGCGCATGAATTGTTGGCTTGAATTAAAATGCTGGGCTTTTCGAAATGATCTGTGAGCGTGTTGTATAGTCATTAATGAAGTTAGATTAGTTTGGCGCAAGGCCTATAAATTCTTTTCAGTGCTTTAATCACAGTGATATTTCATAGTCTATTTCATAAAGCCTGTTTAGAGGCATATAATTGTTTAGACATAATGTCCACGATCCATCTGTCCATTGACTGAACACCAGTTAAATACTGTGCATAAAATTGTAAGGAAACTCCAATTAGATTATCTTATTGTTATATAACTTCCTGGAGCCTAAGGCTGTGTCCAAATAGCTCCCTAAAAAAAAAACTATTTTACGTGGTATCCGAAATTATAGTGGTCATTATTTGGTGCACTCATTCAACTTCACAATGCATCGCAATAATGAGGGTACAACTGACTTACACAGCTAGCCGCTACTCGTCCACCGAATAAATTCTCGCGTCTCGCCGGAGGATGGCGTTCGCATTGCAGTGCTTCCGGTGAGCTCAAGTGTTCAAATTCACTCACTTATTTTCATTCACTTCTTCGAGTAAACTATGTTACTGGACTAATGTAGGGAATAGTGAATGAGGGTATAGCGGGCTATTTTCGGACACAGCCTATGTGTTTTATCAGTCCACCATGCAAAAACATGCACCGTGTATATGCCTGCATGCAAGGTAAAAAACGTATCAGTGTATGAAAAATTTTGCTATGTTAATTTTTGTGGCACTTACTAGAAACTAGATAATCATCATTATATATTAAAGGGGCCATGGCATGAAAATCTGACTTTTTCTATGTTTAAGTGCTATGATTGGGTCCCCAGTGCTTTTATCAACCTAGAAAATGTCAAAAAGATCAACCCAGTAACTTAGTTTTGGTAAACCATTCTCTACAAGCACATGAAAAAATAGGTCGTTGAAATTTGGCTCTCCTTATGATGTCATAAGGAGCTCTTATTATAATAATACCGCCCCTTAATCTGCACTATCCAACCACAGCACTGCCATTTAGTGCAGAGAAAAGCACAATTGAGTTTTAATTGCAACAAACCACCATTATTGTGATCAGTGTTTGAATTTCATCAATTCATTTGCATTTTAAAGAACACATAAACGGCACATTTTTGCACACACCTACAAAGTGTCAATTTTAACATGCTATAATAAATTATTTATATGATATTTTGAGCTAAAACTTTACATGTGTGCTCTGGGGACACTAAAGATTTATTTGACACTTCACTGTAAGGTTGTATTTGTTAGCATTAGAAAATGCTTTAGCTAACATAAACTAACAATAAAAAAAAACATTTCAGCATTTTTCATCTTTGTTAAAGGCACAATATGTAGTAAAATATCCAAAAACCACTTGCACAGTGTGATATATTTTTCATGCTGTCATGTATTTACACTATCCCAGGGATTTGTAAATTACAAATAATTGCTCATCCCTTGTCATTCTCATCTCATAATGACACTATCTGCACTATACTCGGTTTCCACTTGTGAATTCCATTCCATCTCTGGAAGATGACATCCCATCTCCCGTCGTTCCTCTCTCCTTCAAAACATCTTTAAGATTTCCTTTTGTTGTTGTTATTGTGTAATAGCCACCTCTAGTGGTAAAATGTATACATTGTGCCTTAAACCACAATTTTGACAGGTACTTTTCATTTTCAAAATGTTAGTAAATGCTTAAATAAACATGTACTAAAATGAATAAATTCTGTAGAAAGGTTGTTTATTGTTAGCTAACAAAGCATTTGTGACCTTGCTGACAAAATTAGTCAGAATGAGCAAATTTCAAAAAAAGCTATTTATATTTTGACATTCTTTATTAAAAAACACTTCAAAACAATGTATGATTTGTTGGAATCTGACAAAAAAATGACAGAGCTACACCTGTTTAAAGTTGACAGAGTCAGCAAAGTCAATTTTGAGAAAAACATTTGTTAAAGATTTTTAAGCAGTGGTGGCCGATGACTTCTTTTTCCGAGGGTGCTCGATGTGAAGTTGATCACAACATGTATGTAGGCCGTCATGTGTGTGGTTTGTAATTTCAAAATATGTGTTCTGCGTGTCAAGTGATCCTATGTGCATCACGTGTTTTGTCAAAATAAGTGCCTGCTGCAGACGCGTCCAAAGGGTTTATGATAAAAGAAACGCTCACGTTTACCACATAGTCGCATAATCTCATGCGTAATCAGAGTTTAGTGTTAAGTGAGTGTCTTGCGTTTATGTTGTGAACATGAGCGTCTCTTTTATCATGAACAATTTTGACGCCTGTGCACATATTTTGAAAACACAAGCAACACACATGACACTCCGAACACTTATTTTGAATTTGCGCCCTTCAGATGAGCAGTCACAAGCCGCCACTGTTTTTGAGGGTTTAAAAGCAAAATCACTGCTTCCATACCTTAAAATCATGGTAAACTAATAGATTTAGCACACACACAGTCAAAAACGATATCTATAGGAATATATATGTTTAACTTTTTTCTTTCTTTTATTATTTGTTTGACGTTGAGACAGACAGCTTTAAGATATACTGTAATGCACGGATCTAATATAATGTTACACATCAGATATATTTTCCCAACAGTTAACCAAACATTCATTTAAGACATAACAGATTATATTTGTGTAAATTCTTGTCAAAACAGATATTTTTAAAACTGTAATTCTGTGTATAAATCAGGGTTGCACGCTCGTGCATCTGTGTGCATGCTTTGGATCTGTCAGTCAGTGCGAGAAAGGTCGTTTTCATGTCTTAGCGCTCTTAATAACTCTTAACATCAATCAGATCCTGATCTTTATCTCTCTTAATACCTCTTAACATCAGTCAAGGTCCCGAACTTTATCTCTCTTAATAACTATTTTAAAGGGACTCCACTTTTTTTGAAAATAGGCTAATTTTCCAGCTCCCCTAGAATTAAACAATTGAGTTTTAATCTATTCAGCTGATCCCCGGGACTGGCGGTACCAGAAAATCGGCCTAGAATTGGCCTAGAAAATCTCAACTTTTTTAATTTTCTGTCGGTCTTAGTACACAATGTAACGTCTCGGTTACATATGTAACCCTCGTTCCCTGAAGGAAGGGAACGGAGACGTCACGTCGTGACCGACGAATTGGGAACCGCTTCGCGGGTGACCTATCTGCTTCGAGAAACCTTTAAAACGCCAATGAACTTGGCATGCAGATAATTGCATCTGCCGGCGCCGCCCCGCCGCACAGCTATTTAATGAGCGGCAGGTGCAGTTATCAAATCAGCTATTTTTTGCTGAGAAAGCTGGCCAGAAAGAAAAAATTGTCCGGCCGATATCAGCAGTGGAACAGCAAACTGTGGCGACGGGACGTGACGTCTCCGTTCCCTTCCTTCAGGGAACGAGGGTTACATATGTAACCGAGACGTTCCCTTTCAGTCGGTCACTACGACGTCACGTCGTGACCGACGAATTGGGAATCCCTACCAAAGCGCCACTGAAGCTGACCCCTCCAGTGCCTGCGTAAACCCTCCGACTCTCCTCTTTAAGGGAACGGAAATGGGGTTGAAGCAGAGGCCGGTCACTACTTGTTCCTTAACCCACGATAGTGACTAGGCGAACTGGGAAGCGAACTCGTCAGGCGGGACTAAGATCGCTGAGGAAGAAAAACCCTCTAGGGGTCTACCACTAAGGTGATAGATAAAAAGACACGAGGTCTATAAAAAATACACTCTCTTAGCAACACTAGAGAGGCGCGGAACGAACTCCGCTAAGGGAAACGTGGTAAATCATAAACTTTCCACGGAAATACTCACAAAGAAACCACTAGGGGGCGCAATGTGGGCGCTAGCCTCACCCAGATAGTCAAGAATACATCCAGTGAGAGGCTGGCAGCCGATGCTCCGCAACATCGGCTGCCAAGCGGTGGAAAAAGACAAAAAACATTTTTTGTAAAGTTTTTGCCATAATGGCCTTCCATACTGGTGCGGTTTCTGCGCAGCCAAAAAGAAAGGCTCCAAGCCGACACAGGAGCCGTTCCTCGATGTTCTCACTGATCTGATGAGAGAACTCGAGAGGATACCGGCTCAACACGAACACTGTAGAATCTAGTGAACGTATTAGGTGTCGCCCAGCCAGCAGCTCTACAAATATCTGAAAGCGAGGAACCACGAGCCAAAGCCCAAGATGAAGCCACGCTTCTGGTTGAATGGGCTCTCAAACCAAAAGGGCAGGGAATGCCCTGTTTCTCATAAGCCAGGGCGATTGTGTCTACAATCCAGTGAGACATCCTCTGTTTAGTGACAGCTCTCCCTTTCTGCTGACCACCGTAACAGACAAAGAGCTGCTCTGAGGTCCGAAAGCTTTGAGTGCGATTCACATACACACGTAGTGCACGTACAGGACATAACAAAGCCATAGCTGGGTCTGCCTCTTCCAAAGGCAGAGCTTGTAAGTTCACCACTTGATCCCTAAAGGGAGTGGTGGGAACTTTAGGCACGTAGCCCGGCCGGGGTCTCAGTGTAACGCTGGATTCAGCCGGCCCGAACTGAAGGCACGAATCGTTGACCGAGAATGCATGAAGATCCCCTATCCTCTTAATAGAAGCCAGTGCGAGGAGCATCAAAGTTTTCATAGTGAGAAACTTGACACTCACCGTCTGCAGAGGCTCGAACGGGCAGTCCCTGAGAGCGTTCAGCACCATGGACAGGTCCCAAGGAGGAATAGAGGGAGGACGCGAAGGATTGAGCCTCCGTGCACCTCTTAAAAACCTAATGACCAGATCGTGCTGACCCACAGATCTACCGTCTATGGGTGCGTGATGCGCGGATATTGCCGCGATATCTACTTTAATAGTAGACGGTGACAGCCTCTTCTCCAAGCGGTGCTGGAGATATGAAAGCACAATACTGATCGGGCATTCTCGGGGGTCCTCTCGTTGAGAAGTACACCAAACAACAAACAGGTTCCATTTCAGCGTATACGCCTGTCTCGTAGACGGCGCTCGCGCTGCAGCGATGGTGTTAGATACCGCCGGGGGTAAATCACCTACAACCTCCGCGCCCCGTCCAGAGACCACACATGGAGGTTCCACAGATCGGGACGGGGGTGCCATAATGTGCCCCCTTCTTGAGACAGAAGGTCCCTCCTCAGGGGAATCCTCCAGGGAGGGGCTGTCGCGAGGAGAGTGAGCTCTGGAAACCAACTCCTGGTGGCCCAATATGGAGCAACTAAAAGAATTTTCTCCTCGTCCTCCCTGACTTTGCACAATGTCTGTGCAATGAGGCGCACTGGGGGAAATGCGTATTTGCGAAGACCTCTCGGCCAGCTGTGCGCCAATGCATCCACGCCGAGTGATCCCTCGTTCAGTGAATAAAATAGGTGACAGTGGGTTGTTTCTGGAGATGCAAACAGATCTATCTGCGCTCTGCCGAAACGTCTCCAAATCAGCTGGACCGATTGAGGGTGGAGTCGCCATTCGCCGGGGCGCGCTGCTCGGGAAAGCGCGTCTGCCGCTACGTTGAGCGACCCCGGGATGTGAATGGCACGAAGAGACCTCAGATTCTTCTGACTCCAAAAGAGGAGATGGCGGGCGAGATGCGACATGTGACGAGAGCGCACTCCGCCTTGTTGATTGATATACGCAACAGTCGCAATGTTGTCTGTGCGAACTAATACATCTTTGCCTCTCAACTCGCTGCTGAAGCGGACGAGCGCAAGATATACAGCCCACAGTTCTCGGCAATTTATGTGCCAATGCAGCTGAGGTGATGTCCATACTCCTGAAGCTGCAAGCTCGCCATACGTGGCTCCCCACCCCGTGTTGGAGGCATCTGTGCATGCTATCGCATGTCTGGAGACCTGTCTCAGTGGCACCCCCGCCCTGAGAAAGGCTGGGTCTGACCACGGGGTTAATGTGAGACGGCATTTCGGTGGGATCGAGACACGGTGAAAGCCGGTTAGCCACGCTCTCCTCGGGACTCGGTCGTGAAGCCAATGCTGAAGCGGTCTCATATGCAGCAAACCGAGTGGCGTTACAGCCGCGGCTGCAGCCATATGCCCCAGTAATTTCTGAAATTGTTTCAGAGGGACCGCAGTCTTGCCCGAAAACGTATTCAAGCAAGCCAGAATCGACTGAACGCGCGCCTCCGTGAGGCGTGCTGTAAGATTGACCGAATCCAATTCCATGCCGAGAAAAGAGTTCTTCTGTGTCGGGCACAGTTTGCTCTTCTCTCGGTTGACCTGAAGACCGAGACGGGCGAGGTGTTTGAGCACCCGATCTAGATGAGTGCAAAGCATTTGACGCGACTGTGCTATAATGAGCCAATCGTCGAGATATGCCAAGATGCGAACACCGCTCTCTCTGAGAGGTTTTAAAGCACCCTCTGCCACTTTTGTGAAGACGCGGGGAGAGAGAGAGAGCCCGAACGGTAAGACTTTGTACTGATATGCTTTTCCCTCGAACGCAAAGCGGAGAAACGGCCTGTGCCGGGGAAGGATTGAGACATGAAAGTACGCGTCCTTCAGGTCGATGGCTGCAAACCAATCCTGTGGGCGAATGCATTGAAATATGGTTTTCTGCGTAAGCATTTTGAACGGCATCTTGTGAAGTGCTCGATTCAGAACGCGCAGATCCAGGATCGGTCGCAACCCGCCGCTTTTCTTGGGTACAATAAAGTAAGGGCTGTAAAACCCTGACCTCATCTCGGCTGGAGGAACCGGCTGAATCGCGTCTTTCGCCAATAAGACAGCAATTTCTGCACGTAGTACGTGCGCATCGGCGGGTTTCACTATAGTGAAACGGATGCCCGTAAATTTGGGAGGTCGCCGGGCGAATTGTATCGCATAGCCAAGACGGATCGTGCGTAAAAGCCAGCGCGACGGACTGGGAAGTTGTTGCCAAGCTTCCAGATACCGGGCGAGGGGAATTAACGGCACAATCGTAGTACCCGCGGCGAGCGGAACGGCGGTGCTCGATGACGCGCTCTCTTGGGCTGCGTTGACATGTGTATTGTGAGAATGAGCACTCACCTGACTCCGCTGATGGATGGCTGCGCGGGGAAGACTCTGATGAAGATATCTCGGTGCGCTTAACACATCCTTTGGCGAGAGAGGAGGGGGAGAACGTAGGGTTATGAGCCCATCCGTCACACCCGACTGTCTCTGATGACCTGGAGGAGGAAGAGGAATTCGCTCTTTTTGTGGTTTTGTGGGTGCCGGCTGAAAAGCCGGCGGAACAGAAATTAAAGAAAACCAAAGATTCCCCACCCGGTCCTCCTCCGGGGGGGGGAGTGGTGCGTTCACCATCTCCCGAAGAGCGATCCCCTCCACCTCCAGGTCGCCCATCTCAGGGCCGCTTAGATTTTCGCTTTCCACCAGGCTTAGCGGGCTGAGCGGGCGGGGCGGGCTGCTGACGGCCGGTTCCTCGCTTTCTTGGACGGCCCCGATGAGGAACGGAGGCCGGCCGCCGCTGCAGGACGCCCTCGGCGAGGGGCAGACTGAGGTGCCGACGTCGACGGGGCAGGTGCTGGTCTCTTCCGACGCGGCATGATGTTAGCCAGAGCCTCAGTCTGCTTCTGGGTGGCGGAGACCTGTTGTGCGAAGTCTTCCACCGCCTCGCCGAACAGGCCGGCCTGGGACACCGGGGCGTGTAGAAGCCGGGTTTTATCGGCATCCCGCATGTCCGCAAGGCACAGCCAGAGGTGGCGCTCCTGGACCACCAAGGTGGACATAGCACGACCGACGGCCTGTGCGGTGGTCTTGGTCGCACGTAGCGCCAGATCCGTAGCCGCACGCAGGTCTTTAAAGACCGCCGAATCGTGACCTCCCTCGTGCAGGTCCTTCAGAGCCTTAGCCTGATGAACCTGCAACAAAGCCATGGCATGTATGGCAGAGGCCGCCTCCCCACAAGCCCGATATGCAGACTCCGTCAAAGCTGACGAATGCCTGCAAGCCTGTGAGGGAAGGGTAGGACGGTCCTTCCAGTAGGAGACGCCGGCAGGACACAGCTGCATCGCTACCGAGCGCTCCACTGTCGGGATACCGGCATACCCTTTAGCGGCCCCCCCCATCGAGGGAGGTGAGGGGTGATGGCTGATGCGGACGGTTCCGGGAGGAAAACGGGGTTTTCCACGTCCGAGTCAGCTCATCATGCACCTCGGGAAAGAAAGGTACCGGTGGGGAAGACTGTGAAGCCCGTGCAGCCCCAAAGTACCAATCGTCTAGGCGGGACGGTACGGGAGGGGGAGGAGCTCTCCACTCCAACCCGACCGTCTCCGCGGCCCGAGCGAGCATGGCCGTCATCTCCGGGTTGAGATCGGGAACCGCAACCCTTCCCGAAGGAGGGAGAGGCTCGGGATCCACGTCCGAAAGTGACGGCCCCCCCTCCGATGTTACGACAGACACCGAATCCTCGGGAGGTCCGACAGAGGTAGAAAGCGATGCAGAACGCGCGCTCTCCGTCTCCATCGGAACCTCAGATGGTTGCGGATCCGGTGGCTGAGGGCCGCTGGACGAACCAGCTTGCCGATTCAGCACCGTGAGGCGGAGGTCGTCTCTCCGTAGCTTCACAGCCGCCTTCTTAGCGGTGATCAGCAACGGAGGGCGGCGTTCCCGGAGAAACGCCACACGACCCCGCAGATCCGCAAGAGTCAGGCTCTCGCAAGCGGAGCATGTCCCTCCCATGAAAGCTGCTTCAGCATGCTGGAGACCCAGACATGAGAGACAGCGATCATGTCCATCGCGAGGACCCATGTATTTGCCGCATCCAGAAGTCGAACACGGACGAAAAGACATCTTTAAAAAGACGCTTTAACGCCCGTGAGCAGTGAACGGCTGTCTTTAAAAAGACGCAAGTTCAGCTGCAGCTCTTTTAGGGGAAATCACTCTTTTAGCTGTGTAGTTGATGAAGCACACAGGGAGGAGAACGCACACACTCAAATAAAGAGAGTGAAAAGAAAGAGGTGGAAAACACTCGCGAGCCTCGCTGTGGTGCCTTCGCCCAACCAACTGACACGCAGAGATCTATTTCACAGGATCAGAGCAGCTTCTCGTGAGCAGTGTTTGTCTGCCAGCTTTCGAAGCTAAAAAGCTGATTTGATAACTGCACCTGCCGCTCATTAAATAGCTGTGCGGCGGGGCGGCGCCGGCAGATGCAATTATCTGCATGCCAAGTTCATTGGCGTTTTAAAGGTTTCTCGAAGCAGATAGGTCACCCGCGAAGCGGTTCCCAATTCGTCGGTCACGACGTGACGTCGTAGTGACCGACTGAAAGGGAACTACAGAAGATTCAAGTTTTAAATAGGAAAAATTATCAAAACTCTTTGGTCATTTTTTAACGCGATGCTAATGGTGGTGTTGTAGTTCTCGAGACCGGTCTTGGTCTCGTCTTGGAATCGACCGCATTTTACTCGGTCTCTTCTCGGTCTCAGACAAAGAGGACTCAGAATTTTATTTCAAGACCGGTCTAGACCACAACTGATGGCACATCACAAATGTATTTTTATTATTAATTTTATGCAGTTTATTCTGGTTTGGCATATGATGTTGGCATTGTTTAAGCATTGTTTAAGTTTCTCCCAATGACAATTTTTCTAATTTTATTACTAAAAACACCTGCATTGTGTTAAGTGGAAAAGCCATGGAAAGACAGTTCAGAATAAATGGTTGATTTCAGCTCTTTAGTGTTTGTTCACTTTTATTTGCTTATAGACAAAGATAAATTCCCACGTATCTGCAATGCCTTTGATTATTTTATCTCTGACAAGACGTGCCTAATATTCCACATTTTATCATAAGTGTTTTAATGCAGTGACTTGCACTGGTCTTGATCTTGTCTTGGTCTCGGCCTGTCTTGGTCTTGGTCTTGAGTTGGTCTCGACCCTTTAAAGTCTTGGTCTTGTCTCAGTCTCTGCCTGTCTTGGTCTTGGTCATGACTTGGTCTCGGTTTAGGTGGTCTTGCCTACTACACTAGCTAATGGTCTAATCAGATTCAATGGGTTGTGCTAAGCTATGCTAAAAGACCAAGAGATCAGCTGAATGGATTCCAAAATGGTAAAAAATCAAAAGTTTAAATCAAGGGAAGTTGGAAAATTAGCCTATTTTCAAAATAGAGTGTCCCTTTAACATCAAGTCCTGCACTCTATTCCTGCATGTTTTAAAACTGAAACCAAAGATCTGCATGTTAATGAACACGCATCTTTGTATAGGTTAAGCATTTAGGGCGCTACACCTCTCAGAAAATGTACAAATAATGATCATTTTAGATGTTTAATGACTATTTATAGTAGGGTGCATAACGATTAATCGCGATTAATCTAGAATAAAAGTTTTTGTTTACAGCATATATGTGTGTGAACTGTGTGTATAATAACTTTGTGTAGATAAATGCACACACATGCATGTATATATTTATGAAATGTTTACATGTGTATATACATTTGTATATTTATGTATAATTTATATTATAAATACTTAATATATACATATATTTTTTTTCTTAAAATTATACATGTATGTGTGCATATTTATTTATACATCATTATTATACACAGTTCAAATACATATATGATGTAAACAAAAACTTTTATTCTGCTATAGATTAATCGCGATTAATCGTTATGCATCCATTATTTAGAGCATTGACATCGCTAGACGAGGGCTTAATGTACGGATTTTTATTGAGGGCTTAATGTACGGATTTTTATAAAAACCTCAATCTACATTTCATACTTACTTTTGTCTCTAGTTCAAAATTGCACTGTGTGCATTACGACTCATTTTGCCAGCACGGGTCACATTTAATGTTAACAAAAGCAACCTGTAAAGTGTTACCAACTTAGTTTTCTGAATTATATCTGTAAATAAACTGTATGAATTTTAGTAAATTAAGATTAAAAAAATACATAGTTCTCGATTTCCATCGTGCATAGTCTGTCTTAGATCATTTATTCTTCCTTATTTTCTTCCGTGTTTTCTTGTGTAGCACCTTGGCCATGGAGAAAATTTTGTTTCACCTTGTACAAGCTGTACATGCTTGAAATGACAACAAAGCTACTCTGACTCTGTTGACTTATATTGTGATGCCCTAGAAGAAGATGTAAAGCACACCAGAGATACTCAAGCATATACAAGGCTTAGTTGTTATTTTCTCTCTGTTTCAGTGCCAGAGACTCTAGGAGGAGATCAGCTGACAGCTCGTGTTGTAGAGCTGAGTCCATGGGTGGAATACGAATTCAGAGTTCTGGCCACAAACTCCATAGGCACGGGTGAACCCAGCAAGCCCTCACAAAAAATAAAGACCAAAGACGCATGTGAGTACTACTCACTAGTATGTTTGGCATAGATATATATACTGTATACCTACAGTAAAGGTTAAATCTTAAATGTTAAGTTAAGCTAACTTCACTGTTAACTACAAAGTAAGACAATCCCCTCATGTAGTTTACAGGATTGTCTTTATAGTACAAGGCACAATTTCTACTTGTTTTGATAAGATAAATAGAGGAGTCCTTCAAAAGCATGACTTCTGTTGTGTCTTATCTACTCTTATCTTTTTTTTATAAACGCTGCAGTGCCAAGGACGACCCCAGCAAGAGTTAGCGGTGGAGGTGGCAGTCGCTCTGAGCTTGTCATCACATGGGAGGTAACCGCACATTTAAGTGCATGCAGTTAAGTGTCAACTGTGGACCGTCCACTAGCCTGTATCATTGGCCCTTGTTTAAAATGCAGTTTAGTCAAGCAGAGAAAATGTTTATGGATTTTAGCATTTTGAAATCTTAAAAGAGAGAAAATATGCTCAAGCACCGTGAAAGGGGTTCAACAGTCTGAGCTGAAGCCTTTGGTATAAACTGCTATGATATTATTATCTCCCATTCTGTCCCTCACACACTGCAACGATCGATCGATCTATCCATCCATCCATCACGGTTTTAAATGTGTGGTTCTTCAGCCAGTGCCTGAAGAGCTGCAGTGCGGTCCAGGGTTCGGCTACGTGGTCGCTTTTCGTCCTCTTGGTGGTCAGAACTGGATGCAGGCGGCCGTGACTTCCCCTGATGCATCCAGATATATCTTCAAAAACGATAGCATTCCACCCTTCTCACCGTTTCATGTGAAAGTGGGAGTTTATAACAACAGAGGAGAAGGTCCTTTTGGACCCATCACCACAATATACTCAGCAGAAGATGGTAAGAGACACTACTTACATAAACTAGTTGTGTCGTTGTCCTGTTAGCTTGAAGGTTAAGAAATGTTTTGGGGAATGGTGGGTAGGGATGCATATCAATTAATCGCGATTAATCTATAGCAGAATAAAAGTTTTTGTTTGCATCATATATGTGTGTGTACTGTGTATGATAGCTTTGTATAGTTAAATGCACACACATGCATGTATATATTTAAGCAATGTTTACATGTGTATATACATTTGTATATTTATGTATAATTTATATTATATATAAATATAAATACTTAATATATAAATATATTTTTTTCTTAAAATTATACATGCATGTGTGCATATTTATATATACATAATTATTATACACAGTTCACACACATATATGATGTAAACAAAAACTTTTATTCTGCTATAGATTAATCGCGATTAATTGATATGCATCCCTAATGGTGGGATACAGGGTTGCATCTGGTGCCACAAGTAGAGTATTATGTTATGTGGACTGTCAAACGATTAATCGCAAACAAATAAAAGTTTCTGTTTGCATAATTTATGTGTGTGCACTGTTTGTAATAATTATGCATATATAAATACACATTGATTCATGTATGTATTTAAGAAACATTTACATGTGTGTGTATATATAATTTAGATAATAAGTATAAAATGATATATAAATAACATTTTTCTTTAATTTATTTATCTATGTGTGTGTATTTATGTAAGGAATAATTGACGACGGGCTGTTGAATTATAAGAAAATAATGCATACCCAAGGTGGTAATGTGGCACGCATTACACCGTGGGTGTGCATTATTTTCAAATAATTTAAAGGACCGGAGTCCATTATTCCTCTTATACCACGGTTACCACAAACATTGCTCTGGTGCCTATTTTTAAGACATTTGACAGGTTAGGTGTGCTTTTATTAAAAAATAATCAATAATCAATAATCAACCCATTGAACATTTCTCAGCCAATCAGAATAAATCATAGTTGCCACACATATATTATGCAAACTTATATTTTATTTTTATCATGGATTTTTTAATAAAAGTAAGATGTTACAATAATGATTATTCTGACCGCAGAGCCGAGTCGCGCACCCGGTCGAGTCCGTGTCAAGAGCTTGTCAGCATCAGAAGTGGAGGTCAGCTGGAAACCTCTACCATGGAGCACCAGTAGGACGCGCATTATGGGTTATGAGGTGAAGAAACAGAACCAAAGCATTTTAACTCTTTTCCTGCCTGCGTTTTTTATTGCCATTGTTTTGCATTGTTTCCTATACATTGATTTTACTTGGGCGGGCCGTCCAGGTGCAGTGAGGAAAATGGGTATTTGAGCGCCCTGCTGTTTTGCAGGTTCTCCCACTTGGAGGTCGTGGGGGGGTCTGAGGTTGTCATTGTAGGTGCATGTCCACTGTGAGAGACATAATCTAAAAAAAAATCACAGAAAACACAAAGTATGATTTTTTTACTATTTATTTGTATGATACAGCTGCAAATAAGTATTTGAACACCTGAGAAAGTCAATGTTAATATTTGGTACAGAAGCCTTTGTTTGCAATTACAGAGGTCAAACGTTTGCTGTAGTTTTTCACCAGGTTTAAACACACTGCAGGAGGGATTTTGGCCCACTCCTCCACACAGATCTTCTCCAGATCAGTCAGATTTCTGACCTGTCGCTGAGAAACACAGAGTTTGAGCTCCCTCCAAAGATTCTCTATTGGGTTTAGGTATGGAGACTGGCTAGGCACGCCAGAACCTTGATATGCTTCTTACAGAGCCACTCCTTGGTTATCCTGGCTGTGTGCTTCGGGGCATTGTCATGTTGAAAGACCCAGCCTAAACCCATCTTCGCTCTAACTGAGGGAAGGAGGTTGTTCCCCAAAATCTTGCAATACATGGCCCCGGTCATCCTATCCTTAATACAGTGCAGTCGCCCTGTCCCATGTGCAGGAAAACACCCCCAAAGCATGATGCTACCACCTCTATGCTTCACAGTAGGGATGGTGTTCTTGGGATGGTACTCATCATTCTTCTTCCTCCAAACACTTTTAGTGGAATTATAACCAGAAAGTTCTATTTTAGTCTCATCTGACCACATGACTTTCTCCCATGACTTCTCTGGATTATCCAAATGGTCATTGGCAAACTTAAGACGGGCCTGGACATGTGCTGGTTTAAGCAGGGAAACCTTCCGTGTCATGCACAATTTCAAACCATGACGTCTTCGTGTATTACCAACAGTAACCTTGGAAACGGTGGTCTCAGCTCTTTTCAGGTCATTGACCAGCTCCTCCCGAGTAGTTCTGGGCTGATTTCTCACCTTTCTTAGGATCATTGAGACCCCACAAGGTGAGATTTTGCATGGAGCCCCAGTCCGAGGGAGATTGACAGTCATGTTTAGCTTCTTCCATTTTCTAATGATTGCTCCAACAGTGGACCTTTTGTCACCAAGCTGCTTGGCAATTTCCCCGTAGCCCTTTCCAGCCTTGTGGAGGTGTACAATTTTATCTCTAGTCTCTTTGGACAGCTCTTTGGTATTGGCCATGTTAGTAGTTGGACTCTTACTGATTGTATGGGGTGGACAGGTGTCTAACGACCTCAAACAGGTACATCTAATGTAGGATAATAAATGGAGTGGAGGTGGACATTTTAAAGGCAGACTAACAGGTCTTTGAGGGTCAGAATTCTGGCTGATAGACAGGTGTTCAGATACTTGTTTGCAGCTGTATCATACAAATGAATAGGTAGAGGGATCATACATTGTGATTTCTGAATTTTTTTTGGATTGTGTCTCTCACTGTAGACATGCACCTACGATGACAATTTCAGACCCCTTCATGATTTCTTGGTGGGAGGGCTTGCGGAGTGGCAGGGTGTTCAAATGCTTATTTTCCTCACTGTATATTAACAACCACCCAAGTATATAACCGCCCATCATATTTCATTGTATCACATTGTATCCTTACATGTTTCTGAACTTGAGCCGAGTTGTCTGCACTATACACAATCTATAATAAAACTATCATTTGCATTTAAAACTGCCCAGAAAACACAGACATTTGATGCCGTTTTACCGCCCGCGACTCGTGACCCGGTTGGGACCGCCCCATTTTAACGGAATCCAGCTTGCTTTAAATAAACACACTTGCACAACTCCGATGCTATCTCAGAGAAACAAACTATGGGCCAGATTTACTAACAGCTTACTTTTTGCGACTGATCTTATATGCATTTCTAGGAGTTTCCCTTTCAGACGCGAAATTTACGGGAGGAGATTATTTAAATGATTCATGATGAACGCTAAATGAACATGATTTAATAATAACAATTAAGATTAACATGTTGATCGCTTGTCTGGTTAGGACATGCCGTTACAAAATTGTGGCTGATATTGACAGTTGATTGTGAATTTCAGCTGAGGTACTGGAGTACAAAAGCTAAAGCGGACACAGCCAGTGTAATGAGGACTGTGGGAAACAGGACGTCAGCTGTTATTCGTGGACTGGACCCGAGCAGTACATACTACATCAAACTCAAAGCCTATAATACTGCTGGTGTTGGGCCTGACAGTGCTGTGGTCAATGTCACTACAAAAAGACCCCGTGAGTGTGCTATTGCGTTTAAATTTCAGCAGCTTTTGCTGTAGTCTCACAGTTTTGTCTTAAATGTATTTTCTCTACTCTTTCATGACTTGCTCCAGCACCAAGCCAGTCTCCAGCAAAAGTCATGTGGAATACCACAGACTCCAAACTCATCCTCAGATGGGATCATGTTAAGGCTTTGGAGAATGAATCTGAAGTTATGGGCTATAAGGTATGAACACACTTACATCATCACATCTGTATTTGACAACTAGGGTTGTAGCTTCACTATGCGTTTCGAAAGGGAGGGGTGAGCTGTGGCAACCTGATCTCACGAATTTCCGTGGCATAGTCACGGAATTTTGTGCTCATTTTTCCGTGGCATTCTCACGGATCTCAGCATTTTTCCGTGGCCCTGCTACGGACTGTCTTTTTCCGTGGCATACTCACGGATTGGTTACTCAACTGTTTTGTCCTATTTTCTTACCATTTTCGCTGCGGTTTACGGTTAGATTTACATGAAATGACATCCCTACCCAAACCCAACTCTAACCCCAACGCCAGGTGACAATTATTTAAAGTTTAGAAAATATAAAAGAATAAATCAGAAAAAATAGTATAAACCAATAGTTAATGTGACATACTAACGCAAACACCAAATCTAACCCTAAACCGAAGCGAAAATGGTTTGAAAATAGGAAAAAGCAGTTGAGTAACCACTCCGTGAGAATGCCACGGAAAAAGACAGTCCGTAGCAGGGCCACGGAAAAATGCGGAGATCCGTGAAAAATGAGCACAAAATTCCGTGACTATCCCACGGAACTTTGTGAGATCATGTTGCGCTGTGGACACAATCTCACTGCTAGATGTCGCTAGAAGTCCCACATTGCACCTTTGAGATAAATAAAACTGCATGTAGTAACCGAGGTACAGTATAAGCAAACTAACGGTCAACTATAGGCCATTAAATATTAAAGCACACGTGAGGTGTAACAATGTTATTAATATTCAATAACTCTACACTCTGTTGTCATTTAATCTCTACATATACACTGAGTTGTAAAGCTGCTGTTTTTGAAGGTCATGTACAAGCAGAGCAGACAGAGTCGACCCAGCGTGGTGGAGACTAACAACACATCTCTTGAGCTCTCATTACCTGTGGATGAGGATTACATTATCCAGATTAAACCGGTCAGTGAGGGAGGAGAGGGAAGCAGCAGCAGGCAAATCACCATTCCCAGGATAGCAGGTTTGAAATGATGGCCTTTATATTTATTAACATTGTGAGCTATAATGTTCACTCAGCACTCTTTAATTGTTTTGTTTGTTTGATTTATTGTGAATTATTTGATTGTATTTTTACAGTCGCACATGCAATCGGATTAGCCCCGGAAAAGAAAGCACTACCATCACTCGTAGCACTAGCACTCTGTACGGTCAGGACATTATTATGACAGCAGAACCAAACCCAACCATTACCAAAATCCACCACAAGGGGGTCCAGTATGTTGTACACACAGACTCTTCAGATTGAAAGTTTTCCTCTCGTTTTTTTAAAGAGGAAGTTTGCTATCCCGGATTACTGACACCAAAGCTGCTAAGACAATGGAGTTACTGAATCGTTTTGGGGACGAATGGAGTGATTTGTATATCGTTTTGATAGATGTTACCTATTTTGCTCCTGGCTAGGAACTGGACATTCAAGGTTCATAAAATGCCATGGATTCACATGCAAGGAAAGTCGAATCCATATTCATCCATTAGACTGTTGGCAGCGGAGAACCACGCAAATGCCTTTTCTATAGCAACCCTGAGACTGCTCAATGAACTCTGCTAAACTGCCATACCTCAGACATCTTCATCAAAGGACTTTGATCTAACCTGATGTTCCTCATCAACATACTCCATCAACTGTCCTCAAATCAGACAGAGTTTACAGTATTGACATGGCCCGTGTCTGTTTAAATGATAAAGTCGATGCTGCTGGCCTTACATACAGAAAGAGCTGGTCGTTCCTTCAAGCAAGCACTAAGATCTTTGTTTTGTTAGTGCGTGCCTGTATGATGAGAAGCGCTATGTAAGATATCCTCAGGACCAGAACAGCCTTAAATAGTTGTCATTACACTGCAAAAAAAATGACTTTCTTACTTAGTATTTTTGTCTTGTTTTCAGTAGAAATATCTAAAAATTCAAGATGTATTTTCTTGATGAGCAAAATGACCTAAGAAAATAATACTAGTTTTTATACAAAAAAATGTGCAATTTAAGTGAATTTGTGCTTAAAACAAGCAAAAATTACTGCCAATGGAGTGAGAAAATTTTACTTGAATTAAGTGTTTAAGAAAAAAGAAATCTTATTTCACAATTTTTTTTCTCACCCCATTGGCAGATAATTTTGCTTAAATTGTCTATTATTTGTCTTAAAACTGGTGTTGTTTTCTTGGGTCGTTTTGCTCATCAAGAAAAAGCATCTTAATTTAAGAATTTTTAGATATTTCTGCTGAAAGCAGGACGGAGATACTAAGTAAGAAAGTCATTTTTTTCATTGTATTTCTGTTTAATTGTTTATTTTCTGTATTTTCCTTTCATTTGATTGTTAAAAAAAACTAGCACTATTCTGTTGAGGGTGCGTTCAATAGGCAATGTCTGTGGTCACTAAATACCTGAAAATGCTTAAGTTATTTTGTTTTCAAGCTGTTTAGCATGAACTGGCTCTGTAGTCGCTTGAAATACAGTTTGAATGGATTGTCTGCTTTTAATAAAAGAAATACGAGTTGTTTGAAGATTTCTACGGGTTAGTCGCCTCGATTTCTACTCCTGCTAAATACTACATTCAGAAATGCAAATGTACGTGTAATGCTCTAGTTTGTGTAAAAAAAAAAGTCTTTTGATTCGACAGGAAAAGATGAAAACAGACAAGAGATCCAACTGCAAGTCCAACAGCTTTATCATACAATATAATTGGTAATGAACTTATCCACGTCCTTTTCAAAGTTTCATCTGCAAATAAAGTAATAGTTGGTCTGTTGCTTCTTGTGATTGTAGAAGAGTAAAGAAAAGGAATGAAAAAAGTGCTTTGACTGCTACAAAATGAAAACAAGGGACAAGGTGTTCTCTTAATCTTCTCTGTGTAGATGACAAGTAATGGTCCCTGGAGTGCGAGCATCAATGAAGTTTTCAGATGAGACTATTCGTACAGAGTAACGGTGCAGTAACACAAAGCAGAGATTCTCCAGTCCACGCTTGCCTTGTCTGTGCAATACAAAAGTGGAAACACGTTAGTACTATGAGCTACAGTTATGTGAACTTCTTGTTCATACTACACTCAGCAAAATGCACTCACATTTTGTAACGTTCTCAATATCAGCAGGGTCCTGGAGGATCTTTGACAGGCCTTCCAACAGCATGAAGCTTTGATGTAGCGATAGGCGATGACTTCTGTCTGCTGAAACATCTTATTTAGTGCCGCTGACTGCACCGGTAACACACAGTGTTTTTCTTAAACAAATGCTTGATAAATATCTTAAAGGCATAGTTGACCAAACAATTTTCATTCTGTCATCATCATTAACTTACCCTCAAAGTTGTTTCGATGTTTGTAACCAAGCAGATTTGGGGCACTATTGACTTCCACAGTACACTGTAAAAAAAAAATGTCGCTGCCTTAAATTTTTTGTTCAATTAACTCAGATTAAAAAGCCAGTTTAACTTACTTTTACTTATCTTAACAAGAAAAGAGTTGCTAAAACTTAAAAAATGAAGTTACTTATTTCAACTATATTTTATAAATTATAACAACGTGTTTCTAGTAATAAATAATAGTAAGTTAAAATGACCAAAACAAAAAAAAATTTACAGTGTAGGAAAAAATAATACTGTGGAAGTCAATGGTGCCCAGATCTGTTTGTTTATTAAAGGATTAGTCCATTTTCTTAAAAAATAAATCCAGATAATTTACTCACCACCTTGTCATCCAAAATGTTGATGTCTTTCTTTGTTCAGTCGAGAAGAAATTATGTTTTTTGAGGAAAACATTTCAATCTAATTTTAATAGACTTTAAAGGTGCAATTTGTAAGAAATTTGCAGTAAAATGTCCAAAAACCACTAGGCCAGTGTTATATATTTTGTCCAGCTGATTACTATCAATATCTGTAATGTTTTCAACTACTTGTAAATCGTGAAAAAAATTGCCATTCAAAAAATTGACACAGGGCAGTGCAGTCTCCTGTCAATGACGTTAATATCCATGTGACCCTTTGTCACCGCCTTTACTGACGTAAAAACCACATGACAACAGTGGTCGAGTTGGAAAAAATAAAATGGCGGCCAAGGAAGCGACTGGAGCACAAATTTAGTGTAAATAAAGGTATATTTTCACTTTTTAATTGCATTTCTAGCGAGAAATTAGTATTGTAGTTTTCAAATATGTGATTAGTTATCACAAAAGCGCTCTCTTTTTATATTTCAAACACGCTGCCTTTGAAGTGCGTCAGAAAGCCTTTCTCTGAGCTGCCTTAATGTCTCCGAAGTCATTTCCTCATGAGGCAGCGAGGCAAACAGTCACTGCCTTGAGTTTTCAGACGTAGCCAGTGTCGTGGACAAATGCGGAACTATGCGTTAGCGCCTGTCGGGTTACGCGCTTGCTTATGGACTTATGGATCACTCTTTACTGTCTGCCGCTAGTTGTGTAAGCATAGACAGCTCCCGTAAGCATACGTGCCAACCAAACGACCCAAGTCTTTGGAAAAAAACGAGAGAAAGAATGAGGATCAATTTTTGCTTGTGTTTTACGCGATGGGCGAGTTGTTTTGTTTTCGTAACCCTTCAAAAAACGTATGCTATTATATTGATCACAACATAGACTGTAATCAGTAACATTTATAAGACTTGATTACCTTATCCGTCAACGTGATTTCTCGTTCGCTTCAGAGCGTCATTAAGCAACGCCATTTGATGTAATTGTGTTTTGGGGCCATCTAGTGGTAAAAAATTCCACGTATTCCACCTTTAATTGACCCCAATACTTATGCAGTTTTAATGCAGTTTAAAATTGCAGTTTCAACTGACCCTAAACGATCTCAAACGAGTTATAACTGAAAGTAAAGAGAAATAAAATAAAAATATGCACTTTTAACCCACAACTTCTTGTCTTCCTTCGGCTGTGTGACGAGCCAACGGGACCTCACGTAATTTCTTAATGCCGTGGAAAGGTCACGTGTTACATATATGAAACGCACATTTGCAGACCATTTTAACCACAAACTGACACAAAGACATAATTAGTATCATTCAGGGGCGTCGCTAGACCCCTTTTACTGGGGCACGTGCCCCAGTGTAAATTTTTTGTGCCCCGGTGTCTCAAATCTCAAGTTAAAATTTTAGCAGTTAACTAGTGCAATCCTTTACAAATACAATCGCGGCAAAAACGGATCTATATGCAATGTAGTTACCCAATCTACGCTTGTTAATGCAACAAAGCAGTCGCATTGACGCGTGCACGCACATCCATGTCCGCGCGCGTCTTTGCGTTCATCCCCGCGCACAAGCGCATTCAAAAGGTGACGCCACGCGAGTAAGTTTAGCTTATGAAAACATGACGAGATTTATAATAAATAATAATGCTAATCTTATTTTGACCCGATCATTATTGGCTTCTGTAGATGTACATCAGAAATGTTTTGTGCAAAGCAGGGAAATGGAAGAAGAAAGGAGAGATGATGAGTTTAAAGGGAGGTAAGATAAACTACATCCTCACCCTGTCAGGTCTCAAACATTAGAGGAAAAATCTCAGGAAAACCTTTTGTCGAGTCTATAGGATTGCATTGTTGCTGAGAAAATCAACAGATGTATGTGATATACTGTTCTGTATTTTCAGATATGAAATAAATATTTAGTTTACTAATATTAAACTCTAGGACACTAACTTACATAACAGTTGGCAGTAACTATGACTGAGATTATTTAATATAGCAGTCATAAAATGACTGGTTTCTTAAAATATTCTTGTAAAAATAAGTTATTAATCATTGCTATCATTGTATAATGTAGAAAATATTTCTCTGCTGTCATTATTTCCAAACATGTTATGCCATTTATGCCTCCAAACATATTAATAATGTTAGGTATGATTACACTTGTATATAATATACATATTATGTAATCTACATATTAGTACCTGTTGCACTGTAGAATAGTGGGTTTAGCAAAGGACATTGTATAGAAGTATTGCACACTTCTTGTACACAGCAGGCTTTCAAAACAGTCAGCAAAAAATGAGGGGCCTGTGCCCCAGTAAAGCTTTATGTCTAGCAACGCCCCTGGTATCATTCCACATACAACAATGTCGGAACGGTCCTCTTTCTCCACACTTGTAAACACTGGGGCGTTGTTTCGATACGTCATCCGTGACCTCTTGACGTACGTATTACGTAAGGTCACGCCAGCGCGTCACAGGACCGGACGAAGACGAGAAGTTGTGGTTTAAAAGTGCATATTTTTTATTTTTCTTGCCAAAAATGACAATCGTTTCACTAGATAAGACCCTTATGCCTCATTTGGGATCGTTTAGAGTCCTTTCAAACTGTGTTGAAACTGCAATTTTAAACTGCAGTTTCCCAACCCACCACACTCATGTTTCCATCACCATGATTGTATGCGCATTTTGAAGTATCACATCAAAAACAAGTGATAGAGACGACAAATTAACGATAAAAATCCCTTAAAGGCAGGATAGGCAGGAATTATCTAAAAAAACTTTTATACACCAATAATTAAAATGTAAGTACTCTGAAAAAGAGAGTATAAAAATTGAGTGTCTGTACGACTGTTTTAAACACAGCTCATTTTTCCATTCACTCCACCCCCTCCCTTCTGGGTTTCTTTTAAAGCCACGCCCCCAAAACACATGAACACGCACGGTGACCGGCTCTACTGGGAGAAGCATTTACCTCAGACGAGCGGAGAGGAAGGAGCGCAGTGCATGTAGTAACATCATGTCACAATCACATGCAACAATACACCTAACTTTATCACTAGGAATATAAACAAATAGGATGGCTTTTAGTACTCACTATTAAGCCAGTGTTTTGCATGTAAGAGTTTCCGTGATGAGAGCATTGTTGACTCTGATGAGGACTACACTCCGGAGACAATACAGCTACCGCATCGTCGACTCAAGGAAAAGCCACGCGATATTTACTCTCGTTTGATTTCTTCGTATTCCTTTTTTTGCCTCGTTTGCCTTCGCTGACTGGATATGCAGGTACTATGAGTTCTGAATGCTCTTTCTCTGCCTTACTTTTGCTCTTCCCAGAGTGCCTCGTGGACGTTCAAATCAATTGGGTGTGCGCATGTGTGGGCAGATCCTGTAGCAACAAGGGTGGTGCCATGGTCGCGAGAGAGAGTGATAGTCGCGCAAGCCAATCATTTGTTTCGTCCCGAATGGAAATAATTAACTGTGTTTAAAACAGTGGTGAGAGGTCTACAGACACTTGATTTTTATACTCTCTTTTTCAGAGTACTTACATTTTAATTATGTATTTGTATATAAAGACAGTTTAAACAATTTTGTAAAAAAAGTTTTTTTAGATAATTCCTGCCTATCCTGCCTTTAATTCACAAAAAAAGGTTTTTTTGAATCCTTTCAAAATTCACAAAATAAAAACAAATGCGAATTAGGTGCGTTTCCATAAAGTTGTTTGAGCTAATGAAGGTAGTATTGGTAACCCAGTAAACAAACCGAAGCACGCTTCCCTTACGAAAATTAACCATGGTTTTAGTACAGTTAAAACCAAAAAAACATTGTTACTGTAGTAAAACCATGGTAACCACAAAATAACCACGGCTCTGACAACCATCCCTGCTAAAAAAATAGACAAGATCACAGAAATGTTATTGGTTCTAATGGAATATGGCCCAAAACACAGTACAGTGTAGTGGTTTTAATGGCAAAAGCTAATGGTTCCTATTGATATTTTAATGGAAACCATTAGAATTTTCTGTAATTGTTTTATTGTTTTTTTTTTCAGCAGGCATGGTTTTCAAAAACTATAGTTAAAGCATGCTTAGTGTAGTAAAACCATGGTTTTGCGGATAGTAATCAATACACCATGGTTACCACATTTTAAACACAATAAAACCATGGTTAATTTTAAACAATAAACTGACATAAAGACATTAATTAGTATCATTCGACATACAATGTCGGAATGGTCCTCTTTCTCCACATTTGTAAACACTGCTGCTTAGTTTGGCATACGTCCTCCGTGACCTCTTGGTGTGACGTCGCACTGGCATGTCACAGGACTGGAGGAAGAGGAGAAGTTGTAGTTTAAAAGTGCATATTTTTTATTTTTCTTGCCAAAAATGACAATCGTTTCGCTAGATAAGACCCTTATTATGCCTCGTTTGAGTCCTTTGAAACTGCAATTTTAAACTGCATGTTCCCAACCCACCACACCAATGTTTCCATCACCATGATTGTGTGCGCATTTTGAAGTATCACATCAAAAACAAGTGAGGGAAACGACAAATTTAGGATTAAAAATCCCTTAATTCACAAAAAAAAAGTTTTTATGCTCGCTTGAGGTGGTTTTTGCTGGGTTTCCATCCAAACGTGAAGTGAATCTTTTCAAAATTCACAAAAATTAAAACAAATGCGAATTGGGTGCGTTTCCATAAAGTTATCCGAGCTAATGACGGTGGTATTCGTAACCCAGTAACCAACAGTAAACAAACCGAAGCACACTTCCCTTACGAAAATTAACCATGGTTTTAGTACAGTTAAAACCAAAAAAACATGGCAACCACAAAATAATCATGGTTTTGACAACCATGGTTTTCAAAAACTATAGTTAAACCATGGTTAGTGTAGTAAAACCATGGTTTTGGTGATAGTAATCAATACACCAAAAAAAAAATGGTTACACTTTTACCACAATAAAACCATGGTTAATTTCCGTAAGGGTTGGAAAATGGAGACATGACTGCAGTCACGATGGGGCAAGTTATTTATTTAGTTTTTAATGTAGTTATTAATAGTGCAGCTTGTAATTGCCAAAATAAATGTTGGGCACATAAGAAATGCAGTTTTTTTTTTTCAGATCAAGGACATTATGACGACAGCGAGCCTCATAGGATAAAGCAGTGGTTCTCAAACTGGGGGCCGCGAGATGGTGCCAGGGGGGCCCCAGCTTTATGACATTTTATAAAATAAATTAATTTATAATGAATTCTAGGTAATTAAACCTAAAAGAATAAGGCTACTAACCAACTGCACTACTTTGTATAGTATAATTTTGTTGTTTTTTTATTAAAATGTTATGTTTTAAAACAAATTTGTCATAAATTTTCTTAGGGGGGCCACGAAGGAATGCACCGTATATAAGGGGGGCCGCACGCTGAAAAGGTTTGAGAACCACTGGGATAAAGACAATGACAGCAGCTGGAACAGACGATGGGTTTAATGTTCTCGTCAGAATTTATTCTGCAAATGCGTTTCCAGCCCCCATTATTCGCATCATCTCTTTATCGCATAAGGGATTTTTATTCGAAATTTAGCGTTTCTATCACTCGTTTCGGATGCGATACTTTAAATGCACATAAAATAATGGTGATGAAAACATAACTAATTTATGCGAAAAAAAGAATAAATTCTAATAATGCGAGATGAAAAGGTTTTTGCCAAAGAAATTATGACCTGAACATTAAACCCACGTGACTGATCTTCTAGCCGTTTCCGCTGGAGTTGTCTTTACCATATATGGTGCTCGACGTTGCAATGTTTTTGCTGCTAGTGCCTTCATCAAAAATTCATATTTTTTTCTTCTGTACACAGAATTCAGTTTTGGAATTACAAGCTGCACGGCTAATAAATTAATAACTTGCCTCATAATGACATTTTCACGCGTACTTTGTTTTGTTTACTGTTGGTTGCTAGGTTACCAATACCACCGTCATTCGCTCAAACAACCCGCCACCACCACCTCTCTTCGGAGGACAACTTTATTATTTATTTTTTTTAATAAAAAACAACTTGATGTAAACACCTAATTGGCATTTTTTTGTTTTTTCTTTTTTTTTGCGAATGATAAGCTTAACCTTAGTCCCGTCCAGAGCACTACACCTAGAGTTAGGAAACAAGCATTTAAAGTCACTTTCCATAGTTTGTTTCCTAATATATATGTAGCGTTTCGTTTCTAAAATATTTTTGCTTTTTGGCTCCGTTTACATGACGCAAAAAATTATAAAAATAAAAAACATGTAAATTTCATTATCACATTAACAATAAAAAAGTGATAAATAAATCTTTATGCCTCATAAGGTAAACATGTTTCCTCTCCTACCTGTCCAGCAGTGTTTCTCACTAGTGTTTTAAGGCTTACCGTTCTTCCCTTCATTCTTACAGAATAACTGACTTAACGCTCTGCAAAAAGAATAACTGACTCAACGTTCTGCAAACTGCGCTTATATAGCCTGAGAGTTGGCGGTCTTTGTTGCGTCATACATGACGTCATTGAAAGAACACGCCTGTGTCACATGGACAACCACCACAGAACTGAATGTGAAGGCCAGGTGAAGGAACTTTAAACTTTTGCAATAAATCACTAAGACAAGAGTTTGCTGTTAGTCAAGACTTTTCAAAACCATGAAGAAAAATACAATATTCCTATCTGGAAATAAACATATGTGTAAATATATAAACAATTAAATAAACAAATACATAAATAAATCTGGCACCACAGCTGTCATGATATTGTTCCCGGTGGTTTGCAGTGAATCCATGCATTTTTTTTTAAACACAAAATTATGTTTATAAACACACCATGTCGCAACTGTTATACGGTGGAAAATTTTAACTATGTAATCATCAACTGTGTTAATGGTTTAAAAATATTTTTATATTGATTTTCAGAATATATATTTTAAATCTTACAGGTATAAGTTCAGCGGATATGAATGTGTTAAACTTAAAATGTATCCTATAATAATAAAATGAGTTTAATGGAAAAAAAACCATTTCTATTTTCTGTTTTCCTTCTTATCTTGAAATGTACCCTCAGTTCTGGAATGGGCCATATTTAATGCTTTATTCTGTATTCATATGTCTTCAACATGCGAAGTACAACATCTCAAGACTACAGGATAATAATAACCAAAGGCTGCATTTATACAGTTTCAGACAGAACACAAGTGTGGAAAAAAGCGTCACTGATCAAACCAAACCCCCAACCACAAGTGTGCAGCCCAAAGTCACAAAAGTCAACTTGACGATCTTATTTTATGTGTGCATTACATTTTAGTGTTGGTTCTTTTCCCAAACTCATTATAAAATATATTTTTGTCTTTAAACCACTAGAGGGCAGTGCAGTATAAGCAATACAGAATGTTTTAGTAAGATTACTTCTTTTAGTATCTACATCCCAACAAACAGTATCTGAGTGCTTTTAAAAATAGACTGAACAAGTGGATGGATCATTTTTATTTTTTGAACACTGTACAGCAAACACACAAAATCAAGCAGTAGAAAGTACCAGATAGCAGTGTAAACAGAAGTGAAATCTCAGGGCAACCAATGCTGAAGACAACTTTTCATGTTTTATCCAGAGTTCATTTTCTATGCTACATGTACAGCAAGAACAAGGACACTGCCTTGTAATGAGACAAAACTGACAAATGCTGAATGCTGTGGTTGATCCAACCGTCAACCTTTACATGGCACTTCTTTATATTCACAAACAGCATCCAAGTCTTCAAAAATCAGTGACTACGAGCTTAAGGTATGGTGTATTCAAGTCTCATTTTTAATATTTGTACGTTGTGTATAAGATGTCAAAATATTCACATAGTGCACCAGCCCGTCCTGAACCGATCCTATACATACACAACAGCAAGCCTTCACCATGTTAGCAAATATTACCAAGAGCTTTCCTGGCATTCGTTTGTCGTAATAAAGTCTGCTAGTTTTTTATTTATTTATTTGGCAATACACGTCATAAATCATTCATCCAGATAACACTACAACACATACACATCCTGACTCAAGACTTCTACTGCTTTAGGAACGTTTGTTAAGAGTATCATGGCTCACAGGTCACACTGCACTGAAAACCAAGCCACAGGCTCATGACATTCATCACACAATAAGGTATCATATCTTACAAATCAGAACCTTTTGAAGTTGTTAAAAATCATTTCGTCACTGGCACAGCATTGCATGAGAGGGAACAGATTAAAAATAATCACAAGTCTTGAAATCTTGCGGGGCAGCTGGGAATTTAATAAAATGAAATCGGCTTGTTAGAAATGAATGATCTTCGAATGTCTAGGTCTAAATGCACATGCATATAACACATTAGTTAAATATATTACAGCACGGGGCTATTAAATGCTTTATTCTGATTGGTTGAGAAATGTCCCATGGGTATGCATTATTGCACACCTATACAAATGTCTTCAATAACCACCAGAGCAATGTCTGTGGTAACCGTGGTATAAGCAGAATAATTCCCGGTCCTTTGAATTCTTTGAAAATAATGCACACTGCGGTGAATCATCCCGGCATTATTTGTAAATAATTCAACGGCCTGTCGTCAATTATTACTTATGTGTTTGGCATGTATCTAAATTTTCAATATGGGTTTTAAATATGGATGCACCCATATATTGGCCTAAAAATCGGTATCGGCAGATAATAGCATTTTCTCCACTATCGTACATCGGCCGATTGTTTAAAAACATGATATATTAAAAAAGACTCATACTGTGTAATTATTTTGAATTAGGTGACAATGACAACAGAATTGAAGTTTGTACGCTCTGCACTAATATGATTTCATGACCTCATAATTTTAAAACAAGGAGTAAAAATTTAAACTATTTGTATCTATCGGTATTGGTAGATGGCATTCTAAGTAATAAAATATCGGTATTGGCACATCCCTAATTTTAAATGTTTCACCTAACAATAGGTATAGAAGATGGCATATTAGAGCATTCAGCAAGCGTTTTGTATTTTGTGTCGTGCATTTAAAAACCAGGTTAAACATGCACTGTAAACTAACTCCATGATGCACTTAAATTTTGAAGTTTAATTTACTTGACTTTACTTAACTTGAAAATACAATCAATTTAAACATTCTTGACTAGTGAGGAGTGGGTATAAAATTTGTTTATGTTATTTCAACTTTATTTATATAAATTATTCAAGACAGTTGAAATTAATTGTAATTTAAAAATGTAAAATGTATTAAACTTAAAAATTTAAGTGCAACAATGAATTTTACAGTGTGAGGATATTTCGTATTTAACCCTCAAGTGCTGTTAATAAAAACTGCACTAATCTGCTGTTAGTGGACAAATTTGGGCACTTTGTGATTCCCTTTAAATTTTCCATTTAAATCTTTTGAAACTATCTTTTTTCTTTTTAATAAATAAAAACTTTCAAGCTATGCTTTCACATGCGCGTGCGATAGTTTCACGTGCGTGCGCGATGGCTTCACGTGAGCACGCGAAACTAAACTAAAAAGAATTCTGCACATTTTGCGTGAGCACATGAAACCAAACTTTAGATTTTTCCTACTCCAATGTCACCTTAGGGGCTTGGTAGATTACAACTAATTCATGCATTTATTTGGTGATTTTTTTCAATTTTTTTTATTGTAAAGTAAGCATTTTTTTGTTTTTCACCCAAAATTCTCACAAAAACATGATTTGATTACTACGGAGCCCCTAAGGAGACATGGGGCAAAAATTTAATAAAGCCCAGTTTCGCGTGTGCACACGAAACTATCGCATGCTCACGTGTAACTATCGCGTGCGCACGTGAAACCATCGCATACGCACGTGAAACTATCGCATACGCACGTGAAACCATCGCGCACGGACGCGAAACTCTCGCTTTCACATGCGCGTGCGACAGTTTCACGTGCGTGCGCGACGGCCCCACGTGAGCAAGTGAAACTAAACTAAAAAGAATTCTGCACATGAAGGTTCCGCGTGAGCACATGAAACCAAACTTTAGATTTTCTCTACTCCAATGTCACCTTAGGTAGGGCGACCACACGTGCCACTCCCCCCGGACGCACCCCGTCCAGGACTTCGGTGCGTCCCCCGGAAGTCGCATTTGTTGACCGCACACGCCATTCAGTTAAAAACATAAGATATACAATTGTAGTTTCATTCTTACCTTAAAATGTAACGATTGCTTTTTGTAATAATAATAATAATCCTCTATGATGTATGCGGTCGACAAATACGACCTCCGGAAGACGAACAAAAAGTCCCAGACGGGATGCGTCCGGGAAGAACGGCACGCACGGTCACCCCACCCTAGGGGCTCGGTAGATTACAACTAATTCAGGTCACTAATTAAATCACAGTAAAAACCTTTGAATGTCACTTTTGTTTTTTGTGACATCTGTTGTGATTAAAATAGCAATTACATTAAAATATAAATGTATATTTTTAATGTTATTTTTACATAAAATGCACTTAATAAAAGATGTTCATAAAAATCTTTATTCCACTAATTAAATCACAGTATACACCCCTAAAATATGTTCCACTTTTGTTTTTTTGTGACATCTGATGGAATCAAAATAGCATTTCATGTAATTCAATTTCATGTAATTTCAATGGCTGTATGACTCACTGGCTGAAATCTATACACCAATGTTGTACCAAACTTAACCTAGATTTTACCACAAGTTAAAATTGTTGAATTAAAAAAGACATGTTGGATACGGCTGTGCAAAGATGCCATAATATGCTTACAGACAAATCTGACTGTGTTAAGTAAAAGATAACAAGAGAAAGAAATAACTTATTTGCAGAATCAAACATCAAATTTCAAGAGATCCAGGGTCTCTTCTACAGTAAACCTCTTTGCCTTTGTGCTGCTAAAGAATGAGATAAAAACGTTAACTTTAGCAATGTTTTACCTGAAAGCATTATCAAATCTTGCAGTGGGACTTTGATCTCTCTTTGAAGTGTACATTTGTGTGAATGTTGGTCACATTGGGGATGTTGTGTTTTTTTATTTATTATTAATATTACATTTATTATTCATATTAATATTGTTATTTATGAGTAATATTGTTATTTATTATTAATATTATTATTTATTATTAATATTATTATTTATAATTTATTAATGGTTATTAAACAAATAAAAAAATGCTGAAAATTTTTGTAATTTTTCCATTTATTTCATATGGGTGCCCCAAAATGGGCACTATAAGCATATTAAGGAGTTTAATGATGTCCAACGTTTTTGGGTGCGTTTATGTGGAAAATTCAGGAAAAGTTGCCAAGTTTTGTACAGATGTATCAGAATAAGAGAAAAAAGTTATATAAAAAACAAAATAATTTTGCCCAAATTTGTCCCCAACATCACTTGAGGATTAAGATCTTAAAGTTTGATTTGTTTGTAACTACTAAGCCCCAAAATATCATAGAAATAAAAGTTATTTAGTTGCACCTATAAAACTAATACAGCAGTTATTTATTAAGAGGAATTTACAGGATAGAAGTGTATAAATCTAATTTGCCTGTGTTACATTCAATATGGAAATAAATACCTTTCAATGTTTGGCCGTTATACTTAAATCCAGAATATGATCTGTTCATTTCTGGTCTCGAACGTCGACCCAGTTAGTTTGACTGTCTATGAAAATGTTTAACCCTGCTTTGCCACATGCAGATGAGGTTCACAATCTAATGACGGCAACATAACATTCGTGGATCAAAAAAAGTATGAACATACACTAGCTATCACATTAGGCTTTTCTCTACAGGTCGGTGTTTGCAAAATACTTCATGTAACATCTCAATGAGCTCTAAAGAAACTACTCAGCACGCACTACTGTCACTCCACTTAGTGTAATCTTCAGCAATGTTCATCAAAAGCCTCGTACCTCATGCGTCAATGTCGACATTGCACTGTTAAGAGTACACTTGGTTAGTTTGGACATTCGCGAAGAAAAAGCGATAGACTACGATGCCGACTAAATCTTCTGATCGATGCGACGAGGAGACTGTCCATCCCGAGCGGTCTTAAGCCGTGGAGGCCGCCCATATGTCCATATTACCACAGCAATGTAGACACAAAGTAGAAATGACATGGGAAGGAATATGTCTGACATCTGGGAGGCAGTGTGTGTTTGTGTGTATGGGTGTTTGGATGTGTAAGTGGAAGAGTTGGTGTCCTGGGTCTTGAAGCTTGTGGCAGTCATTGAGAAACAACTTCCTGATGAAGAACTGAGAAGATCAGGACTAATGGAGAGAAAAGCAGACATAAAAAGATAATATGAACCTAAATTAATAAATGGCAGGATTACAAGATTAACTTCATTGAAAACTTGTTGTTTGCTGTTATACAATGCACTTAAAGGGGACATTTCACAAGACTTTTTTAAGATGTCAAATAATCTTTGGATCAACCTAAAAAAAAGTAAGTTACCTGGTTGCCTTAAAATTTTAAGTTGATTTGATTAAAAATACTAGGTTGAATTAACTAAAACTGAGCTAAAAATGTTAAGGCAATTAGGTAAATTTTTTAATTACAGGCTATTTACTTTTTTAAGTTGAACTAAAATTTTTTACAGTGTTGAAACAATAAGACTTGCAATAGATTTCTTTTTTAAATAACTGCAAGCTTGGCTTTGTTTGCAGTTATTTGAAAGTGTGCTTGTCAGTGGCGTCCACCTGAGCAGAGTTAACACACAGCTGGATAAACTGGTTTTGACATAAAATACATTTTAAAAATAAATGGATTAGTTGCGCACGAAGGCACTAGCGGTGACAAATACCTTTGATTCCTCGTGTGGGTCTAAAGTGGAAGATTCTGTTTCCCTGACAACCACAGCCTTGGTAACCAACATGTCAGGATGCTGTTGCCTGGCTTCTTTTATTGCCATGGCGAGCGCCTGTAAAAAGTAATTTATTTCCGAGGTTTAATAGAAGATGCGAAAACAAGCAGCTTATGTATTGGCAATATGTCTTCTGACATGCTAATTAATTTGTGCTTATTTAATAAACCACACACAGTTATAGTTTGCAGAGCTAGGCAGTCATATATAGCTATTATAGATAGATAGATAGATAGATAGATAGATAGATAGATAGATAGATAGATAGATAGATAGATAGATAGATAGATAGATAGATAGATAGATAGATAGATAGATAGATAGATAGATAGATAGATAGATAGATAGATAGATAGATAGATAGATAGATTTTCAAAGATTTCTTATAAAAACAAATAATTTTTTTCGCAAAATGCACTAAATCCATGACAAGTTTTTTTTCCAAAATGCTATAAATCTATTGAATCAATATATATAAATATGCATTCATCTTTGCCATGTTATATTCATTTAGTTGACTAGTGGTATATACTGATTAAAAAATAAACATTAATGGCATTTCCACTTACTTTGTCATATTAAGAACACTGTCATTGCTGCTGTTATTCTTGGGACGTCGTTGCTGAACTTTTTTGACAGCGATCAGCTTGTAAAATGTTTTGGTTTGATTTTCGTTGACTTTGAGTAAAATAATGTAAAGTTTTTCATAAGATCCCCTGGGGTCAATGTGTTAGCATGACAGAAGCTTGATGCTGTCCGAAGAACAAGCAACAGCGGACATTTTTCCTTTCCTTCGAGTGCCTCTCACGTAAATTATTAGATTTTGCTGGCTTACGTTTCTTCCCCGCCACAGAAAACCACCACAGGTTTATCAATGCCAACAAAAGTATTATTTTGTTTTTGTTTGTTTGTTGATCACAAAGTACAAAGTAGATGTGGAAAACTAGGATTCTGTGTGTATTCAACGCAATTGTTTACAATGCGTGTAATGGTGCGCTGTGATTTATTGCATTCTGCAGAAAAGGACAACTGGCGTTTCTCACGTTTTGGGAGAAAACGGAGAAAAGATTAATAGAATAACAAGCCGGATATTGGATTTTGGGTAAAATTAAGAATTTATTTTTAATACTGACCTGATATAATACTGATTTTGGTGGTAACAATAAAAAAAGGTGTTTATCGCGTTTTGGAACCAAACTCTTCATATAGTATCACATATATATATAGATACACATATATACATATTTCAATACTAGATGGTGTATTTATTAAATTTTTCATTTTCCAAGCAGTTCATTACAAAATGTTACAAAATTCATTATTATCAGTATTGAAAAAAATTTATGGAATCACTTCTGACTATTGGTTCTGGGTTCCCAACGCTAATCTGCACATACCTGATCTTGATCAACATCATCATCACCAGTAATGATAATCCTTTTTTCAATTCTTGTCTCTGAATAGCCTCCTTTCACCGTCTGCAAAACAAAAAGATTAAAAATAAACTTAAACTTTTACAGATCTACACTAAACATGAGGCAAAATAAGTAAGGAATAATTGATGACGAGCCTTTGAATTATTAGTAAATAATGGACACCCAAGTTGGTAATGCGGCACGATGCTTTTTTTAAATAATTCAAAGGATCAAAGTCAATTATTCCGCTTATACCACAGTTACCATAGACCATATTTTAAGTAATTTGACAGGTTAGTGCATTTTATAGAAAAATGATCAACACCCGTAAAACATTTCTCAATCAATCAGAATAAAGCACTCAACAGGCCCGTGGTATAACAAGGTGTAAATGTTTCAGATACCTTAGTAACATGAGTTGTAGTGGCTGATGTTACATTCTCAGTTACCATTAGAGGAGAACCTTCTCTTCCGAATGATCCCACGTTCACCTAAACAAGAATAAAAATCAAAAACGCAATTTTCACACAAAAACAACAGTAGACCTCACAGGTTAGCTAAAGCTACATGTATAACTCAGGGATTTGTTTGCATTGAAGAAAGCTTAAAGGGATAGTTCACCCAAAAATGAATAATTTTCTCAATATATATTTTTTTGCCATATGCTAAAATGTGTGCAGTATGCATAGGACAGTGTATAAATCAGTGCTAAAGTAAGTGTACAATAAACATTTTGTACATAGAAAGGCACAAGATATTAATATAAACAAATAATAACTAATAATATAAACTGGAAAAGGCATTGCACATTGGGATGAGTCTAACTAAATGTGGAAAAGATTATTTCACATGGCATAAATTGTTAAAATATTTAATAAGTCATTGAACAAGATTAAACAATATTATCAACAGTATTATTATGTGCACATCCGTTGAAGATCATTAGGCCAAAAATTCTATAGGTGACATTTATCGCGACTCTTAAATAGCACTTAATGCACCCTGCGTGCGATCGTATTTAAGTGCACCTTTAGGAAACGCACGTGAAAGAATAACGAATGTTTGTTAAGTAGCTCGTAAAAAGCGCTCTTAAGTGCTAAGTTAAATCGTTATCAGGAAACTGAGCCCTGAAGCCCCATTGACTTCCATAGCAGGAAAAAATAATACTATAGAAGTCTGAAGGTTTGTAACATCATGAAAGTGAGTAAATGATGACAGAATTTTCATTTTTGGGTGAACTATTCCTTTAAAGTTTGGTAATAATAATAGTAGATTTGCCGTTTAGAGATCACTTACAGGAGAAACCCTCTCTCCCATTGAGTATGCAGCCTCTCGCATGCTGCTCAAACCATGGTCCTATAACGACAAATAGAGAAGATACAATCCAGATGAGATCCACCACTCTGCATGTAAGTATCAAGACATTTTAAGAAAGTAATTACTCAGACGCATATGTAATTGAAGATAATTGATCTTCACAGCATGTTCCTCACATCATAATGTAAAGTAAGCATGATGAGCTAAAAGGTCTCTACCGGGTCTGCAATCTCCATAATGGTTGTTGTGACCTCCGAGCCATTGGGTTGCGTCTCGATCTTGACCTCAGTCTTCCTTAGAGCCTGAGAGGCGATGATCTCACTGCTCTCTCTGCTCAGAGGTTGAATCGGAGGCGAACCAGAGCTCTCACGCCTCATCAACTGGGCATTAGCTTGGTCGGTAGAGTCTTTCTTCATAGCTTGGGCAACTTTTACGGACCGCGGAGCCTTCTTGGGTACAAAAGGCTTGGAAAATATAGGAATGAGATGAAGTTATAACTGGAAGTGATCTTTAGAGTTAGGTACACAGTGGCAATCCAATGAACTTGGCAGCATATAATGAGTCATGGCGAAAGAAAATAATAAGAAGCAATGACAAATGTAACAAAAAAATGAAATCAAAGGAACCAAACCTGAACTGAGTGATATTCAACTTAAGAAGGGAGCATCAAATGGAATGGAATTAGCATCAATCATGAACTCAAATTCCAATAAAAATTGGATGCGCCCTGTAAAATGTGAAAGAAAAGAAAATGGGATGTGATTGCTATCTTCAACACAAATAAACATCCAACACCCCCAGCAGGTGATTTGGTGAGCCACTTTTGGTGAAACAGAAAGGATGGATGTCTACCTCTGGTTTACGCTCCTCCTGTGGTTTCTGCTCTACAACGGGTTTTGGTTTCTCTACGTGCCTCTGAACTTCCACAGGTCTTTCTTCATGAAAATAGATAGGATCTGCTCCCAGTATAAATGCTGGATGTGTGGGCCGGTCAGAGAAGCCAAATTCGGTGGAGATGTCTTTTTCCCCCAGCTCGGTCATGCCTCTAGAAAATTCCTCAATGCCGGTTTGAAAGTCCATGAGGACGGTGAAGTCCACCTCAGCCTCCAGGCTAGATGTTGAGCTGACAGTGATGCTCGAGCATTTGCGCTCAATGCCCAGGTGGGTCTCCTTCAGGTACAGGGAATCCAGGTCTGGGTCATCTTCTGACACCGATCCCAAGCGTCTCTCCCAAGGCTCTCTCTGAAGAAGCAGAAAAAGACCAGATCTTGGTGCAAGGAACCAGCTGTGCCACAAGATCAAATGTTGACTAAGAAATAGACAAAACAAGGCAATAATGGAGGTAACATGTTCTTCACAAGACAGGAAGCTTGTGACACATTCAGAATGGGACAACACTGTGGTGGCTGATGGTTAAAGAGTGCTAGTAGGGATGCAGATATTAGTTCGGGAAACTGAAATATTCCTCATGAAGAAGCATTACATGTCTCTGAGGAAGGATTTAGATAATAAAATGTCATTGTTATGGGTTCATGTTCCCCCTAGGTCCTAGTATGCTGCAGTTTTATATGTTTATAATTACTATAATATTTCTCAACAGAAAATTTACAAATTTGTTAGATTCATGCTAACTAAGGCAACTTTGATCTTGTTAAAACAGTGCCAGGGAATCAATGCATGTTATGGATGCAATAAATGACTATTCCATGTAGAATTTTTTAATGGGATGGTTGTTGATCATGCAATTCATTTCATGCTGTTACGGCGAGAGCTAAAGACAGGTTTTTAGCGCTTATCAAAATGTAATAGCCAGAGCTTGTGGAGGAGGTAGCTGTGAGATGAGTGGAAAAATGAGGCACCTGGGCTTCCTCCTGAGGTTCCGCATGAATTGCTGGGGTGGGTAGGGGCTCCTGGATTGTGAGATGAAATTAAAGGAAGAGCAATGCAAAGTTAGTGCACTGAAATTTGAGATAACAGGGAAGGAGCCCAGATTAGGCCCTCAACCAAAAACCAAACATTCGTAATACCACTGACCGGATACACTGTCTGATACACAGAAACAAATACGTAGGCTTAAACAGTGTAAACTAGAGCATACAGCATATTGCACCATGACAGTAAAATATATTATGGCAGCTGGGTGCAATTTTGCCACTGAATTGCCACTGAAGAGCCTTTAAACAATGAAGCAATCCGCACATTATATCTAACATTGTTATACCCAAACAGTAGTTTTTCAGGACAATCCATGTGGCTCTTCTAGTTTAAAGTCTTTCTACTGCATGAATAAAGTCTTAGCAGTAGCAAATTCTTTGTGAAGCAGTATCTGCCTCAATTGGTCTACAGAATAAAACTAAATCTCAATGGGCTTTTGGCCAAACAATTGACAAAAACCTCAAGGTTCCCTGTACTTTTATCGTAAAATAAATAATTGACTGATTCACATTATTTATAGTCAAGGGCAAATATGAAATCTTACATGTAGAAGCTGAGTATACTATCTTTAAATGGAAGCTAAAACCGTTCCTTGTTAAATCAACTTTCAGAGCCTTGCTCATGAGCAATACCGTGGCCATTTTTGAAGATCTTACTTGCACAAGCCCCTTGTTTGCAAAAATGGCCTTTAGCATAACAGCATGGTATACAGGCCTTTGATTCCTTGCAACAACCATTCCCTACATGCCTGGTAAGAGAGAACCAGAGAAAGAATGTTGGAAGGAAAGACCGCAAGTCAGGTGAAAAGTTAGTGGAACTGAAGCCTGAAGCTTAAGCGATGGAGATTATGTGGTAGATCCTAAGTGCTTTCTCAAATGCGCAAGCAGATATTGAGCTCTGGGCTGGGATAAAAAGTGGCACGTCCTCATCCAATCAGTGGTTTTAGTACCCCATACCTCTTATCAGCCAATGGTGAGATAAAAACAGACCTTTCTACTAATCTCTCCTCAGAAACAAGTGCTTATGTTTCAACGATATGTGTACTATGCAAAACTAAGATATGGATGTGCCATTTCATGCGATGTTTTAGTTCCTGTGAGTGACAAGCAGATATCAAGCAGTTGTTACCACAGGTTTCCTCTTGGAAGATTCCATGTTGGAGCTCTTGTGAAGACTGTTGCTGGAATCACTTTTGGTAATCGGTTTGGTACGTGTATCTCTTGCCCTCTGGGATTTTACAGGTGGGTAAAACGACGGAATCTGATCGAAGGCTAAAAGCGTTGAATTGTTCGGAAAGTCAAACATAGAACACGGATCTTCAAACAGAAAGTGATCTTGTTCGATACTAAGCCTGTGGTCAGCATTGTTTTTGAAATCCCGTAATTGGTGTCCGTCTTGAAGATACTGTTGACTGTGTTCTTTGACTTCCCTATTGTGACAATTATTGGACAAATCTTGCTTATCAAGCATTCCATTATCCTCTGGAACAGCAGAATTTTGGGGCTTCAAGGTATTCTTACAACCAATTTGCTCATCCTTAGACTTATTCTCTTCATCAAATGAGTCAGAACTGCTTTTTTCACGCGGTTGTCCATGTAGCTTGACTCCTTTACTGCCTTTCAACTTCTTTGACCTCTCTGGCTTTAGGGGGACTATTCGTTTCACCTCGGACTGCGATGTGTCGCTTGCAGTAGAATCGTTTCTTTGGATTGTTGAGCTTTTAGGAGCTGGATTAGGTGTTTGTTTCTGTATAGTAGTAGATCTGATGTTGTTTGCCTCTGTTTCTGTGGTTTGGTTCTCCCATTTGCTTTCATTATATCGATCTCTCATATATTTATCCACAGCTGCATTGGGAGAGGCCTCACCAAAGCTTTTCTCTACATAGCTCGCCAAATCCCGATTCTCATCTTCTCCATCGGTTACACCCATGTTTCTTTTTTTAACCCAGTGTCTCTCTGCTGCATATTCACCGTACCCATTTGCACAAAACACATTCTGTGGCAAACATCTGTCCTGCGGGTGCCCATTATCATACACTTTTTCCTCCAAAGAACCAACGCCCTGGAAATGGTTATACCTTAAAGCAGGGCTTTTAGCTCTATTTCTCAGGGGCTTCTCTGGTGATAAGACCGTTTCTGCCGAGGTCCTTTTTGCTACACTGTGATTTTCTTTTGTGTCACTGTGTGAGGTGTAGATTTTCTCTCTCATTCTGTCCTCTTCCATCTTTCTGTTGATTCCAGTGGCTAATGAAGCTACTCTAGGACTCCTGCTCTTTTCCTCTTTTTTACTGAGGGTCAGGTCTCTTTGACAACCATCTTGCTTCTCAATCAATAGGGACTCCTCTGAGGCCTATATATCAATAGAGTGAACAGTTTTAATGGCCTATCAGTGCCACAATATCTCCGCTACTGTAACTTGCATTGTGCATATCTTGCGTCAAGTGTTCGCAGGACAACCTATTGATCGCAAGAGTTAAAATTCATGTTCAAAGTTGGAGGTTATGTAAATGTTGGATGGATGTTTTGAAAAAAATAACAGGTACATTTGGTAGAAAAAAAGTTTTTGAAATGTCATTAACCTTTATTATAAGGCATTGTGTTAATACCAGTGTTAATGCCAATATTTGAGTCCAAGTCAAGTCTAAGACCAGAGAGTGTTGAGTCTCCCTAGTGGAGTCTGCCTTGACTCAGACTTGAGACTCTCTGGTCTAGGACTTGATTAGGACTCTAACTCCGGATTTCCACAGACTGCGTAACGGCTGCGGATCTGCTGCGGAACGGCGGCGGAGTCAATCGGTTTCCATTCAAGTTAATGTGTGTATTTCCACTGATTGCGTTCAAAATCCGTCACAGCTCCGGCCATCCGCAGCATTCCGGAACAAATACGCAGAGTTTCTATTTTTGCTGGATGCCGGACAGCTCCGCAGGGCGGAGCCATGACTATATCGCGTGATCATACCTTAATTTGCGAGATCTCATGTTGTGATCTGGGCTGGTCTAGCAAAACATCATAATTTAACATCATAATGTGCGGAGACAGAACTAGATATCTCGGGATCATCACGTGAATTTGCGAGACCTCATGGGTCTTCGCCACTTCAGCACGCAGCCGCTCTGCAACAAATACGGAACTGGTGGGTATTGGCGGATGGCGGAGTGCGGAGCCGTAATGCAATAAAGCCGATCTGCAGTTGCTCCGCAGTTGGTGGAAATCCGGCGTAATGAGGTGGTCTGAACTATAACACTGGTTTATACCTTTCATTTTAAAAGTAAATCCGTGTTCCACTGGGTTATTTTCAACGCAAAAGTGGGTCAAAAACGGATTAACCCAGCTGTTTATGAGTTTGTCAATCTACATTTGATGGGAGATTTCAACTGAAAATGCTGGGTTGTTTTAACCTATTCTTGGGTCAAATCTAAACATCTTTTGGGGCTAGTTTAACACAACGACTGGGCTTGACCCTTTTTGACCCAACGTTGGTTGAAAATACCTTAAATAAACGACTCCAGTTACCAGTACCACTCTCTCTATTAAAGTTTCAAACTGCTAGTGGCTCTTGACCAGAACCATGACATGAAATGGTTCAACAGCATAAACTTGAAGAAAGCCTAGTCACAAAAAACTGCATAAATAGCAAACAAATACACTGTTATTATTACTGAAATCAATCCGTATTATCCTGATCACAAATCTAAAAGCATTTACAGAACAAAAACAGCATTGATTATAAAGCATCTTGCTTTTTCAAAAGTCAGCACACCTCCCTCCTAATCTCAGCATAGACTACTCACGGATTTTTTCTCTGGAGTGCTGCCCGACGATGCTCCAGAGAGACGTTTCTCTCTGTGGACAAGTTTGCTGTTTGGCTCTCTCAGCGCTCGTTTCAGCTCATTGATGCTGGCTTGATGTTTCTGCAGCACATCTTCTGGTTTATCCAGGAACTGCTATAAAACAAACAGGTCAATAGGTAGAAGCACTTACCTTCAGCTAATGATGCCTTTCTGGAGAGCTCATTTCACTGGAGGGGTGGAAGTATTTCAGTACTGTATGGTCATTACACAGCTGTTCGTAAAAGTTTTTGTATCTTTGCCAGGTACACACTAAGTCGTACAAATATCAGGGACATGACCACGAGAATTATGCATAGTTATCGCTGGCCTCCCAGTGAAAAATGCATGTTATGAAAAATTGAAACCCCAATAAATCAATATGAAACATCACTGAAGGGCATTAAATACGAATGCAGTATGAGCTATTCTTCTGATCACTTTAAACTGGGTACTGAAAATATTTCTTTCTTTTCATTAGCACAATTTTTATAATCAAATACTATACAATATAGGGCTGGGACGATTAATCGTGATTCATACTGCTAATGTCTGTCTGATATCGATTCTGAATCGCAAAGGCGATATTATGCACAGCTCTTTCATGTATTATGGCTCTTTGATCAGTAGGAAGTCCTTTTCAATCTAATGGTGCGTTCACACTAGACGCGAATGAAGCGTTAAGTGGGAATGATTTACATATTAACTCTTTCCCTGCAATTGACGAGTTATCTCGTCAATTAAGAGTAAACATTTGCAATAAAAAATGTGTTCCTGATGAGGTTTAATGTTAATCTGTAATACCGCAATTATTCACTAGATGGCTTTATAAAAAACTGAAGCAAAAAGATATTTACAAATTTTAAACTCTGTGTATGTTTTGATAATCGTTCTGAATCTGATCTCTAACAAAATTTCTTAACAAAAATGCAATTATTTCAGCTTTTAGCTAAATTTTTTTTGTATATTTTAAGAAAAATGCCCATATTTAAGAATATAGATAGGATGAAACTTTTTTCCCGTTTAGTTTGTTTATTGTTTGTTTGTTTGAAAGCAGAGGGTCTGTTCTTTCATGAGATATATTTGTATGTTTATATATTTTTAGAAGAAATTTTCCTGAAAGGCATTTTGTGAAACTTTTGTGAAAATCACAAAACTTAAAAAAAAGACTGGTGAGGAATGAGTTAAGTCAATGAAAAATAGAAGTTGAAAAACAATACAAAACAACAATGGAGGACAAAATCATCGTCGCTGTATGTGGACAACCGAAGCTGTGCAATACATTTTCGTACTTTTATAGAAACAGGAATATAAAGGATCTTGCTTGGAAGAAAGTGAGTGAGGAGGTAAGACAATCTGGTAAATTGTAAAAAAAAAGCTTTTTACGCAATTTGAGCTATATATATACAAATTGAGACTACAAGCTAGCTAAAGCTGGCAAATTGATCGTATTCACGTATGAATTTAATGCGCAAATGACATGAATTTCACGTGTGAATGACGTGAATTTCATGCGCGAATGACATGAATTTCACGTGCGAATGAAGTGAATTTCATGTGCGAATGACGTGAAATTCACGCGCGAATAAAGCAAGTTTACTCAAAATGTTGAAGCGTCCAACTACGAGCGAATAGTGAGATTTATTTGTTTCATTTGCGTCTGGTATGAACGCACAGTAAAATCTTTTATAACATGCATTTAAAAGGCAACACTCGTCAAACATAATCATTATACATATTTTTAATTATTGTAAAAATAATAACCTGAAAAGGTTTGATGAACAGTGATATAAATAATATGCTTATAGGCATTTCGTGGAGCTGCACGTGTAATGGTACTTCTTCTGCGGCGCATATTGAGTTTCTCCTCAAGAGCGCCCTCTGGCTTTTGGATATAGCGCCATTTCACAGTAATTCATTGAGAAGCACAGCAAGCAGAATTGCATGATTTATCATCCCAGCCCTAATACATTTCTGTGAAAATATTTTGATATTTGTGACAAATCTAACATCTGTCTAGTGCAGATCTCTTCTAGGCAACATATCACTACATAATTTCTTTAACACGTAAGACAAAAAAGCATGAAACATGCTGGTGCGTATAACAAGCAAAATGTCAAATGGTCCTCAATCTTGGCTCAGTTTCTGTTACTTCTACAAAAAGAGAAACTTAAAAACACACAGAGAGACAGAGACTGCTCAGGTTGTGGATCTATGAGAAACAGTACCTCCTGTTTAGGACGTGGGGCCAAATCCTGGTCCGACTGGAATAAAGGGGTGGTGGTGGTGGTGGTGAGGGGAAAAGTATGGTGCAAGCCAAGGAACGGAGGCAGAGGCGAAGTGAGATAGTGGAGACAGAGAGGCAGAGCATGGTTGAATTCATAAAGCAAGCAGCCAAACAAAAAGAGGAACTCTCATACAGACGTTAATGTTTGCAGTGGAAGTACAGAGAGTGATAGAGGGTGTGTCACCGCCTCAGATACTCGAGTTTAGACTTGGCTTAGTCATACACATGCTGAATAAATAATAGATCCGATCCAGTGAGACAAATCCCTTGAGTTTTCTTTTCATTATTCATACACCACATGTCTTTTGAGGTGCAGACTGGCATGTACTGGAAGTTATCTGCAAGCATGGATAAACACCAACGATATCCGTAATCTCTACAAAACTGCTGCGACATAAACCAGATATAGCCCATTCTGCACTTAGTCTACATCAACATTATGATGGGCTATAACCTGCCTTTTCTGTAAGTTTCCCTATGTAAGCTTACAATGAGTACTATATTCAGAAAAATGAACATTGAAGTTAAACGCTAAAAAATGAAACCTTACCTAAAGTCAACATGAAATGGCATTTGCAACCCATGTGATAAAAGACTGGTTATGGTGTTCCATACAAAAATGTAGCACGACCTAAATTTGAAACGAAAATGATTAATAAGTGGTGATATTTGGCCATTAAATTTAATCTCCAGGGGAATTACTTCAGCTACATTAAAGCATGTTTTTTCTGTAACACTTTAGGTTACAATAAGGATGTATTTGTAAAAATTAGTAAATCCATTAGCTAACTAACAACGAACAATACTTCTACAACATTTATTCATCTTAGTTCTTGTTAATTTTGGCATTTACTAATACATTTATAAAATCAAGCATTTTAGCTGTTAACATTAGTTAATGCACCATGAACTAACATGAATAACTGTATTAACTAATGTTTACTAATACAACCTTATTTTAAAGGTGGTGCGTGTACATTTTAGCGGCATCTTGTGGTAAGATTGAGACAACAGCTTACCCCTCATTTTCAAAACGCATAAGGACAATCATGTCGTCATGTGAGACAATGTAGGGAAGAAACGCGCTCTGTAGAGCAGTGTGTCCATTTAGGGCTACTGTAGAAACATGATGGCGAGACCCCCCCCCTGTATATAAAACAACTCATTCTAATGTAATAAAAACAATGTAGTTCATTTTTTAAGTTTTTAATCAACATGATCTCACAAAGTTCCTTGGCATGGTCACAGAATTTTTTGCTCGTTTTTCCATGGCATTCTCACGGATCTCCGCATATTTCCGTGGCCCTGCCATGGACTTTCTTTTTCCGTGGCATTCTCACGGATTGGTTACTCAACTGCTTTTTCCTATTTTCAAACCATTGTCGCTTCGGTTTAGAGTATAATGGGTTGTTTTAACCCAACTGCTGGGTTGTTTTAACAGGGTTGATTACCAATACCCAGCAGTTGGGTTAAAACAACCCATTATTTGGGTCAATATTAGCTCTATATTTTATGTAAAGTAACTACTGTTGAAATATAATAGAATAATAAAAGCTATAGCAAGTCCTACTAATACAAATTTGAGCCATTCATTAAGGCACTTTTTGTGATGTTAATGTTTGCAATATTTTTATTACATTAATGTTAACTGTTGTTATTATTAAATACAGTACTGGTCAGACTGCATTACTTGATATAGCCTAAACAATACAGTGACAGTGAGCCGTCTGTATGTGTTACAATTATGAGCCGAAGCAGACGGCAACTGGCCAACAACTGCAGGCAAACAACTTTAAGAGTGCTGGACTCTCACTCCAGTAAGCTTGTTCTCAAGAAGATCTTCACATTCTCTTCATAACAGGTAAAATTCCCTTCAGAGTAAAAATCCCTTGCATTTTGTCATCATTGGCTCTTTCTTTCGCCACGCATGCCTATTTAGTAGCTAATCTAGGTACTGGGGTTATTTCCCACTTGATGCAGCCTGGATGATATCAGCCAAGCAGAATATGAAGTTATGAAATATTACAAGGGTTTTTCTTTGAAATAACAATACCAGGAGTGTGCATTCAGAAAATGTATGGGGTCCATTTTGATTTCATGTCGACTTTAAGTAAGACAAAATGAACAAAGATAACCAAAATGTATCGTTGTGGCTCTATAGTTCTGCTTTACATAACAAAGAACTATTATGCCAAGATGATTCTGCGGTGAACAATTGTCTCATTTGATTTTCAAGACAAGTCAGGCTGAAAAAATACATGATCTGCTTTAACAATCACTCTTCGATTTTATTCAAGGCACTCTAAAGCCATGCTGAAGTGTGTATGCAGATTTAGACAGCAATTCAGACAAAGACAGACAATTAGACACAGATAGTTCAGTCCAAAAATACCTCTGTCTTAGAGTCTACAGGAGAACCTGCATCCTCCCTCTGTCCGCGAGACGATGAAGAGAAAAGCGATAGTTAGAGAACAGCAGTGAAGGGTTAGCAGGGAGAACAGTGCTGAATCTGAATTAGACCGAGGACATTAGCAAACAGAGCGAGGAAGGTGAGTGCGCAAGCAGATTTATAAAGTAGGAAAACATCTGAGGTGGGAAAGTTTCATTTAAAGAGATGTTAAAAAACCGGTAAGCACTGAAATATATTTAAGATTAAAGGAGACTTTTTTGAAAATATGCTCATTTTCCAGCTCCCATAGTGCCAAACATTTGGGGGCGGTTTCCCGGACAGGGATTAGCTTAATCCAGGACTAGGCCTTAGTTTAATTAGGAAATATAACTCGTTTTAACAAATATGCCTTACTAAAAACATTACCTGTGTGCATTTTGATGCAAAACAAAGGGCCCTGATGTATTTTAAGATATGTTAGTGCAAGTTGTTTTCATTTTGGACAGCTTTTAAAAATGTTTTAGTCTAGGACTAGTCTAAACTCTGTCCGGGAAACCGCCCCTTGATGTTTACCGTTTTGGAATCCACCCAGCCGATCTCCAGGTTTGACAGAAAAAATTAAAAGTTGCGATTTTCCAGGCCGATATGGGTAGGAACCATACTCCAACTCTGGCGCAACAACCAAGAACCTTGCTGCCGTAACACTGCTGCAGGAGGTTTAATTATATTACCCAGCACCTGAAAATAGTCCCCTGCTATTGAAAGTAACCAAGGGGACTATTTTCGGGCAGTGCGTAATATCACTATGCCTGCTGCAGCCATGTTATAGCAGCAAAGTCACTGATTATTACATCAGAATGAGAGTATAGTTCCTAACCATATCTGCCTAGAAAATCATAACTTTTAATTTTCTGTCGGTCTTAGTACACGATGTAACTACAGAAAAGTCAAGTTTTAAATAAGAAATAATATTGAAACTCTTTGGTTATTTTTTAGCGCGATGCTAATGGTCTAATCAGATTCACCAGATCATGCTAAGCTATGCTAAAAGTGGTACCGCCAGACCCAGAGATCAGCTGAATGGACTCCAAAACGGCAAAAACCAAATGTTCAACTCCAGGGGAGCCGGAAAATGAGCACACCCTCAAAAAAAGTGGAGTGTCCCTTTAAAGGGATAGTTCGGCCAAAAACGATACCAAACCCATGATTCACTGACCCCGAAGCCATCCGAGATGCACACGTCCATCATTTTTCAGACAAACACATTTTCAGTTATTTTAGAAAATGTTTTAGATCTTTCAGTTAATCAAATGTGAAGTTATGGGGTCCACGACATTCAAGTCCAAAAAGTGTGCATCCATCCTTCACAAAACAAATCCAAACGGCTCCATGACGACAAACAAAAGTCCTCTGAGGGCAATCCGTGCAGTGCTGTTGCAGAAACATCCACATCCAAAACCCCATAAACCAAAACAACTTGTATCCGGCAATGCCGCCATCCCAGTCGCGTCCGCATTCAAGATCAGAGCTTTACGCAACTTACGGAGGTTTCTCTGCTGCTGCTCTGTGCCCCCGCCTTCCGAATTTGTCATACGATACGTCACTAAGAAAATTGCGTACACTACGCTGATACTTTCTCTTGAATACAGAGGAGTCTAAGATGGCGGCGCCACCGGAAGGTAGCCACTTTGGTTTATAAAGTTTTAAAGATGGATATTTCTACAACAGCACCGTGCGAATTACCCTCAGAAGACCTTTGTTTATCATCCTGGAGCCATTTGGATTTATTTTGTGAAGGATGGATGCACATTTTTTGGACTTGAAGGTCGTGGACCCCGTAACTTTACATTTAATTAACTGAAAGATCTAAAACATTTTCTAAAATAACTGAAAATGTGTTTGTCCGAAAAATTATGGACATATGCATCTCGGACAGCTTGGGGGTGAGTAAATCATGGGTTCATTATCATTTTTGGCCGAACCATCCCTTCAATAGGGAACAGAAAAGAAAGGTAGAAGTAGGAAAAGACAAAGCTTGTCGAAAGGTCCGGCCAGGGAAGTGTTAGTCAGGTGTTAACATGATGTGATGGGAACTACACCTGTTTAAATCTTCTGGAAAGAAAATTCATATTTTCCACCAATAACGCACAAATATATTGATACGAACTTGCTGGAACTAGCACAGAATAAGTAGGTGGTTTATTTACGTATACAGCCCCATCATTATATAAACAGTCATTTAATAATTAGATAATAATTAAACAATAATAAAATAGTAATAGATAATGAAATAATCCTATTTACCTACAAATCTAGAATTAAACCACAAAAAATAAAAAATGATTAAATATTCAGCTAAGTATTTATTGTTTGGTTAAGTATTTAAAATCGAATAAATATGTCTAAGTTTTGAAAAATGTTATCAGGTTACAGAAAAACAGCATATCAGCCCTAAAAAAGACTAAAAACCAGACTAAGTCAGACTCCCAGTTCGGTTTTAGCTGGGTTAGCTGGTGTAGCAGGCTGGTTTTATGGTGCTTTTCCATTGCACAGCACCCCACGGTCCGGTCCAGTTTGGGTTGGGTCAGCTTACTTTTGGGAGCTTTTCCACTGGGTGCAGTACGTAGTACCTAATACTTTTTTTAGTACCACCTCGGGTTCCAAGCAACCGAGCTGATACCAAAACGTGACGCGAAAACACTGTAGATCACTGATTGGTCTGAGTCACTACCAGCGTCATCGCAATAATGTAAAAGATTAGCTTTACCTTCGTGCTAGCTTGTGCTGTCTCGAGCAAACATGTTGTCATCTGTGCTTTGCTGTTCCCAAGTTCCCAAACTCTGTTTTAGCAATGAAAAACATCCACAGGTTGAGAATCAGGAACACCATAAAAGTTTTTGTTCTAGACTTGCAGTTTGTGGCGGCACAGTTGCGACGCAAACGTCCGCATATATGCTTAAATGCAACTTAAATGAGGCTCAGCGGAGCGCGTCGACTGACGCCATGGGTGTTTGTACAGAAACTGTCATGTGAGACAGAGGTAGTGATAAACGTGATGTGCAAACATCTATTTGTGGTGGTCAATTTTAATTTTGTGGCAGACTGAGAAATAAATGAATTTATGGGAATGTACAGTGACGCTCTCACTTGTATGATGTCACAGCTGTAGGCAGCGCAAATATAACGACATGCCTATAATCCCTCCCACTCTGAAGTGTTACTAAACTCGATGGAAAGCTAACCAAGCCAAAGTGAGGTGAGCTGACCCAACCTGACCCAAACCAAACCGTGGGGCACTATGCAATGGAAAAGCGCCATTAGAGGGCACTTTTGGATGCTTTTTAGCTGGTCGACTGAAAGACCAGCTGATTCACCAGCTTGACCAGCTTAGGCAACTTTTAGCTGGTCTTTTAGTAGGGAGAAACCAATGATTTTTAAAGATGTTACTAGTAAATGCTGCTGTGTGCACTGAACCTTGAGCTCCACAGTTCTGGAGGGAGTGGACTCGGTCTCCAGCCGCTGATCTTCAGCTTCATAAAGCTGATCATGATCCAGGTCCTGATCCAGACTGGGCTCTGTGTAATCCTGGTCAAACTCATCTCTTGGAAGATTGGGCACAGGCTCACAGGAAGTGTGTTGAGACAGTCGGTCCATAGTGTCCCCTAAAGCAGATTCTGAAAAAGATTCAAGAATCCATGGCAAACTGGGCTTGGTGGCTGATTAAATCCAATAGCAAAGTCTCAAAATCATTTCTTTTTAAGTGAGCCTGTAAGGTGTTATAATTGATGTTATTAGCATGTGGTGGATTTATTTTTAAGGTGAAATAAACCATTAAACACCTCACTTGTTGGTACCAATATAGTTAATGAAAAATCAAGATACCAACTCAATCAGGGTCTTTCTTGCAGAATAAAGAAGAAAAATACCAGTTCTTACCTCCATCTATACTACGTGACAGCAAGTACCTCCTGCTGACCGACCGTTCAAACTGAGGAGCTGGCCTGTCAATCAAAGCACTAGCCTGACGAGTCTGGGCTTGTGTTCGCCCACTGTAACGAAACTTTGAGCCAATCACAAGAAAACCTTTGGGGGGAGGCTCAGGAGAGACCAATCTACAGGAGAAATGAAGTTTCACATTATTTTCAACACTTTTCACTTTCTTTCCAAATAAACCGAAAATAGGAAAAGTTTTTTCACTCCATGTAGAAATAATGACTGAGGTTTTTAGACTGTGACCCTGTCTGAGACCATAAGTCACGACCCAGATCCACACTACTATGCTTTGCTACCCAGACTGAGAAACCACATTTGTCTGATTTTATGAGGTCTTAAGACCACCAACTTCAGAGTCAAACTAAAGCCAGATGCACACTTTACAATTTTGGCCATCTGAGACTCCTCAGAATCCTGAAAGATTCCTATGATCCTAAGCCAGAATCTATAGTCTTTGATCACTAGCTTGACAGCCAATTCGCCCACATTCATAATTTTCCTTCGATAATATTCTGCCAGTGTCAGAAGATTCAAGACACAGTTCTGCAGTGTGGCTTGTCTTGGCTTTTTTTCATATGTCTATTTTTAATAGTCGTCACTGTCATATGGTCTGACATTTATGACAACTGAGATACTGAAATCATATTCGTACAGTCTGACAAGGAACAATCATAAAGGACTTTTAAAACTCGTACATACAACTTAAAGGCATTTTTGCATAAAAAACACTTGTACAGTGTTATATATTTTGTTCACTTGTATGCATTATCCTAAATATTTCCAACGTTTGCATCCAGAGAAATTAGCTATTTAGCAAGTTAATACCAATTTTTTGCCTTAGAAATCATACAGCAAATGTGTTCAACTTTATGCAGAGTTGCTCAGACCGATCAGCATATAATATCAAAGTCTCGCAGGAGCGATTCCAAGCAGTACGCATTATTCTTTTCACTTCGCTAACAATATTCACAGTGCCACATGAAGTTGAAACACACCACATGGCAAAACATTGCATGTCTACATAAAATTAATGTCTTACACTGCAAAAAAAAAGATTTTCAAGAAAAAAAATTATTTATTATTATAAAACGGCTCGTTTTGGTTCTTCATTCTGATTGGTTGAAACGCGTTCTAAGCCGTGATAAAATACCCCGGTAAACCCACGGTTCAGACCGCATCACAAGTATCACTGCGCCACTGTTGCTGGCTGCGTACTGATTTATGAAAATAAACACCTCAGTCTTTAATCATTTTTTTTATTTTTCTACCTTTGCACAATTATGGCGATATCCAGATAAATGTCAATAAATAAAACATTTCGTCAATAAAGAGAAAACGTTCTCTGAGGTTTTCTTTTTGTCTTATTGATATTTCCGCTATTATCCACAAGATGGCAATCTTACCCAACTTAAACACTGAAGCATTCACTCGACACAATAGCGTTGTGGTGGACGTGTGTTTTGATCAGGCTCTGAATCTGATCTCTTACAAAGGTCTTCACAAAAATGGAATTATCTCCGCTTTTAGCTGAACATTTGAGAGGTGATAACTGATAAGAGAACAAATTAAGGTAGGATGAAACGTTTTTTGATGTTGTTGGAAAGCGGATGGTCTGTTCTTTCATTTGATATTTTATGTATATTTAAAGAAGATAATTTTTCTGTAAGGCATTCAACTAAAACTGGGTGGCAACTTAAAAAAAAAAACGCTGACGGGGAAAGAGTTAATCATGCTTCCAAGCATATTTGATCATCACTTCAACAGTTGCACGATATAAATGTTAATGTATATTTTAGATGAATGTTGATATATAAAAATAAACATCACAGTCTTTAATCATATTTTCACTGCGCCTTTGCTGCGTCTGTGTTGTTTGTGAACTGCGCTCTGTTTCAGTCACACTTGATTCTTAGGAACTACTTTGTTTGGCGGAAGAGTAATATTTGTACTAATATAATTACAACTTATTTGTGTTTTAATTTATAAAATCCCGCTAACTTTATGCATATGAAGAAACCGTTTTATAAACGCAATAAACCCCGCGAAGCGTTGGGTTACCAGTGCATTTTATAACTCCGCTTCGCGTCGTGCCTAACAACGCCCCTTAGCTGTTATAAAATGCACTGGTAACCCACTGCTTCTTGGGGTTTATTGCTTTATTATTATCTTAGTATTTGTTTGTCTTGTTTTCAGTAAAAATATCTAAAAATTCTTAAATTAAGATGCTTTTTCTTGATGAGCAAAACGACTCAAAAAAATAAGTTTTTACACCAAGAATGTATTTTGTGCATAAAACAAGCAAAAAAAATCTGCCAATGGGGTAATCAAATCAAATTTTTCTTGAATTTTTCTTGAATTTAGTGTTTAAGAAACACCATTGGCAGATTTTTTTGCTTGTTTTATGCACAAAATCACTTCAATTTGATATTTTTGGTCTAAAAACTAGACTTATTTTCTTGGGTCGTTTTGCTCATCAAAAAAGCATCTTAATTTAAGATTTTTTATATATTTTTACTTAAAACAAGACAAAAATACTAAGATAATAATAATTTAATAATAATTTTTTTGCAGTGTACTGATTTTTTTGTCTTGATTTTCCACAAATATCTGAAAATTCTTAAATCAAGATTTACTTGATAGGAACATTAACACAAGATATTAAGGCTTGTTTTCTGAACAACGAGTTTATGCTTAGGGACAGTTCACTCCTCATCGTCATTGAAGGTTGACGTCCACACCCATAAGACCTTTGTTCATCTTTGGAAGACAAATGAAGATATGTCCGATGAAATCCAAGAAAGGTAGCAAAGTAAAGGTCTTCTCGGGTCCAAAGAAACGTACCTGACACGAAATGACCCGAATCATTTTTTACCCGACGTGCATAAATAATTCTGTTTTTAAAAAAGACAAATCTGAGAAAATTGACCTAAGTCCGACGAACAACCTAACCAGTGGCAATATTTTTTAACTGACTGGACCCAAAATGTGAACGGCACCAACATGTGCGCATTCTGCATCCCCACACGTATCAGTCAGACAGAAAGAAACCCTGTTGGCCTCGCATCCAATTTGGCCTGCAGCTCCATTTATTTTCCTTTGTTATCTGACAACTACACCAAGGTAACCGCAAAACTTTAAATTCAAAATTGATTGACAGGTCTGTCTGAACGAAAATTAACCTAACACCAGCCACGCGATATCGCAAGCACTCTTGGCAAACAGAAAAAGGGTTGTAAAAGGACTTAACGCACACACGCGAGATGGTTCGGGTCGGGTCTATTCGCCAAAAACAAATTCATTTTAAATTACTAGAGACCCAATGCCGCCCGTGTTTGAAGGCACACATGAAACTTTTAGACACAAACTCGCGTGACACAGAAGTTTAAAAATATGAATTAAAGTCAATCTTCAGTTTTTTCTGTGCACAAAAAGTATTCTTATTACTTGATAAAATAAAGATTGAAGCACTCCAGGCACATGGACTATTTTACTGCCTTGGCCTTAAATGTGGGAGCTGCATTGCAGAGGGTCAGAAATTTCTTGGATTTCATAAAAAATATCTTAATTTGTTTGCGAGGATGAACGAAGGTCTTATGCTTTGTTTACACCAGCTGCGTTTGAGGCGTCAAAATCGCGTCTACCGCGCCTAGTTTGCCGCTTGAACAGCTTGAATGCATTTGCGGTTCTAGAGCTAAGTAGACGCGCGGAAAAAGCAAGCATTCAGAGGCGAAATCTGCTTCTTGTGGGAGGGACAAGTGCTATGCAGTTGTCTGTTTGCAAGATGGCTGATGTTGATTGTGCATTTATTGAGAGAGTTACCGGTTAGTATTTGGTCACCTTAATATAGGGGGAAAATAGTTTAATAAATGGCGGGAATGTCGCGGGTCGATAAACTTACAACTTACCAGGTTGCCCAATGTCCTCACTGACACTCTTCCAAGCGAGGTCCTTTTTATTCCTGTCTCTATAGAAATAAGAACTTGTGTTGGGTGACTGCTCACAGACTATATCAAGCGTTCCTCCATGTTGAATGAGTGACTCCGAGCAGGGCTGCCGCCACAGCAGCAAGCAGGCTCCTGATTGGTTAACGCGGTGCAAAAATCCGCCAAAGTTAACATTTTTCAAATCTAGCGTCAGCCGCTAATTCGCGTCAAACGCAAAATGCACAAAAAACTCCAAAAAGCGCCTCATTCGCGTCGCGAGACCTCCAGACGTGCGTCAACGAGTCTTCACATTGACTTAACATTGAAATCACTCGCGCTGGTTGCTTCTGGTGTAAACTCAGCTTTACAGGTGTGAAAGGACCCTCAACGACAAAAAGGGTGAGTTATTGATGACAAAAATGTAATTCTGGAGTGAACGATCCCTTTAAAACAAATAAAAATCGAGGGATAAGAAAATTTTATTTGAATTAAATGTATTTTTCTTACCCCACTCGTGTAATGGTAGTACTACTGGTAGTAGTTTTATGCATAAACTCACTTGATTTGTATAATTTTTTCTACATTTTTTTTTAAACAAATTTTTATACTATTATACTGAAAACCAAACAAAAGTACTACATCATTATTTTTTTGTAGTGAAAATGTTGAACTTGATTTTATAATGTCATCCATGAACGTGATTTCCATCTGCAGTTAAAGGGGGAATACTGTTAACCCCCATCATTCCCCGCTCCTTCACCACATCATCAAGCTACGCCTTTGTTATTGTTTTGCAACCTCTAGTTGAAAATTACATACCGTGCCTTTAAATTAACAAACAAATACAAATAAAAACATCTGCAGCATTCTTACATTAAACAAAAAGTGAGCTCAGTGCTGTGGTAAGGGTTATGAATCGGTGCAGGCCTACCTGAAAAAGGTGTGGTGTTCGATGCAGACTTTCCACAAGCGCTTAGAGGCACGATGGTTGGGCAGCTTGAAGCCGATCGTGCTCTCAAACTGCTCGTACTGGGGTGCAGGGGAGTGTGGGCATGTGATTTGGGGGAAAAGTAGGGGTGCGAAGGGAAAGCAGAGTGGTAGCGTGTTACTTGACAGGCGATTTGACAACGTGTAAAATCTGTTACTCAGGCCTTAATTTTGTGTGCCTTTAAAATTGATCATAACAGCATGTCTTTGAAATTTTTGAGTGCTGTGAAGCTACAGAGAATTTAAATAACAATGACAGTAAATATTAATATCTTTAAAGTCAAGGCCCAGAGAATCATGCATGCTGCATTAAAAGGATACTGAACGGTGAAGCATTTCGAATAAAGGCACTGAAATATTGTTGGGCATTCATATCTGACCCTTACACATAATAGGCAGAATAGAAGTACAGACTACGCTTTTGTGCACTGAATCCCTTTGTGAGAACGCAACCGGAGAAAGCAGCCCGCAGACTCTTTAATACTTAATAAAAAACTCTTTCTTTACCGTCTAGCTTGAATTTGGTCCCATATCCATTCGGTTTCTGCTTATCTCTCTTACTCTGTTTCTTTGTGCCCACTAGGCAAAAAATGTTCAAAGCTCAGCCTAATGTTAAAAACCCTTTCCTCTCCACACTCAGCAGCTTAAAAACACTACGGAGCTGAACCTCAAACAATATAAACAGTGTTTGTTGAGACATAATTAAAGCCAATGTTTTTTTTTCAAAGCATAATTAGAAATGTGCTCAAGAAATATTTCATTGCTTTTGCATGAAAGTGTGGAAGATCGCCCACACAGGCCTTTAGAGGATTTAAAAACCTATTTGAGAATTCCAAATGGTCGGAAAACGTCCCATTCTTTTCTAATAAAATCATATCATGCCAATTATCCGCCCATTTTCTTGCCCACGGCATCTCTGCGCGACAGCCTTATCTAGCAAGTGTTTCAACATGCATCAACAAGCGATATCTAATAAGAAAAACCTGGAAAATCTCAAAAGACCTTTTTCTCTACCTCTCCAGGGCGGATCTTGATGTAGAAGTTGCTTCTCTTGTAGGATATTTTAAGGATCTTGGGCCAGGCAAAACGGTTTATACGCAGACGATCCCTGTAGATTAAAAGGCCACTGGCACACACTCCCAGCATGATGTCTATGCCTTCGGAGTCCTTTAACAAACATGCAACAAATATAAATGTTTATGTTTCACATTTAGAAAGTCCATTTTAATACTCTTGATCATGCATTTTAAAGCCTTACAACGCTATATTGATCTATAGATTCTCTAACGTTGCAGGCTTTACTACTTTCAACATTAGTGATTAAACTTAGGCCCTGTTTACACCTGGTATAAAGATGCGTTTTGGTCAATGGGATCACAAGTGGACGATATTACATACGGGTGTAAATGGGGTCTAATCTGTTTTGAGCTTGTCCACTTTTGACCACATTCAGAGGTAGCCAAAAACGCACTTGATCAGATTGCTTTTTTTCGTGTAGACACTCATGTGGTCAAATGTGTTCAAGCAGCCACAAAAGACCACCTACTGACTAACTGTGGGTTCACACCAGACGCGAGTTCAACGTTTTGCGAAAGTAGATTACAAACAAACTCAATGAAAAGACACGATCAAACGCGTCCTCGCGTGGGGCAATGCGAATGATGCGATATGAGCGAGTAACACGGTGCCCGGCGTTTGGTGTGTACGTAGCATTAATGTATAATGTACCAAGCACAATGTTTCTCAATCAGTCCTGATTACTAGGGTGAACCCACAGTGTTCAGCCATCATCTTTAAAACAAAACCGGCTACTTGTCGCCTCTTTCATATTTGTCTAAAGCGGACAAACGAGACGGATTAAAGGATATCTATTGTCTGATTTACGTTTTTACATTTCCTTTGGTGTGTAAGTGTGTATTAGTACATTTTAATGATATGCAAAAGGTACAAACCCCAAAGTAAACAATGATGCAAGTTATCATCTCCAACGTAAATCTCTTTTCTTGGACTACAACAAACACAAGGATTGTAGGCAACAGTTTACTTCCTGGGTTTGGTGATGTAGTAAAGACCGACATTATCATATTTCCTCTCGTTTCGACTCGTAGCCTGTAAGTTAACTCCTGTTAGCATTGCATTGTGACCGAATCTTTCAAGCATGGTAAGGACCGTCACATTTCCGGCTGACGTCAGAGGTATTAAGGCCAATCACAACGTAAAGATTAGCTGGCCAATCAGAAACCAGGCAAACACATTTATATTATACTAGGGATGTAACGATTAATTGTGCAAATGCGCGTTTTCTCAATTAATTAATTTTAATGAATTACGGTAAAATCCCGGCACATCCAAAAGCCAGATGGCGATCTCGTGTAGAGACTCCAATTCTGCCACAGAAGAAGTAGCATTACAAACGCTATTCCAGGAAATGTCTAGAAGAATATTTTGCCGTTCTTCAGATTGTTTCAGGTATTTTCATGATAATAAAGAATATTTTGAATGATTTTGTTTAACGAGTGTTGCTTTTTTAAATGCACATTATAAACGACTCAGATTCATAATGATTTTAGATTGATAGGGACTTCCTACTGACCGAAATGCTGTAGTACACACACAAGCTGTGCATGAAACACAGAATCACAGCCTTGTGATTCAGAATCAATTTCAGACAGGTATTTTTAATGGGACACGTGATTTATCGTTACTAGTGTTGGGCGATATGCCCTATTTTCAGATCGTCCTATCGTCAGCCTGTGAGATCGGCGATACACGATATTATCGGGGGCGTGGCAGTAGTTTACTCTTTTTATTAATTTTTACTCATTATAACAAGTCACTTGATGGGTGGACAAAAAAAACAAGACCGTAACACCGTCATGACCGCAACCTTCTTAAAACTGATGCCATTAAAACGAGCGCGTCATTAAAACCCTATCATGATTACTTCATAACTGTAAAAACATGCATCTGCGCACGCACACACACGTGCGCGCACATACAAACTATTCAATGCATTTATTTAGTGCTGTTGCAGAAGACTACACGTGTCAAGCAGTGGTGCTCTCATGAGGTGCCTTTTTAAACGCATCGGACCAGCGGAACGCGATCATATTTTAAACACAATCATATATTAAACACGAGGGACGTGTTGCTACAACTCATTGAAATGCATATCATAAACAGGATTAATACCTAGTGATCTGACTTCAGACAGACCGCAGCTTTCTGCACGTACGCGAGAGTGAGAGAGAGGCGCTAATATGCAGCGGGTCATATTTTAAACAAAAAGTAAAGTTTGCATAGAGACAGAGCGCCGTTATGCAAATTTGAAAACCACGCCCACCGGGGGGGAAATCAATCCAACCGTCTCCATTGACATTGTATTGCGAGAAGCCGCCTCCTTGTCATTTCTGGCTTATAACAAAAAACTGAATAATGCCTAAAAGCTGCTGTGTGACAATGTGTACAGCTGGCAGGCCAAATAACCCGGAAATAGGTTTTTGTGGGCTGTCGAGCCGTAAAACCCAGTCTTTAAGGAGAAAAAAGTGGATCGCCGACTACATTTCCCCCTAGTGGACGCAGTTCTACTAATAGAAGTACTATGAAAAGTTGCCTGTATCCATTTTTGTGTCTTTAGGCGCTCGTTTTTTGGGGTCGACAGCTTATAAAAACTTATTTACAGATTAAACTTAAAAACAGAATAATACCTAAATGCTGCTGTGTGAAAAGGTGTACATCTAACACGCCAAAAAAATAAATAAATAATTTTTTATAAGCTGTCGACTTCAAAAAACGAGCGTTTAGACACAGAAATGGAAACAGGCAACTTTTCATAGTACTCCTATTAGTAAAACTGCGTCCAATAGGGGGAAACATAATCGGCGATCCACTTTATTCTCCTTAAAGACTGGGTTTTACGGCTCGACAGCTTATAAAAACTTATTTCTGTGTTCTTTGGCTTGTTAGCTGTACATATTGTCCCAAAGCAGCTTTTAGGCATTATTCAGTTTTTTGTTATAAGCCAGAAATGACAAGGAGGCGGCCTTTTGCAATACAAAGTCAATGGAGACTGTTGGATTGCTTTCCCCCCCGGTGGGCGTGGTTTTCAGGTTGTGACGCGCTGCGCTCTGTCTCTATCAGCTCGCATGAAACGCATTAAACTGAACAAATAAGGATTACTACTAGTTTATGTTTAGACTGCGGACAGACGCGAGAGCGCGTGCACATGAGACAGAGAGAAGCGCAGCTGCTCATGACGCGGCGCGCTGGATTTAGTGGTAGAAGGAGACCAAGATGCGCGCATTAAGTGCAGGTACGTGCAAGAAGGAATTCTCTCTTTACAAGCTCTCCGCGTAAAGTGAAGCCCACAAACCCTCATGTGAGGAAAAGCATGCATTGCCGGTGTTAATATAAAACTATGATGATAATAATAATAACCATTCGCCAACTATCGTCTTGACTATCGTCATGAATGCCTGCCATTGGCGATATGTCTGAAGATCGTCGATACACGATACTATCGTCTATCGGCACAACCCTAATCGTTACAGCTCTGTATTATACCAAATACATAAAATAACGATGTTTTTAGCAATGAAATAGGTGCTCTTTAAAACACCAGGTGTGAACAAGAATTTGTCTTCCTCTACCCCTTGTGATCTGATCGACCAAAACACATCTCAGGGGCTGTTTACACCTTGTATTAAGATGTGTTTTGGTGGTCGATCAGGTCACAAGTGGACAACGCTAAGTAAAGGTGTAAATGGGGTGTAAAATGTTTTAAGCTCATTCACTTTCAAACACATTCAGAGGTTGTTGAAAACACATTCGGATTGCTTTGTGGTGTAGACGCACATGTGGTCGAATGTGTTCGAGTAGCTACAAGAGACCGCCTACTCTCTATAGTCATGCATAAGCTCTACGCCGTAGCTACGTCGTAGGTTATCTGTAGCTTGTGCGTAGCCTGACGTGCATCTCGCAAAATTTTTAACAGCGTGTCAGTTCTACGCAGACTGTAAGCGCTGTGATTGGTCCAACAGGAAAAACTGTGTCATAGGTATTTCCATTTGTGACGGTGAGAACAAAGATGGGCCAAGTTGAGGAGTGATTTAACTCAAACTGCAAACAAAAGTAGCTGTTTATTTACTTCCATCACTGCTGGTCTTCTCATTTCATACACAACAAGTTTCTGTTTCTTCTTCGTTTGTGGGTTAAACTGGCCAAATTGATTCTTCATTGACGGTCGCGCTGCTACTGTGGTTACATGAGTGGATACTGCCTACCAGCGGTCTGCATTAGTGTTTCCACTACGACGCGGATGACGACGCAAAAGTATAAATGACGTGAAAGTGTCTCACTCAACCACTTAAGATCCGATCTACCAAAACGCATCTTAATACCAGGAATAAACAGCCACTTAAAACCAATGTAAACAGGGCTCATACCTTAGCATGATGAAGGTCTACCCCATACATAGAGAGCTTTTTGGCGTTCTCCAGGAAGTTAATTTCAGCTTCTGCAGGACTCATGCCCCTTTAACACAAGTCATCATTATGACTATCCCATATTTAAAGAAACATTTCTAGCACAATGCATTTTACTAGTATAAAAATGACGAATACTTTGATTACAGCTCCCTACCGGTAGGTGCGGTGGAGCTCCATCACCCTTTCCTCCAGCTCACGTGTCTGACTAGGTGCGAAGCGGAAGTCACTGATGTAGTCCGGCCCGTGTTCGTCCGGATCGTAGTCTCCCAGCTCAGCCTGGACGGCGTAGGAGCCCAGCAGGGCGTGAGTGACGAATGAGCAGGGTAAACGACCGGATAATATATCCTCCCTCAGCTGAAGACACAGGTAATACCTGTCCACACACAACAAAGCCCACCGAACCAAAGCCCACGCTTGTAAATCGAAAGCACCTTGTAGAACCTTGAAATGGTAAATCTGCTGTTATACTGAGACATTATTCAATGTGACAGTCAATCTGAAAACATTAGGTTACACCACTGGTTCTCAAACCTTTTGGCGTGCGCCACATCCCACACCCCACTGTGTAGGGTGCATCCCTTCCTGCCCCCCACCAAAGAAATCCACATAAAACAATCTCAAACATGTGGGTTACACCAACACCCACATTTCACAGGTATTTTTACGTATTTTACGAGGTGCTTAATTAATATGAATTGAAACAATCAAATCTGTATGTACAGTATTAGTAAGATCTGCCATCTCCTGTAAGGTTGGGTTTAGGGTTGGGGTGGCATTATTGTAGTTTTTAGGGTTAGGGTACACTCACCTAAAGGATTATTAGGAACACCATACTAATACTGTGTTTGACCGCCTTTCGCCTTCAGAACTGCTTTAATTCTACATGACATTGATTCAACAAGGTGCTGAAAGCATTCTTTAGAAATGTTGGCCCATATTGATAGGATAGCATCTTGCAGTTGATGGAGATTTGTGGGATGCACATCCAGGGCACGAAGCTCCCGTTACACCACATCCCAAAGATGCTCTATTGGGTTGAGATCTGGTGACTGTGGGTGCCATTTTAGTACAGTGAACTCATTGTCATGTTCAAGAAACAAATTTGAAATGATTCGAGCTTTGTGACATGGTGCATTATCCTGCTGGAAGTAGCCATCAGAGGATGGGTACATGGTGGTCATAAAGGGATGGACACGGTCAGAAACAATGCTCAGGTAGGCCGTGGCATTTAAACGATGCCCAGTTGGCACTAAGGGGCCTAAAGTGTGCCAAGAAAACATCCCCTTCACCATTACACCATTGCATTAATGAGAAAACAGGTGTTCCTAATAATCCTTTAGGTGAGTGTATGTTTTTGTGCAATTCACTTTATACAAATTCATACGAACTTTGTAAAATACATGCAAATTCCTGTGAGATGATGTTGGATACACCAGGGCCCTTTAGGAAGAGAGTCGCGTCAACTACAATTAATGTTTTTTTACAGCAATGGTGGATCATTGAGCTTCTCAAGAGTTCCTGGAAGTTTCTGTCAGCCCTATATGCAGCGGAAAAGATTGAATGTGATGAACTTGATGAAAGTTTTAATGAAATTAAGATTGTATATTAGCACTACATGTGAATCAAATTACTTTGTGCATCAATGCGCTTGTATTGGATTATTTCTCATTAAATTAGTACATTTAAAGGATGTTAGTAGAAAACAGTCAGGCTAGGACAGGCTGAGGATAAGATTAGCAACACATAACAAACCATGAACAGTCTTTTAATGGTAAATTTCGTTCTCTCAATGCAGATTAATCTATTATTGAGTAATTAGAGAGGCTATTAAATGCGATGGCAGTATATAGTGCATATTTATGCTTTACACATATGGATGTAGTGTTTTTGGCACTGTGATTCTGCTGGTTAATTAAATTAAATGCAATAAATGAATCTATTAATAACTTGTATTCAAAAAATGAATATATTAATATGTGCAGGGATTATTAATAATTGAAAGTAATGATGAAGATGGCATCCCCCATTAAATGTTCATATTAACAACAAAAAGAAAATGACATTGAGCCAGTTGTATATTTATAATTTGCAATAAATTAAATCAAGAAGTGCCTTATGAATCTTTTTTTATCTTGTATTCTTATCATATTACTAGATTTTATCTGTTAAAAAACATTGTTAATGTAACATAAATATACTGCCTACACATATTGGTGTGATATATAAATATTGTAAATCAATGCATCTCTTGACTATTAATTAAGAAAAATCACAGCTCTTTGCCTCTAACTCAATGTATTTCAATGGCTCACTATGAGCTGGAACTAACTGAATTCTCCATGAATCACGTGAAACTGAATGTGATGAAACTCCATGAAACTCTCTTTCTAAAGGGCTCTGAGTTACTAACAAAAGTCAAAAGTCATTGTAACTTTCCTTTGTTTTATATACTGTACAACACAATCTAAGTTCGATGTACATCATCTGATAACTGAGGTTGATGAATATTATTTTGTTATAGTGTTGTGATTGTATGCATAATATCTAAAGGTTTGAATCCAACAAGGTTGATCCTTAAAGTCAGTGTAAAGTATTTTTCACACCACAGAAAAATTTGAAAAATGAAACCACCCAGCCAAATTTAAATGATAAAAACCCATCAAGTAAATTAAACAATTTATTAAAAAATAAGCAGCTTTCTTTGCTTTCAAACACTGGGGGCGTGTCCGCTGTCAGCGCTGAAACCACACCCACTTGCGGGAAAGCTGTGGTTTCAAATACTGCTACAACCTGAATGGATACTCGTGATTGTGTTAGGGACGGTGCCATACTCTGTGGCCCCAGTGCTTTTATATTTTTCTTATTATACAATACCAAAAATACAATTTTGTTAGATTTAAGATCACTTTAAGTCTAAACCTTAAGACATTTTTTTTAAAGCTTTCACATAATTTGTCTAGTAAATGTACTTATCCCACAATAGTTTGCTTGTCCGGAACAAAGCATTCACATAACTCGTCTGGGTAATATACTAATGCTGCAATAGTTTGCCTGTCTGGAACCGAGCGGATATTAAACCACAATGTATGATGCTTGCATTACATGTGAATGGCCTCTATGCTAATAGGATTTTCTTTCTCTTTCCCTGTCTCGTCCTCGATCTCGAGGACACTGAGGCTAACAGACCCAGTTCCTGCTGCTGTGAAGGTCATCACACCACTGATGTACTGGCTTTCCTTCATGTCTGACCACCGACTGCCCTTGTTTAATCTACTTATCTGTGTGTATATATATAATTCCCATAAAATTGTATAAAATCGTACCTATTACATAATACAGTATATCCTCTATAGAATCAGCTATGTCTGGCTCACTCTCAAGGGTTTTTTTCCTCCTAGGACTTTTCCCTCCTGACTAAAGAAGCCAGAATGTTTTTCTCCTAGGGTTTTTTTCAACCCCTGAGGAGCCAGCTGACATTGGCTTAACTTAGCACCCTGTTCTAGACGTTACATTATTAATACGCCGGCTAGTACAGTTTAATCTTAGCAGCTGTATTCTGCTGCTTAAGTTGTCCATCAATTTGTTTGCGTTTTCTCCTGCATCTATTAATGTAAAGCTGCTTTGAAACAATTAAACAATTGTGAGAAGCGCTATATAAATAAAATTAAATTTAATTCAATTAAAAAAGCTAGGGCAAAGATACAGTAGGAAATATAATGCCAATTGCAGAGTTAACTATACACAATCATTACTTTGTAAACCTTTTGCAAAATTTTTATGCTAATAGCATCGTAATCAGTGTTCGAATTGAGGGGGTGCTGGGGTGGTCCCGGACCTCCTACAAGCATTGAGGACCCCCTAAAAAGCACAAAAATATAAATAGGGGTCCCCTGGTTTTTATTCTAATTAAAATACTACATGACTGTAAAATTCTCATGCTGCCCTGCTCAAAGCGAAAATGTCCATTTTGTCCCAATTTCACAAGAAAATCATCCAAAAGATTTCTGTCTGAAAAAAACGTAAACTCTCAAGTGCACCCTTATGCTGTTTTCTGGAGGAATTTACAGATTGTTTGATTTAGGATTGGGTTAGGGGCTTTTAAAAAAAAACTACACTAATTTGAGAGGTGAAAATGCTTAGGGTTTGAGTAAAGGGTAATTTGAGGTTTCTTTGATAAAAAAGTTAATCCAGAACCAACAAAAAATGTTGGTCCAGGATCACATCTTTCTTTGTAAAATCATGGCGACCCATAATGACGGGGGGTGGGGCTTAGCAGGGTGACCCCCCCCCATAATTTTTGAAATTACAAAGATTACACACGTCAGAGTTTGTACTATAAACTTACCGTGTGATGTCTTCAATCAGCTGAGAAGGATCAGGAGGATAAAACTTGACAGCAAAGGCGAATTGCCAGGGACCCACTAAAACAAATGTACATTGATCAGACTTATACAAGGTCTCAAAGCCAAGATGTCTTACACTGTAAAAAGTAAAAGTTGGATCAATTAAAAAAATTACTTTAAATGCGGGGTGCATGATCTCTGAAGCTAACTACAGCCAGTGTTAATATTTGAAATCACCTAAACAAGCAGCAATAGAATCTGGCTAGCAGACCCGCCCCTTACTGCTGATTGGCTACAAGTGTGTTCTGGTACTCGTCCCCGACTCCCTTTTCCAAAGTGTTTTACAAAAATCATGCACCCTGCCTTTAATTGGTAATGCCTACAAATTTGGAAAATAAATGATCTTATTTTAAGTGAAGTTGAAAATGTTTACCAATTGAAGTAATATTTTTAAAGAAGAGCAGCTTTAACTTTTTACAGTGTATTTTAATTAAACTTACCACGAATTTGTTTCTTGATTTCTTTTGAAGGATCAAGCCAATTCTGAAAAAGAGAAAAAACATGCCAGATTCTGTGACGTTGATAAGGGAACAGTGCATATTCGGTGCAGATTTATTGCCTAGTGTTACAGTAAGAGCATTCACCTCATACATATTCTATAAAACGGTCAGTGCATTAATATTCTAGAGGCACAGGAACAGTAAAAGACTAGATAAATGTCATCTCCCGCACACTGCATTTCAGTAAGGTCACCTAAAGCTTGGTGACACTTAAAAACGTTTAATGCCAGCTCACCTCAGAAGAGATGAATAGAAAATTCACCACTCACCATACCAACATTCATAAATTTCCAAATGGGAAATGTAAAATATATAAGTGGGAGTAAAACTGTCTGAAAAAATAACAGTTCTTTCCTGCACTCAACCCAAGATATTTCCACTGAAAGCCTGGTTATTTGTATCTGCCTGTCTGGTCTGCAAAACTGCCTCGTGGTGCGTAACATAAATCTTCTCCATTACATTTGAAAAATGGACCCTTTCTGTTCCTCAATACGCTACTGCCTGAAACGAGCGTCTTGCACACTCCCAGACGTTTGATGCATGTGGTTTTCAAACGGAAATCGTTCACCTTTCAAGCTGCAGTCTATCAGCTTTGCTAGCCTGGGAAAGATCCCTGCTGGTAATAGCAGCGTTCACAAGACTCCACTGAGTAAAATAGTAAAGTGGAACTGGACTGGGACACTCATGAGTCATGATGGCTCAGGCTGGTCCCCCTATAGCCAGAGATTCATTTCATCAATTAATTCCTGCCTGTAACGGCAGATTTCAAGTCACAAGGACTATAGACCCCCTGAAGAATCACATTATTACAATTAGTTTATGTGCACAACAGTGCAAGTAATGATGCATTTTCATAAAGGGAGGTCGTGCAAGTGGATGTGCATGGAAACAGAGCATTTTTGCCTAAAGCATTCTGTTGCCAAGAGACAAATGAAACAGTTACTTGCATTTGATTATGCAAACCATACTGTAAGTCAGTCAATACATTAATCTATAGCAAGTGAGTCCGACCTATCAGTTACATGGTGTCAGACAGGATAAATGGGTCTGCACGCATGAAAGGATACTGTCTGTATTGCTGTATACATTTTACAAATGGGTTCCCAGTGGAGATATATTCATGCATTAAAAGTTGAGGAGTGCAAAACAGCCACTATTAATATATTCACCTGATTTATTGTATAATGGCTGCAATTATACAGTTAAATGAGGGAAGCGGTGGAGGATGATAAGAGGTGAACTCTGACCTTTTGACTCTCTGTGTCACTGAAGGTCAGGCCAAAGTAGTCCTTCTCCAAGAGGTTGAGATGGTCACACACCAGATCCAGTAACATCTGCCCTTTACAGAGCTTCTGTCTCACACACACACACACACACACACACACGCACACAGAAGAAGAAAGAGAGAAAAAGATAACAGTGATTGATTTAGTGTTTGTCTGTGTAGAAGATGATCCCTTCCCATTCAAAATAAATTCTGTAAAAAAGATTTGTTGTTTCAACTAAAAAATGGAAGTGTTCATGCTGCCTAAAAATTTATTACGCAGCAGCCGAAAATAGTCCCTTTGTAACTTTCAATAGCAAGGGACTATTTCTGGAACTGGTAATATCATTGCGCCTCCTGCAGCCACACTGAAAAGAAAAATTATTCATTCAATATACTAAATTTTTTAAGGTAAGTGGTTGGAAATTTTTTTGTTTAAATGTAGCTTAAATAAATTGATTGCGACCACTTACCTTTAAAAAACTTGAGTAAATTGAACGAATATTTTTTTCAGTGCATGTTACGGCAGAAGTGTCTTCTAATTTTCTGTCGGTCTTATGCTGCGTTCACACCAGCCGCGGTAGAAGCGTCAAGCGTGAGTGGTTTCAATGTTAAGTCAATGTAAAGACGTGTTGACGCGCGAATGAGGCGTTTAGCCCGGTAGACGTGATTCCGCCTCATTCGCACGTCTAGTTCGCGCGAATGGCACGAATTGAGCGTTGCCGCTGCAAACACGTCAGTTGAAAAATTTGAACTTTGGGGGGAAAATTTGCCTTGTTCTCAGGAGCTTGTTCCAGTAGTGACGTGATTACAGGATGCGAGCGGAGTCGCAGAAGCCCCTCCCATGATGCTAATTTCCACGTGAATGTCTCGAAGTCCTGGTTTAAGATAATCCCTGTCAGGGAAACCACCCCAAAATGTTCAAGCGACAAACTAGACACGGTAGACGCGAATTTGATGCCTCAAACACGGCTGGTGTGAACCCACGGTTAGTACAGGATGTAACTACAGAAGAGTCAAGTTTTAAATAGGAAAAATATTGAAACTTTTTGGTTATTTTTTAGCGCGATGCCAATGGTCCAATCAGATTTAATGGATTGTGCTAAGCTATGCTAAAAGTGCTAGCGCCAGACCCAGAGATCAGCTGAATGGATTCCAAAATGGTAAAAAACAAATGTTTAACTCTAGGGGAGCTGGAAAATGAGTATATTTTGAAATTAGTTCCCTTTAATTCAACTTAAAAATATTTGTTAACTCAAACAATATAAACTAAGTTGAATAACAAAACATTTTAAGGCAGCACGAACACTTTTTTAAAAATCTTATTTCACAAATTTTAAATTTGCACCGGCCACCACTGGTATGGATTAACCAGTTTTCGCCATGAATATAACAATAGATACTGGAATGGAATTAAAAATAAAGAAACAAGCCACTGACTTTATGTGCTGCCAATGCAAGCTCTACCCCTGAGCTATACAGGAGCAATATTCTTGAATAAACCTTCAATAATATTCTTTTATTAGGGCTTTTTAGGTAGAAACCCAGAAATCTAAAGGAAAAATAATAGGTAATTTAATAATTCAAATCATAATTTATTTTTCATGTATAACATATGGGTCTCTGGGACCTCAAGCATAAAACTTTAATCTCAACAAACCATCACAACAAACATTTTGTCCACTCTTAACAGATCCTAAATAAATGCCCTTTTTATGTTTCCTACAGTAAGTCAATGCTCAGCATCTGCTCTGCCAGCTGACCGCACCCAGCATTTCTGCACAAAAGAGTGACATATGCAGCACGCTTGAGACACCAGCCCATTCTACAGCAACACTGAGCATTCGGCGCCCAGGGAGCCCGTTTCCCGCGGCGACAGGGATACAGCGCAGCTGTTTCCATGGCAACAGAAGTGGTAAGGTTTTATGCGCGTGAGTCTTTGTGTGTGTGTCGCCTCACTGGCCTCTTGAATGTTTTTTTTAAAAGAGAGAGTAGGTGTGCTACCGCAAAAAGAACTAAATTAGTCAAAGACACATTATTTTGGTAGGTAAAGACAATTTCGTAGTTACTACCCCAAGACAGTATAAGGAAAGGGTTACATTCTGATGGATGACTGAGTGCTGAAAGCAGTTTTGTGCTTGTTGTCAACAATGAAAGCAGGCCTTATTGTATTTCAAAAGCTTTCATCAGTAAAAGGTTTCTGATAAGAAAGAATGATGATGCTCGGTTTACATCTTAAGATAAAACAGATCCTTATTATTGATGGTGTGACCGTAAAATGTTCATGAACTTGCTTTATACTCTGTCATTTATATAGAACCTACTACGGTCATTAATTACTTAAAGTGAAATGATTGTGTCATGAGCCTGTAAATGAAAGTTATCATTAAGAATAACCCTTTGTTCCTTTAGGAACACATTTTTAAAGAGACAGTACACCTAAAAATCATGTGTGAACCAGATTTTTAGTCAATAATGATTCAAATTTCTGTTTGTTTCTTACGAAAAGGCAGTATATACAGTAGCTAAATAGGTTTTAAAATATACAAGAATTAAAGTCACATGACCATTGTAACATGTACTTTGTCTTTTTGAGCTTGGCATTGTGAATCATTGGCATTTAGAGCAAAAAACGCTCTGCTTGGACATAAAATTGATTAAAAAATAAAATCATAAGTTTTGAGCAACATGAAGGTTATGAATTTATGATTAAATTATGATAGAAGTTTTATTGTTCGTGAACTATCCCTTTAACTCTTTCCCTGCCAGAGTTTTTTTTTCAAACAAAAAATTAGTTCTCTTTTATCACCTCTGAAAAATGGGTAGGTTCCTTCAAAAACACCAAATTTTTAGCAAAAAGCTGAGAGATAATTCCATTTTTTGTGAAGGACTTTGATAGAGATCAGATTCAGAGCGATCCTCAAAACATACACGGACATACAGCTGCTTGCCCTCAGGCAGTGGTTCCCAATCCTGGTCCTCGAGCACCCCCTCCCTTATCAGCCTCCTTCCAAAATGGTAAACATGTTAATAAAACGTAACGGTTTTCTAAGCGGATTTAAAAGAGGAACTACATTTCACGGCGCAACAGCACCTTTGGGAGTACTTCGACTCGCCTGAAAAGTCCGCTCCCCTTCTCACTCTCATAATAGGAGAGGGAGGGTGTTACTGCGCCGAGTCGAAGTACTCCCAAAAGTGCTATTACGCCATAAAATGTAGCTCCTCTTTTAAATCCGCTTAGAAAAGCGCTACGTTTTATTTTGTACCACCAAACTTGCTCGTATAACTACTCGTCTTAAATAGGAAAAACGTTGATGTGTTTGGTCACTTCTAACTTTATTTCTAAATGGCACCATTGAATGAATGGGGCCAAGCCAAACGCCATCGAAGCGTCGCAGCGCGCTCCAGCGCTTACGTGCACGCACACAGATGATAGAGGGATGTATCAACAATTCTTAGTTAAGGTAATAACACATTTCAACATTGAAAATGAGTAGACCATTCCTTTAACTTTTATTGGATATTTCTTGTAATAAATACTGTTGCAATTGTTTACATGTCACTGAATATGTAAATATGCTGTTCTTGTTGCATTTACACAGCGGGTAACCATGCAGATGTCCTCAACACACTGCGTTTTGTGTAAGTCTAAACAGTGAATCTAGTTTGTGTAATCTAAGTTAATATCTTGCGAAAGACGCGCCCACTTTTGATGCAAGGCCTCGTGGGACGCAGGAAACTTGTGGAAAGAGCGCGTTTTGTCACTATGTTGTCTCAGATGATGATGTGTTTGTCCTGTCGCGGCTACCGTAGCTTCTCTATGCATTTCGAAAGAGAGGGGTGAGCTGTGGACTGAGCCGTTGGTTGCAATTCACATTCTCACCGCTAGATGCCGCTAAAAATCTACACACCGGACATTTAAGTATTCTGACATATTTCTGAGTGAAACTGAATATTGAATGAGAAGAATAGAGGGTGTGGCTTGTTTTTCTACAAATTGATTGGATCTAGAAAGTAATTGTTTCATTCAAAAATTGACCTGACTTGCATGCGTAAATTGTTTACCACAAAACCCATAATGTGCACTAACAAAGCAAATAAGGTCAATTTTGATTTCATGAAAGAAAATTCAAAGAAAATTCCCGGTAGCGCATAACCCTTCCATTAAAGGCAGTGGTATTTTTCAATCCATACTGTAGGACCACTACCATGTCATCATTATAGATTTCCCATTCTCCCCATCTTCAGCGAGCCGTAGCATGCTGGAAGTGAAAGACGGCTTCTGACCTTTACATTGGACAGGCTTTCTATCTCGGTAGGTGTTGCACCATCGGTAATAGCAAATGGATGGGACACACCACTAGAAAGCAATAATACCCCAGAGAAGAGCTGTGTCTGTACCCACACAGGAAATCATCAGCCAGCCAGAACCTCCGGGGCAGACTGGCACTGATCTCAGAGCAGTATGTGACGCTCTCTGGAGAGCTCTTGTAGGAGGGCTTTTCACCTATCAATGAACAAACCCCACCCCCATTCAACCCACACTAGCATTTTATCTCATTCCCAAGAGCATTGCAGTGGGGAAGATGGGACTGCAGTGCTGGGCTGTGACGAATGCACTGAAATGTGAGATTCATACATTGCACACTGTACTGTTTGCCCATTTTAAACTTTTCTATAAGGCTGGTGTAATTTAATAATGCATACAGTTTTACATGCATACAATGGGAGACGCTTTTATCCAAAGCGACTTACAGTGTATTCAAGGTATCCATATGTAATATATGTATTGTTAGCAGCAATACATACAGATTAGGGATGGGAAGATTCCCCGATTTGCACGGTGCATTAGCATAAAAAGTTAACGATGCTTCGGTTTAAAAACTGTGCATCGGATACAAATAATGTAGCATTTGCATAATGATGCATCGTTTCTAACATATTTTGCATCTGTAAAAACCCAGATTTATTTATGTATAATTATTAGTAGATGCGCTATACTTTATTTAGAAAGTGACCAATATTTTGAGATTGCTTTCTCCTCTCTAAACTGTTGCTGGTGATGCATCACCTGCTGACGTATCATATGGATAGCTGCTTCATATGTATCTTTACAGTTTTTTACAAACGCTAGGACACATTTCTCAATACTTAGGTCACTTTGCAAAACTCTTCACACAGTGAGCACAACAGAAGTCTATGTGGGCTAAACTGAGGATGAATTATCATTGCTTTGGCACAAAATGCATTCAATGACTACATCTCTCAAATTTCATGACTCTTTATACATACAAGCCAATTTGCACATGCTTGCATACTGTTTTCAAAACTGTTAAACGTATGTTCAAAACAATACAAAACTGAATAAGACAGCAATTTGCTACATTTCTACAGTAATATTTAAATGAAATATATTTTAAATCTTAAAAATAAATGCTATAAACACAATTGGACAATTGGACCAGCCACAGCTGTCCACAGCCAAGTAGATTAGCATTACTATTGTATATGTATCAGTGGATGGTGTGTATACAAAGTCTTGCATTTTGGAATTATGCAGTGGAAAAAATATACTAAAATATTGATGAATTCTGCATCATGTCTGATTCATTCCAGTAACATATATTGCAGTGAATTATAAACAGAGATGCGTCCTTGTTTTACACAAGAAGACATTGTATAATGCTACATGTTGTTAGTGTTTTTTAGATCATTGTTTTGTGGGTGACAAAGTGTGTTTGACGGATGGCAACCTTTGCTAGTGTTTTTGGAAGAATGAGTTGATTTGAAACCTGAATAAAGTGTTTTGGTAGTTGTAGTGCATTTTGAATGTGAAATAAACTGCTTTGCCAAGCTAAAAGTTGGTTAGGAGAACTGTGTGAAAAGTTTTGCAAAAGTGACCTAAGTATTGAGAAATGTGTCCTAGCGTCTGTAAAAAACTGTAATGTACTGTATCGTAGGCCATGCTTTGAGATGCGTATTACATCGTACTCCGTTATTGAGATGCACATCCCTAATACAGATACTGTAGTCCCGAAAGATACATTTATTTCATTGAAAAATGCAGCGATATGTACCTGGAGCAACGTATTTTAGGTTATCCAGAAATGTAGGCAGGTGTGACAGAAAATTCTGAAATTAAATGAAATCTATTAAAGTTAAACTAGTCAACTTGTTAGACTTCAATATATACACTTACATTTAAAATATTTTTTCTTGTCACACCTAATCTAACCATTTGAGCAACCAGCACATGTACGGTTCACATGATACAGGAACACTGCACTACTGGAGAACACTGTACGTGAAATAGCTAAGAGCCTTAGAGATTTGGCACCATGTTACTTCAAAACAACACAAATTAGTTTTAGTGCACACAGTCTACCGCCGTACCTCCACCCCGGTCTCATAGGCAGATCCATCCAGCAGTGTGACTTTCACAGGTACTGTCTTTGGTCTTTTGGAGGATTTCTGCGGGGATCTGGACATCCTACTTGGCGTTTTCTCGGAGGAATCATCCGTGTCTCTATGTTCGTCCGACATCTTTGAATCGTGATCCTGAATACAAGTGATGATAGAGTATAGTACAGTAGTTTGAAAATTCAGCTTTCCAGAGGAGATGCATCTGAATCTGGTCACTGTGAATCAGTTTATTAATACGCAATGTGCGGTTACATAGTCAACCATTACAATGTATAATATTTTGTAAGTTAATAAATTATAGATAAAGAACTTACCGAATGGCCCCGTCTGTCTTCGTCTGCTGTGTTCTTCGTGGCTGAACCTCTTTCTGACATAGTAATCACTGATAGTCCTAGAAAGATTACATTAAAATAAAGATTAGTCTCTTTAAACAGACAACTACAGTGGCTATGTGTGAATCAGAGATGTTTCATTAGATAGGCTAGTTCATTGATACTGTACAAAGTCAATTCTGAGAAAAATCGAGGTTCAAAAAACGAAATCACCGCATCCATACCTTAAAATCACTGGTAAAACTAATAGATTTAGCACACACACAGTCAAAAACAATATCTATAGGGAAAATATATTTTCAACTTTTTTTCTTTCTTTTATTGTTTGATTGACATTGAGACAGACAGCTTTAAGTACTGTAATGCAGGGATCTAATATAATGTTACACATCAGATATTTTTCCCAACAGTTAACCAAACATTCATTTATGACATAACAGATTATATTTGCGTGTACTCTTGTCAAAACAGATATTTTAAAACTGTAATTATGTTTATATATCAGGGTCGCACGTCTGTACATGCTTCAGATCTGTCAGTAAACGCGAGGAAGATCGCTTACAAGTCTTGTCGCTTTTAAAAACTCTTAACATCAATCAGGTGCCAAACTTTTTTCTCTTTTAATAACTATTTTAAGTCCTGCATGTTCTTTTCTAATTCCTGCATGTTTTAAAACAGAAACAAAAATGTCAGATGCCGCATGTGAATGAACACGCATTACAACTCATTTATACAACGTGGCTCACAAATGAATATAATGGGCCCTATCATACACCTGGCGCAATGCACCGCAATGCGTAATTCAAGTGTCTTTTGCTAGTTTAAACATGGTGCAATTATCATTTTCATGTGTAGTGCCACGTTGTTTAAAGCAAATGCATTTGCACCCAATTTTGCACCAATGGGCATTCTGGTCTGAAAACGAGGTGTGTTCAGGCGCATTGTTGGCGCGTTGCTATTTTGAGGCAACTAAATGGCACAATGTTGTTAGTAATATGCGCCTATAAATGGGACGACAATGCATTTGCTTATCAAATACATGGATGCGCAGCAGCACACAAACGTTTTAAAATTTGAAAAATTAAAGGATTCAAATGTAAAAGATTATTATTGAGTCTCTAGGACATAAATGAGGACTGATTACAAAACGTTAGAAGGTGTAAAGAGGTGCTTCACCTGTAGCCTGGTAAGTAAGTAATGTTTTGTTTTATACATTTAAGCAATATCGCTCGAGTAGGAGTGTGATATAGCTCTATATCATCACGGCTGTGATTAGGCCCGAGGCCCGAGCCCCCAGGCCGAGTGCCGGAGCCAATCACAGCCGTGACGATATAGAGCTATATCACACGACTCCGAGAGCAACACTGCTTTTATACAACAGTTCGACGGCACACGATTGAAAAACAAAAACTAGAAAACAACAACGGAGTTATTTTAAAAGCCTCTTTGTTTGAGAACTACTTCTTCCGCCACGGATTTGAGGGCGGCCAGAATGACAGGTAAAACTTTCGGCTGCTTTGAAGCTCATAACAACTCAATGGACGGAAAAGCTGTTTCTTACCGTTTCTTGGTCACAAAGTGTAGTTTTAAGATTAGTTCAGTCGAGAATGTATCTGTATTATATTTAAATCTGCAGTCGATTAGTAAAGATAGCGCCTGTTTGAACGTTTGCTTAGTGAGATTCGGTACAAATGAGAACCAAAGCATGAGCGGACATCAGTGTTCACTCGCCCCGCTGACCACCGCCCTCTCTGGGCTACATTTCTGAAAGGGATTCCCTGGCTCTCATGTTGGCCTTGTTTGTTTATGATCGTCAAAATGAGATCAAATCAGCAGTATTTGGTGTCATGATCAAACTTGTACTTGTTTTTTAATTCATATTTAGTGTCTTTTGTGTTGTTATTGTTTTGGCGCGAGGTAAAAGTTAATAAAACTACTTGTGAAACGTTACTATTGCTTTCTCATTTATTCTTAACGCGATACGAGCACTCGATTATTATTATTAAACTTTCTTCTTGTCAGTACTATACAAAACGGTTTTTTATAAGTGTCAGAGAGATGTTTTTGCATGCTGCTTATAAATATACCAGTGGCGATATCTCATAACATGTTTTAATAGTCACGTCACGATAAAGTAAATGATAAATGTCCACATTAAAAAGCTGCGGGGCTTACCTGCAGTTCCACGGTGTTTTCGCGTTCTGATAAAAGATATAGCTCCAGAAAAAAACGAGTGTTTATATTCCTCTTTCCAAGTGTTAATCGTCCACACGATGTGACAAGACATTTCTCCCATTAACTTTAACGTAAGATCCAAGAGCGCTGATCTTTGACGGAATAATACTTCTGATTGGGGATTCACAGACTGATTTATGAGCTAGTAAACTAATGAGACACACACACGGAGAGTGATTCAAACAGCGCGTCTGTGTTTTTCCATTCAGAGATGAGCCTGCTTAGGACCTCCATTCACTAGGTGGCGGAATAATACGAAAGGTGAAGCGGTTACAGTGCCGTTATCAGTACAATATCGTATAGCTCTTAGCCAATCAGATTCGAGAACCAGAAAGAACTGTTGTATAATTATCAAATATTGCATCTATTTTTTATTTTTAAATGCTACCCCATGGATTTTTTGTATATGATGACTTTGTATCTGGGGATGTGGTCAGATGAGAACCTTAATGCTTTTCAAAATACTCACGGCGCTGTCCAAGTGCTTAAATGTTTCGGCTCTCCACACGTTTGTTACAAATAAATGTACAAACATTTTCTTGTATTTTCTTGTATATTTGTAAAAATTTTTTGAGATTACACTGATCATGTAGGCTATACATTTACAGCAATTAAAAGCCTGCTATTTTTACTTCTATGATTGAAAGAAAACGACTTTTAAAGCTTTTTAAAAGTACAAAATAACAATTTCAATACAAATGAAACCAACGCAATTATTTAACATCAATCCTAAACTGGTGGTCTTCTTCCTCTCCGTTTAGTTTTTCAGTTTACAAATTCCACCATCTAAATAGGAAATCGGCATGGCGCAAACACAACTGACTTTTAAAGGGGATGAAAAATGAGAATCTCATTGGTTTATTGCACGTTACGCACAAAACACACCCGTTACTCATTACGAGAATAGGAACAACCCTTTTAAGCCCGGGATACACTGCACGATTATTGGCTGTCCCAGACGAAAGATTGCCATCGTGAAACAATCGTCGCGATTTCTGTGATCGTGGCTCTTCATCGGTGGTCCTATGTCGTACAATGAGAGAGGTTCAAAGACGGCCGTTTTCACCGGTCTTGCGTCCAAAGATAGCCTACGATAGTTTTCTGACAATGTCAGAAATTCGGCATGATCACCGCACAGTGTGTTTGCTGCTACCACCTGCGCGCCGGTATTTGTTTACCACGAGCGCATGCTGGTGACGTTGCGCAACATGTGACGCTGCCGCCGAAGCTTCCGTGTCATCATCGTACAGTCTACATGCCTCTCGTACGATACATGTCGCACAGTATGATAAAATAATGATCTTATAGGAGGGCAAAAATCGTGCACTGTATTCCGGGCTTTAGACTGTGTGCTTGGCGCACAAACCATTTTTCCTGTCGTTAAATTAGCAAAGCGGATTCGGACACGCCAGTTTAGACTGTGCGCCGTGCGCTTTAGACCATGCGCTTAGATCGTTAAAATAGGGCCCAAGGAGTTAATGTTGATTTCAAATGAATGAATTAACAAGGTATGATGAATACAGTTTAAAGGCGGGGTGCCTGATTTTTGAAAAACACTTTGGAAAGGGAGTTGGGCTGACTACCAAAACAAACTTGTAGCCAATCAGCAGTAAGGGGCGTGTCTACTACCCGACATCATTGCCTGTGTTGCGTATGTGTGGGGCGGGCCTATCAAAAGAAGGTCCAGATTCTATTGGGGTAGGAACATGTTTGTTTAGGTGATTTCAAATGTCATGCACCCCACCTTTAAGTAAAGAAATCAACTAATTCTCAGTCTAATTCTACTGGAAACAGTATCTTACAAATTGAATTAATTAATGGCTTGCGCTGTTTACTATTTATCAGCAAAAAGAGACCGCCATAAAATAACTGACAGATTGGGGGTGTGCAGGTATGTGTTGAATCTAAAAAAAGCTACATTCTTTAAACCTCACTTAAAGTGCAATGCTTTTTTAGCATATCAACTTTTCTGTGTTTAATGGAGTTGAGGTGTCACAGCTTGACGATTTGATACCACTGTGAATATGCTAATCGACTTGATTTCCATCTCATTCACTTGCACCACGCTGTGCTACTAAAAGCCCCAAACATCTCCCTCATAGAAAACCTCCAAATATCACCACATATAAGCACTGCGGTTCATACAAACAAACCTCCCATTTGCTAATTTTCACCATTAGAGGAAGTGTGCACATAATTCAGCCAGAAAGCAAAGAGTCAGACCATTAAATTCTCTGGTGGCCAATCTATACATTTACCTCCAGTCGCTGACTTTTCTCTTCTACCAATTAACCGGTTTGAACTGAAGCTCTGCAGAAGTGTTCGCTTTATTGAAGGACTTAACCCTTTGATTATTGTCTCTGAACCGTAGAGACACAAAGGTTTCAGGCTTTTGATCTTTTTCTCAGAAAACAGAGGACGAGAAATTGCAATAACATCACAGATATGAACTCACATTGCCCCTGCGAGCACCACGGCTCAATCTGTTGTAACACATAAAACCACAGCTTTGACAATGAGATGAGAAAATGAGGTGAAGGATCATAAATGTGTAGGTGAAAGGAGAAATAATAAAGATTTTATATTTACACCATGGGTTCAAACACATGACCTTTTGCTAATGCAATAAGCTATACAGGAGCATTTTTAAATTACTGTGATAAAACATCAATGAGACCATTTAAACAAAAAATGACATTAGTTAAATGAAATAGCATTAGTACAGAATAATAAAAAGATCCAGGACAGTAACAGTTCATTGCTTTTCTAGCTTGTGCTGTTTCAGTTAATGTCTTTAGATCAATATATTGATAAAGTCTTTTACTGGGATAAGAAGGTCAGCTTATACAGCAAAGAAATAAATTCATGTTATAGCTCACAATAGATGAAGAAGTCTGGTGGTTATTAACAACCACAGGCAATCAATGCACACAAAATGATTCAATTCTTAAGCAAAAATGTGTAATTTAATATACTGTTTTTGATGAAAGCTCATTCAATTAAAAATACATGTCTGAATTCTTTTTTATAAGAGGAATTAACAAATAAATATGGATGGATTTGTCCACTATACTTTGAGTCTTTTGAACACGTTTGCACACTGCTCAGCGAAGATTGTACAGGTTGAACTTTAGACATTAAATACACTTTAGGTTCATAAACGAATGGCTTAAGAAGCAAAGCTGTCCTTTCTTTAAAGGGCTTAGTCAACCCTGCTTTACAGTTTAGAAAACAGTGTTTACTTTAATGTAGCCACAGCATGAACAGCCTTAAAAACATCATTCTCCAAAGAAAACGCCCAAACAAAACAGGGAAAAACACAAAGCAACCCATTAAAATGGAAGTAAACATGCTTTCTCTGAGGGGAAACAGACAACTGAACATTTTAATAGCATTTTAATAGCATTTCATTATAATTTCATCCAAGTCTGTCGGTCTGTCTATGTAAATACCGCAATGGGAAATACATCGCACGTAAAAAAATAATAATTTCACACAGTACACTCACATATGCAAGACTTTTATTTTGTATGCAATTAATCACAATGGATCGATTGCCCACCAAATCTATCTATTTATCTATGGTGAAGTATTTCTCAAAGCTCCAGTTGTACTAAGGCGAAGGAGAGCCACTTAATAAATTATTTTAACATTGCAACCAAATAATCACATTAAGTGAGTGACTATTAAAGGAATAGTCTACTCATTTTCAATATTAAAATATGTTATTACCTTAACTAAGAATTGTTGATACATCCCTCTATCATCTGTGCGCGTGCACGCAAGCGCTGGAGCGCGCTGCAACGCTTCGATAGCATTTAGCTTAGCCCCATTCATTCAATGGTACCATGTAGAGATAAAGTTAGAAGTGACCAAACACATCAACGTTTTTCCTATTTAAGACGAGTAGTTATACGAGCAAGTTTGGTGGTACAAAATAAAACGTAGCGCTTTTCTAAGCGGATTCAAAAGAGGAACTATATTGTATGGCGTAATAGCACTTTTGGGAGTACTTCGACTCGCCTGAAAAGTCCGCTCCCCTTCTCACTCTCATAATGGGAGAGGGAGGGTGTTACTGCGCCGAGTCGAAGTACTCCCAAAAGTGCTATTACGCCATAAAATGTAGCTCCTCTTTTAAATCCGCTTAGAAAAGCGCTACGTTTTATTTTGTACCACCAAACTTGCTCGTATAACTACTCGTCTTAAATAGGAAAAACGTTGATGTGTTTGGTCACTTCTAACTTTATCTCTAAATGGTACCATTGAATAAATGGGGCTAAGCTAAATGCTATCGAAGCGTTGCAGCGCGCTCCAGCGCTTACGTGCACGCACACAGATGATAGAGGGATGTATCAACAATTCTTAGTTAAGGTAATAACATATTTTAATATTGAAAATGAGTAGACTATTCCTTTAAGTGAGACAATACTGTTGTTGTATAATTACAATTTCCTTGTAAACAGATGACGGATAAAGTGGCATTAGTAACTGTGGTGCTGAGAAAAGCCGAGATTAACATTCAACATCCAGATGATTTTATTGGAATTTAATACCTTTGAGTTTTAAACCAAACATAGGCCAATTTGTGCTACATAAAACATATCTAAGGGGAATAAAAAGACTAATAACCAAGCACTTAAGATGATAACAGAGTGTGTATATACTTTATGAGTGCTACCGTTCCTTTTTGGATTGTTTAAATGATAGAGTAAGAAAACACACAAGTGATAAAGTGTATACTGAATGCACTCCAACTTGATTTAAATAAAAGCATCTGGTCAAATGCATAAATGTAATAATAATAATAATCCAAAAAATATATATACTTAAGCGGCTCTTGGAATAAGTGCAAGATGAATTATATAGCACATCTGGCCTACCCTCTCATTTCTTTCTCAAATGTAATGTTCTGCTAAAGTCGGATATGATGTACTATTGCAATATAGTATAACCCCTTTTGAGATCAAACACCTGAGAATACTGAAATATTGACTTCCTCTAAAGAGCTGTGTGAGATCTTAAAATACCTCAGTTCGAAATATGCTAAACCCCAGTAGTGTAGTGCAGGGTATATGCATGTATATACACTCACCTAAAGGATTATTAGAAACACCTGTTCAATTTCTCATTAGGTGTAATGATGTGGGGGGTGTTTTCTTGGCACACTTAAGGCCCCTTAGTGCCAATTGGGCATTGTTTAAATGCCACAGCCTACCTGATCATTGTTTCTGACCATGTCCATCCCTTTATGACCACCATGTACCCATCCTCTGATAGCTACTTCCAGCAGGATAATGCACTAATGCACCATGTCACAAAGCTTGAATCATTTCAAATTGGTTTCTTGAACATGACAATGAGTTCACTGTACTAAAATGGCCCCCACAGTCACCAGATCTCAACCCAATAGAGCATCTTTGGGATGTAGTGGAACGGGAGCTTCGTGCCTTGGATGTGCATACTACTTTAGGAACCACTACACCATTGCTAAACCCACATCATTATAAAGGCTGCACATTAAACAGATTAAACCACCATTGTTTTGAGGAAAAATGCTTTCGATTTGCTGAAAAGGCCAGTGATTGCTAAAGAAAATGCATGAAACTGAATGAGTCAGTGATGTTGTATATAAGAAACAATGATGGTGCTTTTGCCAACCAGTTTGCATCATCATCTTATAGAATAACATTCCTGTCAAAACATTTGTCTAGCCAAGAACCGGCCACTCAATAAAGAAAGATGTTAGACAAACATGAAAACCGGCAACTTCATCATCACATGCCTTTTAGCAAAACTCCTTCAATCTTACAAGCTACTTAAAACATGAAGGCAATAAACAACAAAACACTGAACCCTATACAGACATAATTCATAAAATACAGTTCTGCTCATAGATACGCTTCTCAAACAAAGAAACCTCTAAGATTTTTTCTTTCAAGGTACATTACTAACCAGGAAGACTTTGTCTAATGGAGTTTTTCCTCACTGTAGTGTTCATTGTATCGAAAACCTTACGATTTCGTCACGTATGACCTTCCAGAAATAGGCAGGTAAATGCAATTTTAAAGTGATGCTTGTTTGTTGTGTTTGAAGAATAATGTGTAACATGATTAAACAGACCGATAAAATGCATTACGCTGCATTTATTTAATAAAATAACATGCATGAGATTTGTTTCTCTAATGTCATCTGTTTTACCCCCGATCATTATACATGAATGACTGTTCTAGTCAATACACACCTGCAAGCTGGGAAAGATAATAAGTGATCTGACATGGTGTAAATCTGCTTGTGTCCTTTTAAAGATGCTTTTCAGTCTTGATTTTTCTCCTTGAGGGGCATTAAAAGAATTCGAATTTCATATATTTGTTAATCTACAATATTTTTATTTAGCAAATTTCACTCTAAATGTTAATAAAGGTTGTGGAGAATATGGCTAAGCAGATTATTTAGCAAATACTACATTACTGAATCCCTTTGAACCTATTAGCACTATGAGATATTTTAACACTTCATTACACTTTAGGGTGAATTTTATTATCTTTTGGATCACGTAATCATAAGTATCTAATTCACATTACTGTGGGCAATATTATCTCTATTTTGCAGAGAACACACTTTCACTTTAACTCCCTGGGGTCCAAAAACGCGGCGCAGCGTTTTGACGTGTTTTCTCCTCATCATAGCAGAATCAACTTAAAATACTCTATCATTAATTATCATATACTTGCGTGTTATACAGCATTTGAAACTGTAAAGGGTCTTCTTTTATTTGTGTACATTCAAAATAACAACAAGCTGTCTCTCAAAACACGTTACAAAAATCAATTGAAACTCAGCGAATACTCGTCACACAAACATGATACACATATCTAAAAAAGCTTGACATTTCTACTTTTAAACAAACTAATTGTAATCAAAAACAAATGTTCCCTGTTTATAATCTGTATTGAAGTAAAGAGGGTACCGTTTTTCTTGGCTGACCTCATTATCTGTAATGAGGTCACGCTCACAGGTGGTACCCACTATTTACTTGAAAATGGGTTGTTGTTGTTATGCAGCAGTTGGGTTAAAACAACCCAGCATTGGGTAAATTTTAACCCAGCAGTCTGTTTAATCATTTTCAGAGTGTACATACAAAATTATGAGATTGATGCCCAAACTTGGAACAAAATACATTTAAAAGCAATGTAACAAGCATATTAACAAGCTGAGGAAGTTTATGAATTATTATATTGCTGTTTTATGCAATGAAAAAAATTCAAGTAAAAAACGATGAATCAAACTGCAAATAAATATAAAGAAAGCTACCAAACAACACTAAAACATTCAATGACTCACTTCTGCTATATAATAAGTCTGACTTCACAGTACAATAAATCTCTTATTTGCATCTGCACGCTGTTGTTTATGATAAACTCATTGAAGGCACGTCACACTTTAACCAAATTCGTTAAATGCAGTGAAAACGCAACTGATTGGCCATTACATTCATCCCCTTAACAGGTGATTGGCTGTAATGCTCAATGCTGTAAAAATAATGCATAAAAAGGGCTATCAATTGATTAAAATGATTGTCATGAGTTAACCTGTGATTAATCGCACATTTTTAGCATTTCTACATTTACCTGAATTTAGCACTTTTTAAGTTTTTAATACTCTAATCAACATGGGCATGGACAAATATGGATGCTTTGTGCAAATGTATGTTTATTATTAGTAAAAGTATATAAAAAAATAATTTTGAATAATTTCTGATTTATTTCCATGTATGAATGAAACTGGTCTACCGAGCCCCTAAGGTGATATTGGAGTAAAAAAATCGAAAGTTTAGTTTCATGTGCTCACGTAAAACTTTTGCGTGCTCACGCAAAACCTTCATGTGCATAATTTTATTTAAAAGTTTCGTTTCACATACGCGCGCTATAGTTTCACTTGGCGCGCTATAGTTTCACTTGTGCACGCAAATATTAATAAGATTTAGATTTAAAGATGCTCAGGCTTGCGGTGTGAAACCGGCATAACACATTTGTGGGTTGGAATTGAGTCACTTCAAACATGCAGTGTACTGTAAATACGGTACACTAAAGTGCTAAGATTTTAAATTGATCCACAGCCAAAATTATGTCTGTACACACACTTATTCATTTGTTTATTGTCAATGACAGGAGGCAAGTTTGATCAGTAACAGTCTGAATGGATTTTTGAAGCCATCAGAAGATGACTCATAACAGCAGCTATCTAGCGTGCATGTTTGTCAATGTGTGTTTGCACAGATGTATCCAGGATTCTGACATAAATAACAAATGCTAAAATTTCCTAACGTAATTTCTCAGAAATTATCGAGTAATACGGAGTACTGACATTATGGAACAAGACTGCAGCCTTTGATTTGCCAGTTCTGCCATGCTGCACGCTATGGGCGCAGTCGTGTGCTGGCATTAGCCCAGGCCATATGGACATATTGAGAAGTGATCCTGATGTAACCAGTGACAGAGAAAAAGAGGCAAACCTTTCTTTTAGTCACATTGCGCTAACAAAACAGTAACCTTCAGCCACCAAAGCCTAACAATCAACACAAATTGAAACAGAAACAGGTTGAGTGCTATGAACAGTTATGACTAAAGCAGAAGATGGGAGGAATAATTATAAGCAGTCGCATTTGATGCATCATTACTTTCAAGGACAAGCAGATAATCCTGAGGCAAATGCTGTGCACTGTACCTAAATATATTATTGTTGTCGTTGATGACAAGCTTTGTACTTATTTTTGAGGTAGACAATGGGAATGTCATTCTTTGTTATTTCCAAAGCTTAATTAACAAGAGATAAACAAAACCTTACCTAAGTTAAGCTTTGCTATTACTATTGTGCATAAATACAACATTTTAAAATTGTGTACTTATTGTGTAAGTATTAACAAATTCTGAATTTCAGATTTAGGTAATAACAAGCCAGCATGTTAACCCACCATGAGTTATTATAATAACCCAGCAGTTGGGTTAAACAACCCAGAATTGGATAATAACAAGCCAGCATGTTACCCAACTATAAGTTATTATAATAACCCAGTAGTTGGATTAAAACAACCTAAAATTAGGTAATAACAAGCCAGCATGTTAACAGACCATCAGTTATTATAATAACACAGAATTGGGTAATAACAACCCAGCATGTTACCCAACCATGAGTTATTAAAAATAACCCAGTAGTTGGGTCAAAACAACCCATAATTTGGTAATAACAACCTAGCATGTTACCCAACCACAAGTTATTAATAATAACCCAGCAGTTGGGTTAAAACAACCCAGAATTAGGTAATAACAACCTAGCATGTTACCCAACCACAAGTTATTATAATAACACAGCAGTTGGGTTAAAACAATTCAGAATTGGGTAATAACAACCTAGCATGTTACCCAACCACAAGTTATTATAATAACCCAGCAGTTGGGTTAAAACAACCCAGAATTGGGTAATAACAACCTAGCATGTTACCCAACCACAAGTTATTATAATAACACAGCAGTTGGGTTAAAACAACCCAGAATTGGGTAATAACAAGCCAGCATGTTACCCAACCACAAGTTATTATAATAACCCACCAGTTGGGTTAAAACAATTCAGAATTGGGTAATAACCACCTAGCATGTTACTCAACCATAAGTTATCATAGTAACCCAGCAGTTGGGTTAAACAACCCAGAATTGGATAATAACAAGCCAGCATGTTAACCAACCATAAGTTATAATAATAACCGAGCAGTTGGGTTAAAACAACCCACAATTGGATAATAACAAGCCAGCATGTTACACAACCATAAGTTATTATAATAACCCAATAGTTAGGTTAAAACAACTCAGAATTAGGTAATAACAAGACTGCATGTTAACCAACTATGAGTTATTATAACAACCTAGTAGATGGGTCAAAACAACCCAGAATTGGGTACTAACAACCTAGCATGTTACCCAACCACAAGTTATTAATAATAACCCAGCAGATGGGTTAAAACATCCCAGAATTGGGTAATAACAACCTAGCATGTTACCCAACCACAAGTTATTATAATAACACAGCAGTTGGGTTAAAACAATTCAGAATTGGGTAATAACAACCTAGCATGTTACCCAACCACAAGTTATTATAATAACCCAGCAGTTGGGTTAAACAACCCAGAATTGGATAATAACAAGCCAGCATGTTAACCAACCATAAGTTATTATAATAACCAAGCAGTTGGGTTAAAACAACCCAGATATTATTTAAGTGTACTATAAGGGGGCGTGCACACCAAGGCACCAAAATGGCAAGCAGACACAGACTGTAGGTGCTTGCCAGCTTTTTTCAGCTGAGCACCTTGGTTGCTATGATTCTTCTGCTTTGCCTATCAGTCGTTAAAAAATGTGCCAGTCGGTTGTTTTGATATTTGTCCCGCCCCTCCTTCACTTTGATTGGACAGCCGAGTGAGAAGTGACATTGATGAGCTGAGCGTTTTACCCAAAGTTAAAAAATGTGAACTCTTGGCAAGTGAAAAATGCCACGTGTCAGGGCTCAGTTGGGACAAAACCTAAACTTTTTGAAAAGCGCCATTTGAAAACAATTAAAACAAATGCCGGCGTAAACGCTTTGCTGTGCATGCTACCTAAGATCTGGTGAGTCTGTAGTGGTAAAGTTGTGAAAAATGTTTTAATATTTCTCAAAAAATCTCTGCAAAATATTGTTTTATTGAGGCCCTGTTATCAAGTGAAATTGGAACAATCGATTTTTGCTCTTACACAAGCGCAGACTGGGAATCTAAGTGTTTCAGCTCAAAGCATAATTGTCAAAAAGTACATTTCTGAGCTTAGAAAATTATAGATATTTTTGGCTAATGCCTGTTCCCTAGGCAAATCCCATGGCTTGCTTATCTGTGCGCTATTGTATCCTATTCCTTGCTCATAAAACAGGCAGATCTCAGCCAGCCTCTTTCTGCAGCCTTTAAAAAGCACAATTTAAACTAAAATGAAAAAATAAGAACTTTAATAATATCTCCAAGTATAACCTGAATGTTTACGTACAGTACAAAATAAACACTATAACACAGAATACAAACAATGCCTATTCATAGCAGTAGTTTTAGAGCAGTGCTCAAAATGATGGGGAATAATTTCCTGCAAACTGACGGTCATATAGTGCCATTTGTCATAGAGCGTCTTTCCTTTCACTCTCCCTGCAGCTTTGCTGTTGGGAAATGGATCTACACTTGGCGACCGGTTCTCCGCAGCTCCGAGCACAATCACTCATCTGTAGAGCAATCTGTTGAAGGAATCCATCATTTATGGCATAATTCATGGGATCTTGGGAGAAAGAAACAGGGCATAGGCTCCTGCAGCTCAAGACAAACATGTCAACAGTTCACACAAAACAATTTCGAGTGAATGACAAAATGTGCATAAGGCAGATGCAATGACTGATAGCCGATAGTGACGAAATCGCTAAAATATTATGGCATTTCGCTGTTCACTGTGATACTTTAGCACAAAACCCTAACTTACATCACACCTGTTCAGTCAGGTGTAAAATGTACTGAAATAGTGATGTGGGTGTTTGAAGATACCTTGCAGAATTCACAGCTGTCTATCAACATCTACACTGTAAAAACATCTTTGTTACACTTCCTTTTCATTTAATTAACTTGAATTTTACAATTCATTTCAAATTTCTTTACTAGTGAGGAGTTAATGCTATAATTAATCAGGGTTTCCTGCAGCACTTTGCAGTTCGGGTGGCCCGCCTATAAGCTGGGAAACCCTACCGCCTTAAAGGCTCTCTAAGCGAATAAAGTGCGACGTCACTTCCTGTTGATGTTTAAACTGTTTTCAAACAAACGGAGCGTAGCTAACGCCTCCCCCTCCCTCTCCCGTCCGTGCTTTCATGAACACGCCCAACCCCCACCCCCAAATCCTTCTTATCGTTTATTGGCTGGAACACTTTGTTATGTTTTGTTGTGCTAGGTTTGGCCACTATGTTGATATTGCCGTTTGTTGAGCCTGAGCTGTCTACAGAGATCGCGTTTATTTACAGTTTGATCAGCGGACAGGCAGCAAGCAGATAGTGAGGAGATGTTTGCTGTATGTAACAAAAAATGTTTTATGGTCTAAAACGCGTCAATTCGCTTAGAGCGCCTTTAACTAGGTCATCCAAAAAAATAAAAATCGCGGCACAAAAGGCCGTCAAGTTCATATCGGAGAATAGCGCGGACGCACAGCCAAATGAGAGAAAGATGTGGTCTTATGTTTTGGGTTTATTTAAGCCTTTTGTTGTATTAGTCTATAGTTCTTGCAAATTTAAAGTAAGTTGGCTGGTGATTGCCACGCCCCCCGGCCACATTATTATAATATTATTATATTCACAGAGGTCAGTGCTACACATCTAGCACTTAAAATGTTGCATTATTACTAGAATTTTATTTAAGAGATGTTTGTGTACATTTTCTATCGATCATGCAAGCAGTAATTGGGCATTTCCAGTTTCACGGTGTAGTCTAGTGCACTTTCAGCTTAAAAAAAAAATTACCCTGTCTGGAGGATAAGTCTGTATAGTTTCAGTAAAGTATGGCAGATTAAACTAGTCTGCTACATCGTCCAGAGCCAGGCTGCAAAACTCAGAAATGGCTTGTGAGGTTGGAATTCTGCACGGATGTTTTGAAAGTGTTTTGCAATTTCATCATTTGTGACTTGCATAATTCCTTAGTCAATCGTGTGCTAAAGCAACGCAGACATGCGGTGCATGCAAATACACGACACTATCTGTTTCTTAGTAAATTCCCTCATTGGTTTTTCTTGTACATGGAGACAGAGTGATGGTCAGAGCAGTTTTTGAAGCAGTCACTAAATCTACTTTTCACTCTGGAGCCCTTTGAGAAATCACAAAACCGCCCTTGTTCACTGCTTGAATGCAAAACCACAGAGTCTTCTATCAACCGAGTGAGTTTATATAAATATCTAAGGACATGACAGCTCAGTTTTGCTAGATCCAGCATGTATCCCCTGAAAAATCTGTTCTGTATAAACGCATAAAACAGCCTTCTCCTAAACAAATAAAACATCAAAACCGCTCATGTGCTGAAAAACATATCAGCTTCATTTGCAGCCTCGAGCCATGAGTCTTCAAATGAACAGAAGGAAGTAATGACATCATCAGTGTAGTCAGACTCGAGCAAAACAAGCAAAGCGGGGTCCTTCAGGGCCCCTAGTTAACATGCACATCATACACAGCCCCTCTCAAATTAATTGAAGCTTTCATATTAATGCTGTTTACCTCCCATCCATCACATTACCCTGACGAGAGTTTGGCTGATGTATGGAGTTCAGCTCGGAAGTGTCCTTGTCCCAAGAATAGGATTTTTCTGTCAGCGGTTTTAAGTTAAAGCCCATTGAAATCGATTCGGGGTTTTCAAAAGGCTTCCTATAATACAACAGGAGTTAAACAGAAAAGCTGCCAAGCATGTAGGGTTCATAGCGAGAGTGTAACACCTTAACCAGAGTGTCCTTTTGTTGCTGTTAAAATGCAGTCCAGTGAAAGTGTGAACAAACATCTCTATCATAGTACAGTAGCATCACAACAGGTTGTGAAAAGGCCATTCCGGAATACTCCTGTATAATATCCTAAATTTGTTGTGACACAATATCGATCTTTATCTGTACTGTAGTCGGTGCAGAAAAGATCGCAGCACTTTTTGAAAGATTATTGAGTGCTCAAAATTTTGTTTGAAAATAAATGTTAATATATATATATGGTTGTTGGTGCCAGACGGGCCGGTCTGAGTATTTCTGCTCAGTTACTGGGATTTTCACGCATAACCATTTCTAGGGTTTACAAAGAATGGTGTGAAAAGGGAAAAACATCCAGTATGCAGCAGTCCTGAGGGCGAAGAAGACTGAAATAACCACTCGTTACAACCGAGGTATGCAGCAAAGCATTTGTGAAGCCACAACACGCACAACCTTGAGGCGGATGGGCTACAACAGCAGAAGACCCCACCGGGTACCACTCATCTCCATTACAAATAGAAAAAGAGGCTACAATTTCCACGAGCTCACCAAAATTGAACAGTTGAAGACTGGAAAAATGTTGCCTGGTCAGATGAGTCTCGATTTCTGTTGAGACATTCAGATGGTAGAGTCAGAATTTGGCGTAAACAGAATGAGAACATGGATCCATCATGCCTTGTTACCACTGTGCAGGGTGCTGGTGGTGCTGTAATGGTGTGCGGGATGTTTTCTTGGCACACTTTAGGCCCCTTAGTGCCAATTGGACATCGTTTAAATGCCACAGCCTACCTGAGCATTGTTTCTGACCATGTCCATCCCTTTATGACCACCATGTACCCATGATGGCTACTTCAACAGGATAATGCACCATGTCACAAAGCTCAAATCATTTCAAATTGGTTTCTTGAACATGACAATGAGTTCACTGTACTAAAATGGCCCCCACAGTCACCCGATCTCAACCCAATAGAGCATCTTTAGGATGTGGTGGAATGGGAGCTTCGTGCCCTGGATGTGCATCCCACAAATCTCCATCAACTGCAAGACGCTATCCTATCAATATAGGCCAACATTTCTAAAGAATGCTTTCAGCAATCAATGCCACGTAGAATTAAGGCAGTTCTGAAGGCGAAAGAGGGTCAAACATAGTATTAGTATGGTGTTCCTAATAATCCTTTAGGTGAGTATATACACGTTTTACATGTATTTCCATATATCAGTTTTCTGTATGGGAGAATGCGCTATCTCAGATCACAGAGCACTTCAAGGACATACAGATAAATGCATATTGAATAAGATGTTTCTCTTCCAAGGACACCCCATAATAAAATGTGCCTCTCTGTTGCGTTCACAAACAGATATCGACACAAATAATTAGATGGTGATCATTTATTTCATGTAATTTTCCATATCACAAATTACAGACTGAGGCTCCTCAAGGAAATCAGTGTTTTGCCGGAGGGCGAGGTTGTTTCAATTTGCTTAGTGTCTTATTCCCCAATGAAAGCAAGTTACATTCCAGAGCAAAACATGTTTACAACGTACCTTTGTTATTATAGTTATTTTCACCACTGTTAGAATAAGCTCCTTTAAGACATTCGATGTGACACAATGACAGAGTTTGCGTTGACACATTTTGACACATTGATTGAAGCATGCTTTATGAACCCATCTTAAGACAGGAAAATGACAACAAAAAGGGATGCAAGGCTAAGGTAAAAAAAATCTTTTATAAAAAGAGGTGCTCTTTAAAATCCTGTTGCCATGGTGATACAAACATGAACTGTCAATGGATAAAGTGTCTGTAAAAAAAAAAAGAATAAAAGATTTAAGTATGAATTCATGCCGGAGGGCATTCACTTGATGATTGACATCTGAATATGGTCTAACAGTGGGGCTTGCCTTTTTTTAAGTCTTGCAACGAAGTAAACTGAGTTTCAAAAATTTGCATTGATCTCGCTTCAGTGAATTTTTCGCTCTTAGGAATTCACTTGAACAACGAACGTAAGGCCCTAAACAACTGTGCATCATTGCTTGGCTGCTTTTCCTCACAGATGAAATTAGCATTGGGGAAATTAGCACTGGGGAATGCACTTGAAATGGCTGGTTGGAAAAATTTAAAGGAATAGTTCACCCAAAAATATTATCTTAAAATTAAAGCACCGATCGTGATGGGACGATTATGTTTTCCTTTCTGAATGTTTAAGTGCTGTAATTGGGTCCCCAGTGCTTCTATCAACCTAGAAAATTTGAAAAAGATCAACCCAGTAGCTTAGTTTTGGTAAACCATTCTCTGCAAGCATGTGAAATAGGCCATTAAAATTTGGCTCCCGCTGTGATGTCAGAAGGGGATAATACCGCCCCTTAATCTGCAATATCCAACCATGACACTGCCATTAAGTACAGAGATTAGCTAATTTGCATTTTAAAGGACACACCCAAAATGGCACATTTTTGCTCACACCTACAAAGTTGCAATTTTAACATGTTATAATAAATAATCTATATGCTATTTTGAGCTAAAACTTTACATATGTACTCTGGGGACACCAAATATTGTAGATTCTGTAGAGATATGGCAGCATATCTATGGCGACTTCCACGTAATGCAGGTGTACGTAAATTAAAAACGTTTCATTCTAAGGTAATAAAAACACAACGGCTCATTATAAAAAGGTCTTTATACACCCCTGATAATATAGTTTTGTATATTATTTTGCATTGCTGTCAAGAGATCCTTCTAAAAATTACACACTGCACCTTTAAAGGGATAGTTCGCCTAAAAATTAACATTCTGACATAATTAACCTGTATAAATTTCATTGTTCCGATGAACACGAAGGAAGATATTTTGAGGAATGTTTGTAATGGGGGGTCAGAGGCCCCATTGACATTCATAGTATTTTTTCCTACTGAGGATGTCAATGGGGCCTCTGATTGGTTAGGTTATAAACATTCCTCAAAATATCTTCCTTCATGTTAATCAAAACAAATACATTTATACAAGTTTGTAACAACATGAGACTGAGTAAATGATGACAGAATTTTTATTTTCTTTGAACTATTTCTTTGAAAGTACTTGCTACAACTCTTAAATGTGAAATATTTAGATTTGAAAGTCGTTAGGGTTTAAAGGTCACATAACACACGCTGTGTCTGCTCATCTCATCTTAATCTTGAGCACATAGTAGTATTACATCCTTCATAAATCCAAACAATCTGCAGTTTTATAAAAGACAGATCAGCTGTACCGATTCTTTTCACATAAACCAGACCCCCTGGAGGCGTACTGCGGGTGGTACATTATCCCTTTTATTATCTGGATAAGTTATGATTCATGTTTTTTATGTTTGTGCCATTTACATTATATGCACTTACGTACCGATTGCCAACAACACACAGACATTTGATGCAGTTTTACTTATCGCCTGCGATTCATGACCCGCTTGGGACCGCCCAATTTCAACGAAATCCAGAATTAACACACTTGCAAAACTCTGCTGCATACCCAGATAAACAAACTATATCCATTGTTTTCATAATGCTGGGTTCTTTGGAAAGCTTAAAGCTCACGTAACACGCTGTTTCTGCATTTCTGATGTTAATCTGGAGTACCTTTAGAGTAGTATGACATCCTTTATATCTCTGAAGAGTCTTTAGTTTAATCAGATTTATAAAAGAAAGATTAGCTTTACCGAATCTTTCTGATAACGTACGAAAAAAGAAGAAGGAGGATTTACTACCTCGGGTGGAGCGAGTATGAGACATGCAACACTATACAACTCTTAAAACTTATGATTCACTACATGTTCGTGTCATTTATATAATATGCTCGCGCCTATTTCCAACATAAGACAGAAGTCTTACTTACCGCATGCAACTCGTGACCCGGTTGGGTCCAGCGCATCAAACATACAAGCAAAACTCTGCTGCTACCCCGGATAATAAACTATATCCATCTTCCACTTCATCTTTCGTGCCATCGTTGAGTTTTGAAATTAAACAAAGCTGAGTGGCGTGATAAGATGTTTGCAAGCTTTAGCGTCTCTCGCTGATTGACGGGTGGGCGGGGTTTTCCGGGGGAAGTGCCCATATAAAGAAGTGATACGTATAAAAACCCCTGAAACGTCAGTTGGACCTGTAATCGAAAAAAACTTTCCGAAACTTGTAGGAACCCTGGCGAAGTGCATTCGGCACAAAAATACTCTGTAACACGTCCAACTGCTTTTTTGACACTTTGCCTACGTTTAGCATGAGAAATATGGAAGGTTTTTTTGGTCTTTTTTAAATTAATTAATTAAATTATAAAATAAATAATTAAATTATAAAATAAAAAATAAAATCGCAAAATATGTCCCAAATTTGAAAATTAAATGCTAGAATAAAAATTAAAACATTATATTAAATTATTTCATTTTCATTTTTAACGTGATGAAGCATCATTCTGGCCAAATTAAAAAAGAAAATTAAATTGATGATTTGACATTTCATTTTCAATATAATCTTGAGTCAAGACTGACAATATTAAAATAAAAAGTCAAGCTTGAAAAGGAATCTGTAAATACATTTTTAAAAGGGTTTTTATTCATACCCAAGCAATAATAGGGACAAAATTAAAATGTAAAGTTCAGTTTTAATTTTATGTTCTCTTTAAATTATTTGTTTTCATTTTCGTTTTCATTTTCATTTTCATTTTCAACTTGTATGCAAATTCAATGTTAATCAATGGGTGGCGTTTACTTGCTTAAAAAAAGGGGATTGGCTAAAGCTGCGTTGCCAACTCAGCGACTGTGTTGCTAAAATAGCGACTTTATTGCTACATCTAGCTACTTTTAGGCCCATTTAGACAAACTTAGCGAATGTTTGGATGAATCTTAGCTTCACATCTGTACAGATAGGCTACTGTGTCGCTTGTACTGGCCCACGAGTGCCGGGTGGCGCTGTCCCGGTGAAATGTGGGTCTGGTGTCTCTGTGCATGGAGCTGGGCAGTGTAGGAGCTGACGCGTGGATGAGATTCGCGTACATTGTTTACATTTGAAAGGAGGAACAAACAATAAAAAGTGGCTGGTCCGCTGTTATATATGTGCGTATTTTCACACATCTGATCTCAAGTCAGAATGCTTGAAATACCATGGAACCCCCCCACCCCCCCCACCCCCTTTAAATTTCCTCATAAACAACAACACACTTCTTTGTTGGTGACAATGATTTCGTATCAGGTCTTGGTGTGTGCGTACGCTATTCCGGTTAAAGTGCCCATATAAGGACTTCCAATGTACTTTCTGCACTGAAATTTTCCATAAAAGAATTAGAGCAAGATTGTTACGCATAAATCTTACATGTTCAAAAAAACCCTGGTTAAGAAATTCTGCACAGAAATACTCTATCTATGAAATACTTTGTCTATGTTTAGCATGAGGAATCCAACTCTTAAACATTGTTAATAAGTCATAATGCATGAAAAAGCGCCCCGCCACAAAGTAAATAACTTATCGTTAACTGAAAGTCTGTGTACTGCAAAATATAAGACCAAAAGAAAAATGTGTACAAGTATGATTGGCACAGTACAAAATACCTCATAGATTTGCCCTTGTCAGGCCCAGCAAGGCGCAGTGGCAGAATGCCTGGAGTAACAAAGCGCTCATTTACTGATTAAACTAATTTCTTAAAATGGCAACCAAAGTAGCCAACTCAATTCGCAAATGACTGAGCGGCTTTTTTGGCCAAACTCATTCACTCAATACATCATTCCCATTTACCTCACCGGCTCTGGAGTCTCAAGAGTCGTGCCTGAGATGTATTGCTAGACAGTGAGATCAAATGGACTTTGTAATGAGCATATAGGCAGACGGGCTCATTAGGGTTATGCAAATGAGCGTTTCTGTTTTTAAAACTAAGGATTCTGTGAAACGAAACCAACATAGAAACGCATCTGTTAGCACAGACACTTACACATCAAAACACATGCTGTCTGAACGTAAAAATGTGTGCTTTTATAATCATATTGATTACCATGTCTGTGCAAGCATAATTTCATGATGACAAGACATCTCTTGGTGATTTCCAGGACATGTCGGTGCAGTCGCTAGAATGTTCCTCAAAGTTCATAGTGTATGAGGTTGTTTACATGCTTTGGGTTGTTCTTAAAGGGATAGTTCACCCAAAAATAAAAATTCTGTCATTCACCCTTATGTTGTTCTAAACTTGTATAAGTTTCTTTGTTCTGTTGAAGACAAAAGAAGATATTTTGACAAAAGATGGTAGGGCTGGGTACCGAACATCGACACTTTTATGGTATCGAACGAAAAACTCCGATACTATGAGTATCGAAAAATGATTTATCTTTCGATGCCAAATTTCGATTCCATAAGCGGCTGTGTCTGTGAGCCTGTACTTGCATGTAAGGACCTAAAGCACCGGCGGTTGGCTGTCCACCACCACGTGACGGGGAGGATTTCTGAAGATACTCGCAGTCACCCAACACAACAAGTGTAGAAAGGATGCAACATGAGAAATATACAGAAAGGCTTTGTGACAGTCTAACCAATTGAGTGAGCGCAAGTATGGACGTGCTGTCTCCATGAAAGGCACGTCAACCAAAACGGCGCTTCTCCTAAAGTGACGAGTTCCCCATTGCAAGACTTTGCGCTCACGTCTCCCACAACAGTCTCAGACAAGGTGTTTAAACTTGACTCACCCGCAGCTTGTGTCTCTCAATGCTTATGAAACACTCGCCCTGTCTCTTCGCATCGCAAGACTTCATGTCCTCGTCTCCCAAAATGGACGATGCGTTTAAACCTATTTTTTACAGTCTATGGTTTAAACTTGACGCACACGCGCAGCCCAACACTGCTTACAAGCCTGACTTGTTATTTAAAACAAACTAAAATTCCATTTAAATGGTTGCTAATTTCATTTGAATGAAATGACATTGAACGCATTTTCTACTCATTTAAAAAATCCCAAATGTTTTAATATTTTGAGAATTATGAAGTTGAGTATTACAGTTCTTTGTTTACAAAAAACAGACATGCATACAAATCTTCCCAGTAAAACTCAGTCACCCATTTAAATATTTTAGCTTTTTGTCAAAGTTGCAGCTATAATGAACCCACTTATTTAAATACCGTTAGTCCAAGCTAAAGACAATTTTACATTTCATAAATAAAGCAGTGTTAATTATATTCCTAATTTCTTTATTTTTGTTTCCTTGTTTTCATAAAAAAAAAAAAAACAGATAAGTGTGTCTGCTGGCGCACCCCTATCCAAAAAGCACAACCAGTTTTATTGATAATGTTACCCTGAGTGAGAAGTGTTACCAGAATTTGTTTTAATTTAGGTGAAAAATAAAAGTTGTGTTTAATTTTTGTTGATGTTTAAATGGATTTTAAAACATATGGTATTGAAAAAGTATCGTTAGGAACCGGTATCGAAACGGAGGTATCGAAATTGGCAATGGATCGAAAAAAAGCCCTAAAAGATGGTAAGTACACAGTTGTCGGTACTCATGAAAAAACAAATACTATGAAAATCAATGCATATTGTCAACCAACCCAGTATCACGAAATTACGTACCTATAGTGAGTCTTTTCCGTGACACTGACACACTTTTCCGCCTTTTTGCATGAACGCCACGCATTTCTGTTTACGTGTCACTGTCACGTATTTGTTACTCAACTGTTTTGTCCTATTTTCTTACCATTATCGCTTCGGTTTAGGATTAGATTTACATAAAATGACATCCTTACCCAAACCCAACTCTAACCCTAATGCCAGGCGACAATGGTTTAAAAATCATAAAATATAAAAAAATTAATCATGAAAAAGGTATAAACCAATACTTAAAGGTCCCGTACACACTGCATATTAATTCGGTTGTCACTTCACCTTTTAATGCTTAATCCTGTTCTGTACACACTAGGGTTGTGCCGATAGACGATAGTATCGTGTATCGACGATCTTCAGACATATCGCCAATGGCAGGCTTTCATGGCGATAGTCATGACGATAGTTGGCGTAGTTTTACATTAACATCCACAATGCATGCTTTCCCTCGCATGAGGGTTTGTGGGCTTCACTTTACGCGGAGAGCTTGTAAAGAGAGAATTCCTTCAAGCACGTACCTGCACGTCAGCTGCGCTTCTCTCTGTCTCACGCGCACACGCTCTCGCGTCTGTCCGAAGTCTAAACATAAATTGAAGTAGTAATCCTTTTGTATTTATTCAGTTTAATGCGTTTCATGCGAGCTGAGGCAAACTTTACTTTTTGTTTAAAATATTGTGCTTTTATGTCCACCCATCAAGTGACTTGTAATAATGAGTAAAAAATTATCAAATAAAAAATGAGTAAACTACTGCCCCGCCCCCCGATACTATCGTGTATAGCCGATCTCACAGGCTGACAATAGGACGATCTAAAAATAGGGCATATCGCCCAACACTAGTACACAGTTCAGTAATTTACGGGACTCACAACCGCATTCTACAACCGAATTAACTCCCGCAAAATGCAGGTAGTGACAACCAAATTTACAAAAACTCTGCACAGTGTGTACATAACCGAACTGAACAACTAGTAGTTAATCAAGTGTTTAAACGTTCATCATAAACAGGACAGGTCTCTCTTCTGAAAAAATAAATGCTTAGAAGAGGAAAAAGTCTTTTGTATGCGCGGTTCAGAAAATGAAAGAGGCACAAGCGTTTGCTGACAAGTGTTGCCAGATCTTGCACGAAAAAAAGAGCGAACAAGAAAAATCCAATAATAAACCAAAATAAATCTAAATGCTTTACCTCAAAGATCAAAATATCGGGACCGGCGCCCTCACACTTTATTAACACCAAAAACTTGATCGCTTCATGAGCCAAAAGCCATAAACGGTTTAGTGCCAAAACGGTATTTACGTACAACAAAGACGAGGACCTGGCAACACTGCAAGACTGCACGCTCCGCACTGTGAAACAGCCTCACAAAAACGTAAAATACACAAGGCCAAGACGGAGGTTTATTGCAAAACACAATGCTTTTAAATTATTTTGGTCAAAGTTGTGAGTGATAAGCACGTGAGACGGCAGAACGTTGCTATGGTTATTTCTGTGTCAATCATCACATTTTCGGGAGTGAGTCTTGTTCTGTACAAACATGTAAAGAACATTTAGGGGATTCACTCCTGCATTTTAATGCGGTTGTCACTCCCGAAAGTTTGCAGTGTCTACGAGACCAAAGTGACTTCTTAATGCAAACACCAAATCTAACTCTAAACCGAAGCATCAATGGTTTGAAAATAGGAAAAAGCAGTTGAGTAACAAATGTGACAGTGACACGTAAACAGAAATGAGTGACATTCACGCAAAAACTGTAAAAACTTGTCAGTGTCACGGAAAGACTCACAAATTTACGTGACTATAGGTAGGTACACAATTTCGTGATACAGGGTTGTGTCAACTGTGTGCTTACCATCATTTAACAAAATTTCAACTTTTGTGTTCAACAAAAGAAACTCATACAAGTTTAAAACAACATGATATGAGTAAATACACCAGGATTTTCATTTTTGTATGAACTATTTCTTTAACAGGTGACATACGTCTTCTGGCCTCAGTGATCCGTTCTTATTTTCATCATCAGCATGTCACACAAACACCTACGTTTAACACCTGGGGTTTGAAGGTTGAGAACAAACCCTTAATCTCAGTATGAGCAATCATAATAGTGATGCTTGCCTTTGCATGCGACACTTGTTACAGGAGGTGAAGAGAAGAAAAACGGTACCATCTTTAAATTCAACCCCACCTCTACACCAATTACGCATCCATAGATGTCTTCAGCCGTCACATATTACGCTGCATGATCCCACCCTGGGTATTTTGTTTTTACAGCCTGTGAATATAAAAGCGTCCAGATTTTTAAAGCGCATCTCAAGAGCACTGTGTTCTTTTTCATCCTGTTGCTCTGCATCCAGCTGTTTTTGCCTGCGAGAGATGTCTAATGCAAATGAGTCCAATTGGGGACAGTTGGATCCAAAACCATGTTATTATTTAAGTATAAAAGTAGATGTTTCTCCTGAAAATGCTTAAGAGCAACTGAATAGAAACAAATGAGAATTGATCTGTAAAACTTGATATGTAAAGTGGGCCTCGTACACACTACAAACCTTCGATAGTGACAACCTCATTTAAATGCGGTAGTGAAACCCCTAAATGTTCGTTACATATCTGTACGGAACAAGACACACTCCCGAAAATTTGATTATTGACACAGAGATAACCATAGCAACGTTCTGCCGTCTCGCGTACTTATCACTCACAGCTTTGACCAAAATAATTTAACAGCGTTAGGTTTTGCAAAAAAACTCTGTATTGGCGTTGTGCATTGTACGCATTTTTGAGGCTGATCCACAGCGGGCTGTCTTGCAGTGTTGCCAGATCCTCGTCTTTTTTGTACTCGCATACCATTTAAGCCCTTAACCGTTTAATGAAGCGATCAAGTTTTTGGTGTTATTAAAGTGTGAGGGTGCCGGTCCCAATATTAGATCTTTGAGGTAAAGCATTTGGATATATTTTGGTTTATTATTGGATTTTTCTTGTTCGCTGTTTTTATCGTGCAAGATCTGGCAACACTGAGCAGCAAATGCTTGTGCCTCTGTCATTTTCTGTACCGCGCATAAAGAAGATTTTTCCCCTTCTAGGCATTTATTTTTTTAGAAGAGAGAGACCTGTCATGTCCATGATGCACGTTTTAACACTTTATTAACTACTAGTTGTTTAGTTCGGATGTAGAATGCGGTTGTCAGTCCCGTAAATTACTGAACTGTGTGTGTACAGAACAGGATTAAGCATTAAAAGGGGAAGTGACAACCGAATTAATATGCAGTGTGTACGGGACCGTGTACAGGTAAAATAACCTGGAATTGGGCAAATTTAAAGGGCCCTAATTATGCCAAATCCACTTTTCAAGGTGTTTGAACGCAATCACCATACAATGAAAGAAGTCCGCACAGTCCTCTTTTTTTTAATCCCCATTTAACCAAAGCAGTCTCATTAGACATGCTGTTTTGATTCTCTTGTTAATGTGATGTCACACTAACAAAGCCCCGCCCACGAACACTGACTGACTGGTTTACTTTACTCAAAAGCTTTTCTAAATATGTCTGTTAGCACGTTGTAACACTAATGTGGCTAAAGAAATTATTGTCCCTGACTATTTTAACTGAACGTAATAGCTCATTTGCATTAAACTCATTCCACGCCACCTTTTTTTTTAAAAAGTTGCAAGTCGCATTTTTTGTTTGTTTCACAAAATGCTTTCCAGGAAAATTTTCTTCTATAAATATTTAAACATACAAATATATCAAATGAAAGAACAGACCCTCTACTTTTAAACAAGCAAAATAGGGAAAAAGGTTTTATGTTCATTTGTTCTCTTTTTATAACCTCCTATAAAGGGCTGTGCTGATTAATCGCGCAAATGTGCGTTTTCTCAATGTACGAATTTGAATGAATAACAGTGAAATGCCGCCACTTCCAAAAGCCAGATGGCGCTCTCGTGTAGAAACGCCATTTGTGCCACAGAAGAAGTAGCATACCAAACACTATTCCAGGAAATGTCATAAGGAATATTTATATTGCTGTTCTTCAGATTGTTTCAGGTATTTTCATGATAATAAAAATATTTTGAATGATTGTGTTTGGCGAGTGTTGCTTATTTAAATGCACATTATAAACGACTCAAACTCATAGTGATTTTAGATTGATAAAGACTTCGTACTGATCACAGAGCCGTAGTACACGCACAAGCTATGCATGAAACACTGAATCGGAGCCTTGCGATTCAAAATCGATTTCTAGCAGGTCTTTTTAATGAGGAACGTGATGTATCGGCACAGCCCTACTCCTATATTTAGGTTTATTCAAAAATACCAAATTTTGAGCAAAAAGCCATAATAATTGCATTTTTATTGTAAAATAATTTTGTTAAAGATCGCAATCAGAACAAAACATACACAGAGTTTAAAATTGAATAAATTTGTATTTGCATCAGTTTTTAAATTGGAACGCGAAGCACCATCTAGTGGAAAATAGTGGAATTACAGATTACCATAAAAACTCGTCAGGAAAGCGTTATAAGCAGGAAAATGTTTTCTCTTAAAGGTATAGCGAAGATTTTCCCGAATTATTTAAAAGATCCGCCCCTCCACATTTTTAAAAAAATGCACACGCGCCACACTGTCCCTCCTCCTGAGAGGGAACGCCTGTTAAATGCGTGCACGAGACAGAGAGAGAGCATGCAGGAGCCTATTCTTCTTTTCGCTCTGTTTACAAGTTGCTGTCGGCGTGTTTACCGTGTCTGTGCGGTTCGTGACTTGTGCCAGGGCTAGCATCCCTAATCATAGCTTACATCAACTTTTACTAGCAGTGATTTTAAATGGATTTCTCCAAATAGCATGACAAAATGTACCTGTCCTATTAGCTCACGCCAGCGGCCAGCATGTGAAATAGTCTCCCATAAACACTCTTGTCTTGTTTCTTTCTTCATAGTCCTTTCTCTTCTTGTCATACAATTCGTTGCGACCCTCAGACGTTTTGAAAAAAAAACACAGTGAGAACGCGAGCTTCAATAAATGGTTGAAACCGTAGCACAACACACATTCACGTGAAAGTGTGCATGTGCAGAAAGCAAACCTAGGGACGAGCACGTACGATGGTATACGTCAACATATCATCAGAATGATTGACATCTGGGATGACCAATAATATATGTGATCCACCCGGAAAACGAAAATCTTCCGCTATACCTTTAATTGATGAGATTAATCAATTTGTCAATGGCGGGGAAAGAGTTAAATGTATACACATTAAAACAACACTTTTTTGCTGTCCCGCCCAAATAGGGGACATTTTGGACATGGCATATAACAAATCTGGGGTATTGTGAGCTGAACTTAACAGACACATTCTAGGCACACACGAGACAATTTTTTACATCTTGTAAAAATAATATTTGCCCTTTTAAAGAGACTCCACTGTGATTTTTCTTTCGGCACATATCTTGTGTGCAGAATAAATCTGATATTTTGTCAGTAAAGCTACATTTAGCTCGGAGGTATCAGTGCCTCTTTGGAACACATCACCGCGCCTCGCTTCATTTTCCACCTGGTTGTCCATTTAAAAGATGTCACTGAATCCGACGAATGTGAAAAGGGGTCTGATGAAGCGGCAAGAGAAAATTGCGCCGACTCACTGCAATCAAGCCGAGTCACGCTGTCACCCTCCGGACCACAAAGCTTAACTGCTTCCTGAATAATTTACATTCCTCTGTTCTGTCAGAACAGAACTTCATACATACAACAGGCCCACACATACTGCATATAGTTGAATAAGCTCCCACGGGACGCATCTCTCCATCTGTTAGCCAGGGTGAACATCAAAACACCTTTACATCCCTGACCCAATCACACAGGTACTGTCCCTTTGGAGAACCGTCAAGGCAAACGGGACACTTCTTTAACCATAAATGAAGAGTGATTTACACTTTACCAGCCTTGCAAGAGGGTGCAAAAGCAGACGGGGTCATTTTATAGATGTGTCAGCACTGAAAGCAATAAGCTAGCTGAGTAAACTGAATGGATCTCACTTTGGAGAAAACAAGCTACAAATCAAGTGGTTTATATTAAAGTTGGCATAATTCTGCTGTAAACGTATTAACATTATTTAATTCAAATAGTTCATTTGAATTTTCTGGTGAACTATTGCTTTAAAATATCTTTAATAGTAAATGTTGCATTTTTGGTTCCTACCTGTTAACCATTGGAAGGGAGGCAGCAAGCCAGCTGCTTTGGGTTGTGGACACAGCCCAAGTGTTTAGTGTATTGATTACACGATTACCTGCCGATTAACTTTGTGACACCGTCACCTTGGATTCTACCTAAGGTTTGAAAGCAGGAACTTCGTGCACAATCTCTAATGCAGTATAATGCAAAAATGTCAGCATAATGTACATATGGAACATATAGAAATGCTAAGAGCATGTTGGAGGCGTGTGGAGGATGACAGATATTATATCTCTTAACAGTACAGCTATTAACTGCATGCTGTGTGCAATTAGTCCAAACATTGTGCTACAACATGGATTCGCTTGCTAGCAATAAACAACCTCGTCAAGAATTAAACTGTTGGTTTTTAGTTAATTAGTTGTGCTAAGACAAGCCTTCACATTTGCTTTTCATCATTTAAACAAACTTTAGGATGTAACTTGCCCTGCACTTTTTATGCTTCAGACATGAATGATGCCCTTAAATTACACAGGTTGTTGAGCTAAGGTGTGCTATTATTTTTCCAAGCAATCAAACTTACAATTTTCACCTGGTGGAAAGACAAAACAGTGAAAAGAAAATGTATCTGATGTACATTAAAGGAGGAACCCTAATCATATCTTGGGAGCAGAATAACACACAGACCTGTCAGTGGACTTTTATTTTGGCGGAACTGCACAGGCAAATACCACTTAGATCCAAAGTGGCTTACAGTACATTACAGGGTATAAATTGTATATATATAATGTGCTAAGCATGACTAATAATTTGTGAATTCATTATAAAAATACACATTTAAAAAAAAGTTTGATGCAGCAATGTTAGGGGGCGTGCACACCAAAGCTTTTACGCCCGCGGCCGGCGCAGGTTTTCAATTGATGCCAATGGAAACGCTGTGTTTTTTAAATAAGCCGGCGCTCTGCGGTTTTTCCCGCGTTCGGGGCTGATGTTGAGAGTTAAAAGAAATTCAACTTTGGGTGAAAAGCTTCGCTCGTTAATGTTGTCAGTTCTCACACGGCCGTCCAATCACAGTGGAGGATGGGTGGGACAAGTATCACAATAACCAACCGGCTCTCAGCTTGAGTATCACAGCTAAAAAGCGCTAAGCTGAAGACACTGGCACTTAGCTGAAAAAACAGCTGGCACTCGGCATTGTCCAGGAGTTTTCAGCCGTGTTTAAAAGTTTTGGTGTGCACAACTCCTTATAAACATGTCACGGTTATGCCCCTGATATTGGTCTGGCTAGTGGCTAAAGTGATCTCTGAAATAAATACCTTTGAATAGATTAAAAAACAGATTTTACCATTCCTCATGACTTCCTGGTTTTCCATGACTATGTGAATCCTGAAAAGCATCTCGACTTGTTTGGTTATCTATTGATGAAAGCCTTTTTAAACTTATCCAAGCAACTACAAGCAAAACTATTTAAATCTTCCACCCAGGAATTTGTTTTGAACTACATTTCTGCTGCATGCATAAACAAGACACACAAAACAACACCAACAGGTCAACAAAAACATAACCCAAATCTAGGTTTTTCTCTCCGTGTGTTCCTGCATCTCTAGCCATGTTTCCATCCAAGGTTTTTTTGCGAAAAAACCGTTAGCGCTTCAAAACATTTAACGATATAGCTGATGGAAATGTTTATTTTCGATTAAATTTTGCAAATGTTGAAAAAATTGTTTCCATTTAAGTTTAGCGCATAAACGCAATGTCCATATCTTATGTCAATAAACACCTTTTGTCGAAGAAATAGCTTTCACGCAAATGAATGTGATGTCACATGATGTGCAACCTCTTAAAGGGACACTCCACTGTTTTTGAAAATAGGCTTATTTTCCAGCTCCCCTAGAATTAAACAATTCAGTTGTAGTGTTTTGGAATCCATTCAGCCGATCTCCAGGTCTGGCGGTAGCATTTTTAGCATAGCTTAGCATAATTCATTGAATCTGATTAGATCATTAGCATCGCGCTCAAAAATAACCAAAGAGTTTTGATTTTTTTTCTTATTTAAAACTTGATTCTTCTGTAGTTACATCCTGTAAATTAAATGTTGCGATTTTCTAGGCAGATATGACTAAGAACTATACTCTCATTCCGGCGTAATAATCAAGGACTTTGCTGCCGCACCATGGCTGCAGGAGGTGCAATGATATTACCCGGTGCCAAAAATAGTCCCCTGCTATGGAAAGTTACGAAGGGGATTACTTTCGGGTGCTGCGTAATATCATTGTGCCTCCTGCAGCCATGTTACGGCAGCAAAGTCCTTGATTATTATGCCGAAATGAGAGTATGGTGATCCATTCCACGCAGAATTTAATAATCTCAAACGAGCCTATTATACTAAGAAGTTTGCTGTCGTGGTGCTTTGTTGTTATTCGCATGTCAGATCTTGCGACACCAAATGAAGTCAAACAAGGTGTTCTCATTACATCCTGAATTCTGTTTTGATTTGCCCTGTGCTTTGTTCATTTTCATCCATTAATGAAAATGAATATAATAGCAGGGTTATTATAATTTACTAACACTTCTAAATATTATTTGATAAGCTAAACTAAATGAAAATTAGAAATGTTACATTTGCAATAAACTGAGGAGGGTTTAAGTTGGGGCAGTAAAATTAATAAAAACACAAATAAAAACTTAACTAACAGAACAACTAAAATAAAAAAGCTAAACCTATGCAATATAAAAATAATAAAATGACAAAATCACGTAACAAAATAGCTAAAATTAACAAAAATTAGCCTTGCAAATATACAAAAAAATAATCTCTCTCTCTCTCTCTCTCTCTCTCTCTCTCTCTCTCTCTCTCTCTCTCTCTCTCAAGTTAGCTAGATAGACCCAAAATATGAATGGAAATGGCTCAAGGTCAGATTTTTTGCTATATACACCAAAACTTATACGACAATTGGTTTTCGTCATTCGTGACATCATCACGCACACCATTTTACCGATGAAGCCTGGAGAGCAAATTTCGCAAACTTTTTAACGCATATTCAGGTTGTTGATAACATAACAGCGCACACCCTGGATGGAAGCATGGCTTCTGTTACAGCAAACAGACGCGGTACGCACGAGCGCATATTCTCATCATTCTCTCCAACATCTTTCACTTAATTGGCTCTTGAAGCCACGCGAAGCGCGCGCGGCTGCCCCCGGTGCCACACCCTCTTTTCATTCACCATCAGCCGGGTCCTGACACCTCAGTTACATCGTGAGCACCACAAAAATACATTTTAAATTATAGTGAGGCATCCATATCATTAAACATAAATGTTATTCTGCTTGATACAAGAACAGTTTAAAACGCACGAGTTTGCAAACCATCCTCAGGCCAATAGAGAGACCGTTGGCATTTACACCTATAAGTCAAATAACACGCAATATAAGGATTGCAATAATAAGATAAGCCTTCATGAGGTGATATACACATGTGAATGTTATTAATGTGAAAAGTGTACCTGCATAAACCAAGGCTGGTATTGTTCAGCACCACCCGTTAAACACAACAGCATCATTTTATATATCCAGTTTTAATGTTGATAAAATATATATTCATGACCAAGGACACCCGGCCTGTTGTCAAATGTCATAATAAACGCACGGTTTCAACCTCAACACAAGGGCATATGCAGAACCCTCGTTTGCAGCACTAAGATTACATTCATCCCCTATACAGTGAACATTTGACGAATAGTGAGCACAGACCGGACAGCATCGCAACAAAGAGCCCCTACCTGTGTCTCCAGGTTTGACGCTCGGATTTCCGTCCAAATGCCGAGCATTGAGGTCTCACGCCACCGCCCTGCTGCTTCTGTTCTTCGTCAAAGGATGGTGACTGTCCGAAAGGAATAAATGAGCGGACGGAGGGGGGAGAAGAGCTTTCCGATGGATGGATGAGAGAGGAGAGGAGAGAAGAGGGGGAGAGGCGTTTAGTGGGCTGGAATAGACGAAACTCCTTTCTCACCGCTGACAGAGGGAGCTTTGAACCGAACACGCGCCTATTTCATCATCACCACGAGGCGCTACTCTATTCCGTTTTACGTTCACATATATTAACAAAAACGCAATGCTTATTAAAATAGAATAATTGTTTTACTATTTAAAAGCCAGGATTTTAAACCTGCAGGACCAGAAATATAAAAAAATCCACATTTAAAATAAGTAACCTAGTAATTAATCAAATGTATTGTACCGTATGGTAGCCTGTATCATTTGTGTGTTAAACATTAAAGTTTATGTTAAAGTTATTTTACCAATTCTGTACATTCTTAAACATAAAGGTGCTTATGGTTCTTTGCAGCGATGCAATATCATATTTCATGAGCCCCATTCACTTCCATAGTAGGAAATAATTATATATCAAAGTGAATGGGGCTCGTGAACGGTTTGTTTACAAACAATACAATTATTTAACTTTTATTTACTTATACATACTTTATACAAATGATTTAATGACATTAATGCACATTTATGTCTGAAATAGACACACTTAGCAGTCTAACTACTGTATAAAAATCTTCATTAATATTAATAAATCGGTTTATTACCAACAGAGTTGTTCTTGCTATTAACATTTCGACCAGAAGGTGGCAGTCTATTCTTTTTTCCAACTATTCCTCAATATTGGGCCTTATGCTTTTATTCAGATTAATGTAGGCCCTGCAGTAAAATACGCTAGGTTGTTTTCAATCCTTGTCACTCGTAAGAAAAATCCCATGAAAAGGTCATCTGTCATTTGCAATTGTATGGATTACAGATGATGACTGTGACAACCCATCCATAAGTGTGAGTTAGCCTACGCATAAAAGCTTATAGCCTGCTCTAAAATGCAGTCTGGAGACATCTATGATGATTTTTACCTGTAATGTGGAGAATGAGAGGTACTGATTAAGTAGTGGTTAAAATATTTGGAGTGGGGAGGGAGGTGTTTCCCAAATGAAGATGGACAACCTCTGCAGTGCACCTTACTCACTGCAAGTATTAAAAGAAGATGGAAGAATTTATCTGATCTAGCGTGTTTATGGGGAAAAGAAAAGATCCATAACTGTCACTAAGGCACTACCCTTTCAAAAAGTACACATTTGACCCCAAAAAAGTGCATATTAGTACCTCAAAGGTACCAAATGTATACTGTATATGGTACAGTAGGACTTTTTAAAGGGTATACTGCCCCAGTGACAATTTGGGACAATTTGACCATTTTTCTGACAGTATGAGTTCAAGTATAGCAATCAGTCGAATGAAATTGTGACTTTTTTTAGTAATAAGAGATTTCAGTTTTTTCATCAAGAATAAAGGAGAGGTTGAGGGAGAGTATGCCATACTGATGCTGTGTTCGAGTGATATACCAATTTTCCCTTTGAAAATAATATACAGTACAGTAGATGTTTTGCTTTGTACATGAGGGGTCCGTATTCTTGACAATATTAAATACAGTGTAATAGCTTATTCAATGTGTTATTACTTCATCCATTCAAATGATGGTTACATGAACCAGTCTTAGAGGCTCTAGTATAGGTCATCATGTCCTCATGATTTGCAGCAGACCTTTCGGTGTACTTTTGAAAGGGTACTTTCCCAGTGACAGCTAGGAACTATGACCATTTTGCTGACAGCGTATAATAAAGTAATCATTTATAAAGGAGGGAAAAACTTTTGAAACAAATTTCATAATGTTTATGAAACTATAAAGCACTCAAAGCATGTTTAATATTTAGGCCCAAATCTGTGCGCCATCTGGGACCGAACGCATCCAACATAATGAAGTAATCTGGTCTCGATATTTTCTGTCAATTCTTGAATCTCATCATGCTCGAATGCTCTCCTGTGTCATGGATGCAATTTCGAATCTACATTGAAGCATTTCTCTGTAATGAATTGAAGCAGAACCCGGTGAGTGTACCCCAGATGCCTGCGTGTTTCTGTCTCAAGTAGTACCATTTACCAAATGCCCACCCAGAGTAGTTAATATGTTCGCAATTCATCCGGGATGTGGGTTTGGGGGCTGTAGGGCATTGTATGCATTTCAGAGGTTCTCAAACAAAGGGTGTCTGTTCAAATGGTCACCATTAATGTCATTCAAACTTCACACTGAAAATAACTACACTTAACTAAAGGCTTTGGCAACATAAAAAGCGACTCTCTGGGAAGTTGTTTTTGTAACTGGGCTGTAAAACCGCAGGCTATGTTCATTTTGCAGCTTTCTGACTGCGTTTTATTAATCATTATAGTCAATTGATACTTCTGAGGTGTGAAGTATTAAATATGAATCTTAATTGCATGTACTTTAAAACAATGTGGGTTTTTTACACAAATCACCTCCACACTTAATTTCCTTCATTTCATGGTAGTATAGTAAAATAGTATATTTTCATTCATGCATGCACTCTCAGAAAACAGGTACAAAAGCTGTCTACTGGGGCAGTACCCTTTCAAAAAGTCCCACATTAGTTTCTCTTTAAAATACTCTGGGTCACTGTGATTTTGCAAGGAAGATGTTGTCAACATTTTTGTTGATCCTGAAACAACATTCCTGTCATAGAGGATGGTCACAGTCCTGACCATAACCCTAGAACTCAAGGGTAAGTAAGAATGGTATAATAGCCTCTAAACCGGTCCTAACCCTAAATAACATTGACCTTAAACTTAATCCTACAGTATAGTACCTATCTCATAATGTATTTACTTCCTGTTAGAAGTGATTGGTGCATAAAATAAATATCCACTAGTCTGCAAATGGACTTCTTTAAGATTTCTGCTATAGTCAATAATTATTTAAAGGGGCCAAAGCATAAAAATCTGACTTTTTTCCATGTTTAAGCGCTATAATTTGGTCCCCAGTGCTTCTATAAACATAGAAAATGTGAAAAAGATTAACGCAGTACCTTCGTTTTGGTAAACCATTCTCTGCAAGCATATGAAAAAATAGGTAATTGAAATTTGGCTCCCCTTGTGATGTCAGAAGGGGATAATACCGCCCCTTAATCTGCACTATTCAACCATGGCAATTATATTTAGTGCAGAGAAAAACTCATTTGCATATAAAAAGGACACATTTTTGCACACACAGGTGCAGTTTTAACATTCTATAATAAATTATCTATATGATATTTTGAGCTAAAACTTCACATACATACTCTGAGGGACAACAAAGGTTTATTTGACATTTAAAAAGTTTTGTGAAATGTCCCCTTTAAGCCATATCCCATGCTATTAATGCCATTGTCCCTGTCTCTATTTCCTCATGTCTTGTACTCTTTGGAAGTTTAGTTCTGTGTTGTTCTGTTATTTTTCCTCTTATTTATTATTTTGTTTGTTGCTATGGGCAATAATTGAAATCACACCCATCTCCCCTATTGTTACTTAATAGTTAATTGGTTCCTGCTTTGTCACTGTTTTCTCTTGTGTAAATATAACCTTGTCTGTTCTCAGTTTGGTTTGTCGCTGTAATGCCCTGCATTTATGGTTCTGTGCCTTGTGGATTACTTTAATAATAACAGTTTCCTTTCTCTGCCAGGTTTACGAAGTTATTAGTTATTAAATTTTAAGCTTTAAGTTTTACTGTAATGATACTTGAAGAAGGAGATGGAGATTTCAAATAACCAATAAACTTTAATCAACAATGAACTTAATAGACTGAGTATAGACCACAAAATATCATAACAATACTGTAGACCTGCAGACAACAATAAGGAAAACACACAGAGTATAAATAGAAAGAGGATGATAATGATAATGGATGGCAGGTGAGGATGATTGAAGACAATGAACAGATGAGGAGGAAATGGAGTCCGGTGGGAGATAAATGGGCGAAACAGGCAGGATGACAGACTGGGATCGTGACAACTACAGAGTCTACAAGATTTTTTGAAGAAAGTGTAAGATGTATATTGATTTATGGGATTGATTGATTTGTTTGTTTTATTATTGATGTACAATAAAGCACTGAAACATCCAGGTAGTAAATGCATTAATGCCCATTGAATATTTCCTTCACAAAAACTAAAACCACACAAAAAAATACTTTTCCTGTAGAATCATATTTACAAAAAATATTTTCTATAAGCCTCTACTTTTTAAGGACACAATTATTATTTGGTTAAACATATTTTTTGATGTTCATATTTCATATTTAATATTCATATTGAATTTATATGAATGGTTTAATGACATTTTTGAATATGCAATAAATGCTGTAAATACTGTTTGAAAAACAAATGGGCAACAAGTATTTTATGGTAATGGCAGAATTATTGCAGCTTGAATTGCCCATTTAGAGCTGTACTAACTGCCAAGAAAAATGAGAGATTGCGATTACAATTTGTGTCATTTTGCCCAAAATGAGTTTAATTCATTTTTCCTCTGCAGCTAATGATAATAATAATATGTCATACTCATACAGTCTAAAAGTTTTATCAGTCTGGAAAAAAAATAATTACAATACAGAGCATGATCAACTTTGGGCATTAGGCTCTCTCTTATTTTTATAATGTGATGTATTAGAGATTTATAAGGGTTTTAAATTCAACTTTATGTGATTTATCTGCAGTCTTCAATCGGAATATTTGTTTTTTAAGAAATGTCAAGTCACTCAGAGCGTGCACCAACTTTAAATAAAATACTGTAGTTTTACATTTGGTAAAATAAGAAGGTAAAAATAATTTATCTTTAAGAAAACGCCATGGTTTTACGGTGAATACAGTCTTGTCTTTTAACACAGAGCGAGTGCGCGTCACCAGTGGGTGGTGTCAGCACGCGCTATAAATATACATTTGTTCTGGTCTTAGGCTAGGAAATATTAAACACCATATGTATTTCGCTGAGATGGAGGTGGAGATGGAGCTGAGAATTGCCCTCTTGTATGAAATGGAAATATATTTTTATTTTTTAAACTAAAAAAGATTTTTTTTCAAGAAATAACTATTGGTTTTTGGTTCAATAAAGACCATGGCAAGAAGGATTAGCGATGCTATTTTGATAATTATGAGTTTGCTTAACATTTTAACTCAAGGTAAGTGCTTGTCATTGATGTAATTTAGCAATAATAATTGTTAAAATAAAAAACAAATGGGTCATTCTACAGAAAAGGTGGAATTCGGAAATTTGCTTAAATGAACTTCTTTCAACATACCCAAAACTTCTTTATAGCATTAATTAACTTGTCAAATCTATGAATCCGCAAAACGGGGAGCTTAATCTATTTTTAACTTTTTAATACATTTGAATAAAGAATCCATGAGTCATTTATTTGTCATTGGTGTTACCTGTGATTTAAACAACATTAATGTTAATGTAAATATTTTTTCTCATTACAGCTTGTGTATTTAGTTAAAGGTTGAGTAGAGGAATGATAACAGCAAGAAAAATTATTGATTATTTATATTTGTTTAATTAAATTCTTCATCTTTACCCAGCATTGTATAAAAATTATTTGATTCTCAGTTTAACTTTTTTCTTTAAAACCAACAAAAACAAAAATATTCAACCAAAAAGGCTTTGATGCAAAGATTGAAATATCAACAATGTCTTACATCCCATATATCAACAACAAAATATTACTAGAAAGTACAAGAAAATACATTCATAACACCAAAACTTGGTTTAACACCAATGACACAATGTAACACCAATGACACAATTAGAATATAATAATGAATATGATAAAACTTACAAACTTTCATAAAATTTTCCATCTTGTTTTGTTTTTATGCTTTTATGTTAGTCAGTTAAAGGAATAGTGCTTAGGAAGTACTCATTAGAGAAGTAACACTAATGATCGTAACACCAATGATGGTAACACCAATGATGGTAACACCAATGATAATTTACAGAAAAAACTAATATTTTAACAAAATGGCTGCCATTAACCATGTGCCATTTCATTAGAGATGTAACAATCACATACTTATTCAGTATAATGTATTTCAGTGTTGTAGTAAATTTATACAGGGTTAAAGGTAAATGTAAATTAGATTTGTTTTATAAAAAACATGGTTTTAAATAATAAGTACAGTTCAACTTCCATGTATGATCAAAGGGACAGGGCGATTTTCAGGACCAGACATTTAAAAAAAAACGTTTAAAAAAGGAATAAAAAGAAAATCAAATAAATAAACTCTCTCGTCATTTTAAGGACAGTCTATATTTATTAAATATATATCATTATGGGATTATTGGGTCAAATTAAATCATTAAGGGGTCTGCAAAAGCAAGGGACTAGCATTTCCACCTTTTTTGTAGATTGACCCAAATACTGTTTATATCTTTAAATACTTTAGGCTCTTTATATCTTGTATTACCTTTACTGCTCTGGACAGCCTAAGCCTCACATTAAAATAAAACATATCAATATTGTCCCTGACATCTATGAAAAATAAACTTGATCATATATTTTTTTAAATGTTTTAATACAGGTATGTTTTGACTTTGTCTTCCTTCTTTTTGCAAATAATTATTGTTGTAATGAAAGGTGCACCACTGAGAGAAGGCCGGGAAGCTGCAGACTTCACTTCACAATCTTTAATTCAACAATCAGAAGCATCAAACTCTCGCCTGAGAGCCAAACGCTGCACCTGCTACTCTTTTAAAGACACTGAGTGTGTGTATTACTGTCACATGGGCATTATCTGGATCAACACACCACAGTGAGTACAGTTATATCATGTTTTCAATATTGATAAAATCACAAACACTACCCTGCTAAAAAATAAAAAACAATAGAAACCATCACAGAAATTCGGTTGGATTTAATGGAAATTTTATTGGTTGTAAATAATGGACCCTATAATGGTCTCTGTTGTGTTCTAATGGTGCTGCAATTAAATCCTACTGGAATGTGTCCCAAAAGGAATTTTGTAATGGTTTTAATGGTTAAAGCTAATGGTTCCTAATGGTATTTTAATGGAAACAAAAGAAAATGTTTTTAGCAGGGTATTTCAGTGCCTATACGGTGGTTTCCCAGCCTATTTGAGATGTTTTAACTTAAAATAACATATCCTAAAATATATCAGTGTCATTCTTTTATCTCAAAATTCAAACCAGTAATGTTTTTTGTAAGGTATGTTTGCAAAAACGACTTAAATGTCCTAAAAAATATTAAGGCCTAGCCCTTGCTTAATCTAAACCCTGTCCGGGAAACCGCCACATAGGGTCACAAAATTGATGTTTATGAAGATCAGGTACAAAACCAACCACATGTTGGATTTATCCTCAATTCTTTGTAATACTTTTCTAAATTGATAAAGCATTGCATTCACGCTGCAAAAGGTCACGGGCTTGATTCCACATACTGAGAAGATGTATAGTTTTAATGCACTGTAAGTCGTCTTAGATAAAAACTTCTGCCAAATGCATAAATGTACTGCAATGTATGTACATTAAATTTTATATATTCATTAATTGTAACTGAAGCAGTGTGTGTGAAGCATAGTAATATTAACTGTGCCAAGTGAACAATAAGAAAACAACAAGCATGAAAGTACCTTCATTTGTTTTGGCTTATACCAACATCTGCTCTGCATAAATCACAAACTGCTATTACTGCTACATCAAAAGAGTGTCGCTCTTATAGTTTAAAGGCCCTTTTAATGAAAAGGCAATAACATCTTTGTCTCAGACACGCAAAGGCAACTTTATTAATAAGGCTGGGGAAAAATAACAGGAATACAGTGCCATCTCTTTAAAGGTCACATAACACATGTTGTTTCTGCTTATCTCATGCTTATCTCTTATTTTGAGTACCTATAGAGTAGTATTAAATCCTTCATATCTCCAAAGAGTCTTTAGTTTTATTACATTTATAAAAGACAGATCAACTTTCTGAATAAACATGAGCTTCTGGGTGAACTGAGTAGCAAGCAACACACACAAAACATTATCCTACTATCTCTGGATAACTTATGATTTACAATATGTTTGTGTGATTTACATTATATGCACTTACGTGCTGATTGCCAACAAAGCACAGACATTTGATGCTGTTTTACTTACCGCCTGCGATTCATGAACCGCTTGGGACCTCCCAATTTCGACGAAATCCAGCGTTAACACACTTGCAAAACTCTGCTGCGTACCCGGAAAAACAAACTATATCCATTGTTTCCATAATGCTGGATTCTTTGGGAAGCTGAACAAGCTAACATTTTCTTCACAAACAACAACGCACTTCTTTGGTGATGTTGATTTCGTGTCAGCTCTTGGTTGGTGTGTGTGAGTGCTATTCCTGTTAAAGTGCCCATATAAGGACTTCCACTGTACTTCCTGCACTGAAATTGTCCATAAAAGAAATAAAGCATGATTGTTACGTATGTACAAACTCTAGTTAAGTACATTCTGTACAGAAATACTCCATGATACATTCCACAGTTTTTTTTGACACTTTGTTTATGTTTAGCATGAGGAATCCAACTCTTAAACAGTGATAATAAGTCAGATTCCCCCTATTATTATCTACATGTATCTTACAAAACAAGAAATGGTTCTTATTTATAGGAATATTTGACTGAATGGTGCTTTAAGGAACCAAAAGGTTCTTTTATGGCATCGATGTGCACCTTTAATTTTTAAGAGTGTAGCGTGATGTGTAGCATCAGTCACAGTTTGTTTTGTTTTTATGTGCTGTTTTGGGGCAAGGCTATCACAGACGACATTACGCCACGATTATACCACAATGTTATACTGGCATTTCTGTATTACTTACCACAAATATGTTTTGATGGGATGTGCGTTTCCATGGTGACAGTCACTGTCCATGGTGCTGATTCATAGGGGCAGCGTATTAAACACAAAATTAAAATGGCTGGAGATAAGATTATCTATTGGACACAGAAACTATACTTTCTTCAGAATAAATTTGGTTTCAATACCTTATTGTCAAGAGACACAACTGCTTGCCATTTGCATTTTTGTGTAGTTTGGCATTAGTAGCCACAATGACTAAAAAAACTATAATGACAACTTGACTTTGCAAATAGTCTTTTCACTCTCCAATAAATGTTAGTAGCAAAGTATTTTTATGTCAATGCATATTTCACATCATTAAACCAAATTGAAAAAAAAAACAATTTCGCGGAATTTAATTCTTTTAAGGGCCATGCCAAAATGGCATACAGTCACGATGAGCAAAAAATGTCTGCACTACTCTTCATTGCCAAAGGACTTTTACTAAAGTTCAAATTGTTTAGATGTATTTCACAGCATCAATATTAATACGTGAGCCCTCAGGCAGTCTACTCTGGATGCTGGTTTTACGATGAAACCTGATGGTCAACATCAGACCAGATGCTTCTGATCTTAGCTGTATAACATTTATAAGGTACCAAACAGGGTGGCAAAAGATCAGAGAGCTTCATATGAATTGCATGAAATGTTTTCCAGATGAGACTGCGGAATGATTTTTGGATCGCATACCAACCCATCTCCATCACCAGAAGCAAACTATTAGGTTTACCTGTAACCTGACATTGGTACAATCTCTTTAAAGTATTGTTTTCTCTTTCTTGGTATTAGATGTATTTACACGTATAAATTAATTTGCACACTCTTTAAAAAGGGACGAGTCTAAATTGTTGGGCTGTAATTTAACCATGCTTGGTTGTTCCAATTAAAAATGCTGGGTTGTTTTTACCATTGTTTGGTTAAAGGTATAGCGAAGGATTAGACTATTGGTCCTCCTAGTATCAAAATCAGGAGTGTTGCGCAATTGCATTTTTTAAAAAAGTGGAATCCTCCGTTACACCTTTAAATATTTTCAAAACTGTTTTGGGGTTAATTTAACCCAATGGCTGGGATTATTAATTTTGATCCAACGATGAATTAAACATATCCCAGAGTGTAAAGTAAAAAAGTTTAAGGTGTGTAATGGTATGATATGCCAGCTTAAAGGTGCAGTGTGGGACTTTTAAAAGGATCTCTTGACAGAATATAATATACATAACCATATTATATGTGATGTATAAGTCCTTACATAAGAAATTGTATTGTTTTTATGACCTTTTAATAATCAGTTTTTATCTACATACACTGCGGGTCCCCCAACATGGAAGTCACCATTTTGCACCGTCTTGTTTGTACAGTAGCCCTAAATGGACAAACTCTACTGTAGACCATGTTTTGTTATTATATTTTCTCAAACGATGATATGTTTGTCCTGTGGTGGCTACCGTAGCTTCACTGTGCGTTTTGAAATGGAGGGGTGAGCTGTGAACTGACCCGTTGGTTGCAATTCACAATCTCACAGATAGATCCCACTAAAAGTTCCACATTACACCTATAAACCACATCACCACACTCTAAAAAACAAATGGTGCTAAATAGTGGTTCACTGGTAATAATGGGGGAACCATTTTAAGTGCCATAGCACCTAGTACCTTTGTAGAACCATATCTGGTGCTAGTGGTGCCATATCACCCCTGTATGGTTCTTCATGCTTTATAGGTAGACGGTTTCATTGGAAGCACGTGTGGTGACGTGATACGCATCTGATCCGAACTTTACTTCTGGTTTCTGTTTGTTTAGTGGTCTGATGTGTTGTTAAACTGAACTCTTGAACAAATACCTCGTCGAAAATAACAAATCTTTTGGTTTTCTAGACCTAGGTAATCTACGTGTTGTTCATTTTGCTTGTTATATAAATAAACTACTTTTAAAGTACTTTGTTGTTATTTATGCTTAGCAGAGTTAACCAGAAGTTACGTGTGGACCACGAAAGCCGCTTGTTTATGTTGTTACTGCTGAAACCATCTATACAGCACTAAAAATGGTTCCCCTATGATGACCTTTTAGTGCGGTTTAGCAAACATTTTTTTTCACAGTGCATTAATGTTTTTGCTGAAATTATGCCTTATTGCTTTCTGTGTTTGGCAATAAATAAAATATTGGTACAATAATGTTAGAACAGATTGCCATCTTTGACTGTACAGTGTTTATCAGCGTCTTCTGCCAGCGTAGATTAGTTTGGCCCAGCATGCACCATATGATGTCTGATTTAAATTTTAGTAATCGGGGGCAATTGTGGATGTTTACAGTTTTGTTATTTTCTTTTTCTCTCTGCCAGGGCATCACATAAAGTCTTAAAAAAAAAATGTACCACAACTCTTAAATCTAGGTCTAAATGGGCATAGAGTTAGTTTATGTTAAAATTGATTGGAGAAAAGGAAAGGGACCAGACAAGTTTTACTAGGAAACTTAAAGGTGCTTTACGATGCCATACACTCTGAAACACAAACGGTGCTAAGTGGCACTAAATGTGGTTCACTGGACAATAATCATAGGGGAACCATTTTAAGTGCCATATAGCACCTATGTAGCACCAGTTTAGCACCTGTGTAGATATCTGATGTTATAGTGGTGCTATATCACCCCCGGATGGTTGTTCATAGGTGGTTTATAGGTGCTATATAGCACTAAAAATGGTTCCCATATGATTACAAGCTTTTAGTGCTATTCAACACTATTTTTTTGAGTGTAGAAGAACATTTTTGGCTGAATGGTTCCATAAAGAACCTTTATCATCCGAAGAACCTTTCTGTTTCACAAAAGGTTTTTTAGATTCTAAAGAGGTATGAAAAAATGTTTTAAAGAACCTTTAACTGAAAGGTTCTTTGAGGAACCAAAATTGTTCTTCAATGGTCTTGCTATGAAGAACCTTTTATGAACCTTTATTATGGTGCATTCACACCAGCCGCGGAAGAGGCAGCAAAAACTGTAGTTGGACGCTTAAACATTTGAGTTTACTCGCTTCATTTGTGCATGAAAGCCAAGCGTGAAATTCTAGTCATTCGAGACATTCATGCGGAAATTCGCGTCATGGGAGGGGCTTCTGCGACTCCACTGAGACTCCGCTCGCTTCCTGTAATCACGTCACTAGCACAGCAAGGTCCTGATTGGTTAACGCGGTGCGGAAATCCGCCAAAGTTCAGATTTTTCAATTCACGCTGCAGGATGCCTCATCGCGTCTTTGCATTGACTTAACATGAAATCACTCGCGCTTGCCGCCTCTACCGCGTCTGTTGTGAACCCTGCATTATGCTAAGTACACATCAAACGCGGGGCATCGCGTTACTCGCTCTAGATTACTCATGGGATTTAACTTCGTGTCATGCGAAATCTTCGCTCAAATATTTTCAACTTGGGTGAAGACGCGTTTAAGGCGAATAGCGTGTGTTTTCGCGGCAAACGCGCCGTCCATATCATGTCATTCGCATCGCCCCACGCAAGGACGCGTCTGATCGCGTCTTTGCATTGACTTTGTATGTAATCTACTTGCGAAAAGTAGATTACATCCTCATTAAATCCGCATTAATTTGAAATCTGTTTGGGTGCTGAAAGTTTTCAATGTGTTCCTTTATTTTTAAAAAGCTCGAATAAAATTGCCTGCAGCTTATTTATAAAGCTTTTGCATTGTATCAAAAATGTTGGACATTTTAATATGAGACTATACCTGTTTTAAATCAGCATCTCCATGTTTTATGTCTGCCTTGCCCTTCTGTCTCTAGACGTCCAGTTCCTTATGGCATGTCAAGTTACCACAGCCCTCAGCGATTGAAGCGCTCCAGTGGGACAACCGGTTTGGCGATTCATCAAGTGTCAAGTCTTCTTTGATGCAAAGCACATGGATCATAACAGTGTACATAACAAGAGGAAGATTCCTTCACATCATCTTCACACCTTATTTAAGATCAAGACTCATGATCAACACAGGTTTTGGATTTGGAATAAGACCACCCGACATTCCTCAGCATGAAACAACCAAAACTCATCTGGTTCACGGTCTGAAGTGAATTCTTTAGAAACTCTTTGCAGGTTTCAGAAGCATCTGTCTGTGTGTGACCAGCCTCGGGTTATAAGGGCTATGGACCTACAGCTGTTTCGCTGTCTGCAAGTATACATTTGATCTCCTTGAATTCTGAGAAGTTTATAAAATACGCTATGCATTGATCTTCCCTTTTGTGGGCAGATTTTCAAAGAGGGATTACTGGACAAAGATGGAGATTAAGTGGCTCTTGAATGTGTGTTTGTACTAAGGCTTTCCACTTTGTCTGATTTCAGATGTCAACATTTTTTACATTAAGAATACATTTTCATTATGAAAGAACTGCTTAAGTGATCTAGAGGAAATTGCTACTATAGATTTTCTGTTTAAACCTCTACATTTTTACCCAATCAACAAAAATGTTTCCCCATTCCAAGTTAAGACATTTTATAGCCTACTCTTCAGATGGCAAATACTGTAATGTTATTGTTCTCGATCAGTATGAAATGGTAAGTCAGTATAAAATAACCTGAATGAATACTAAGCTGCACAATAAAGAAACCATATTAAACTATTTTTAGGGTTTTCACACTGTCAGGAAAATGGTCAAAAATGGTCCCAAGCTGTCACTGGGGAAAATGTATTTCTGAAACACACGTTACAAGGACTGTGGACTGTGAACTGTGTACTGAATATTGGAGTTACACCGTTAAACAGTTTATCCACATTTCTGTGTTTAGGATTATTTGGGTGGGGCTAAAACGGCGACTCAATGACCACGTTTACATGCACACCAATAATGCGATTATAATGGGATTTTGTCAATACTGCGATTATACTTTACCTCATGTAAAAGCAATAATTCGATAAAAATAATGCGATTAAGCTCATAATCGCAGTAAGTATAATCGCATTAAAAGAGGTGGCGTACGCCGTTTATAATCGCAGTATGCGTCCATGTAAACACTTTAATCGCATTTATACCGCACTAATTAAGTGCACGTGTGTTTTAGTCACGCACCTTAACCACAAATTCGTTTTAAACTTGACATTAGGAAGTTTTACGTGAACTCTGCCAACACGACTCGCTGTCAGCAGTCTGTCTTCATTCAGAAATAGCTCAAATAACACGACATTAGTGTATTAAACCATTAAGGGACATTATAACAATAATTATAACGATAAATATATTAGTGACCACATCATGATAACTTCATGCTAATTCGCTCAACCCGCACGGCATTACTTATTGGATATTTCTTGTAATAAAAACTTTTTTGCAATTGTTTACATGTCACTGAATAGAGCTGTTCTTGTTGCATTTACACAGCGGGAAACCAGCTGTGTCCTCAACTCGCTGCGTTTCGCGTAACTAAACAATGAATGTAGTAGGTTAATATCTTACCTTTTGGCGTAGTCAGTGTGGTAGAAAAATTTCACAGCAACAACTGCATCAGCTCTGGATACCTGAGATAATTTTATGTTATAACCTCAGCAATGAATGAGCTTTCTACTGCATTTTAAGTGCGTGTGCACTTCAAGTTCAAATAGATTTGATTGGCTGTCAATCGTTTATCGTTCATCATGTGCCAAAATCGCTATCGTTATAGTTGTTGTGTGAACTCTGCTATTATCTTTAATATAAAACGATTTTTAAAACTATATTTTTATGTGAACACCCTTTACAGGCACTGTCATATTTCTATCTTCATCACGGCACCGGATAATGAATCTATAACAACGTGTTTGTCATTTAACGTAAGTAAATGAAAACAGTGGACCATATATGTGAGTTCATCATTTGTGCTCTGCATTGGGTTATGTGAATAATCCGAAAATAAAAACTGCATGTAAACCAGAGTGAAGAGGTTAGCTCCAGTCATGTAAACATCTTACTGCGATTAAGACCTTACTCGCATTACTGGAAATAATCGCATTATTGGTGTGCATGTAAACATGGTCAATGATGTACTGGAGCCACCAAGCACAATAGAGGGTATGCACATGACGGCACATTTGGTGAAAGTGTTAATTTGTATTTTTGTAAAAGGGTCCTGTGTATGACTTTACAATACAATTTTTTTTCTGAGGTACATGACTCATTCAATGTCAAGTAAGAGAACAGAATATATGGCCTTCAAATGTCCACTGCCTAAATGAGTTTCTGAATGTAATGTTATTTACAGTGTTTCTATAAAATGTATTATATATCTGTATTTATCCTTATATTTAATTTGTTTCAGCAGTGGTTTAATACATAGATAGCATGCAAATATGACTCTCTAAAATTACGCATTACGTGAGGTCGCGCTGGCGTCATCACACGGATAGCGCAAGAAAAGAAGTGGTTTAAAGTGCATATTTTTATTTTTCTGGCTGAAAATGACAATCGTTTCACTAGATAAGACCCTAATGCCTTGTTTGGGATTGTTTAGAGCCCTTTGAAGCTGCGTTGAAGCAGCAATTTTAAACTGCATTTAAACTGTAACGTGCTGGGGTCCAATAAAATCTATTAAATTGAGAAAAACCCTGGAATGTTTTTCTTAAAAAAAATGTAAATGTAAATTCTTCTCGACTGAACAAAGAAAGACATCAACATTTAAGAAGACATGGGGTTGAGTAAATTATTGGATTTTTTTAAGAAAGTGGAGTAATTGTGTTGAACTTGTCCCTTTTATTTAATTGAACACAAAATGACAAATAATGTGTTAAATAGCATAACGCAAAACAGTTTGTTAAAAATTAACACACCCTTTCTTAGAGTGTAGTAAGTTGACATGAAACAAAAATATTTAAGGCAGCAAAGTTTTTTTTCTAGTGTGGTAATGTAATTGTCAAGAACAATTTGGGATTTATAATTTTAAACGTTTTTTAAATAGTTTGTTTTGCATGGTCATTGTGAGCTTACAGGCAATGGGCAACTAACAACATGCTAGGGATGGGCGATATGGCCTAAAATCCATATTGCGTTATACATTGCAGCCTCTTGCGATAGCGATATGTATTGCGGTATAATAATTTTAATAGACTCGTTTCAGAACAGGTTATATGGACCCTTACAAAAGCCAAACTGCTAAAAAAGTAATTAAAAGTAAACCGTTATGGCCAGATTAGTCACAATTACTAGACCATAATGCCAATTTCGCGCGTGGAGCAGCAGTTAACTTATGTAACTTATGGCTTAAATCCAAAAAATAGATGTTGTATCGGTCTTTTTCACAAGTTCCTCTGTTTCGCTGATGCTTTTATCCATGTTTATTCGGCTGCAGCTCGTGGCTCTAAAGTTCGCGGGTAGATTGTGTCATCAACACGCATTATCGCGATAGTGCAATAGATTTAAAATCTCTATCGTATGTCAATTTTCTATCGTTTATATTGCATATCATTTATATTGCCCATCCCTACAACATGCAATCTTGTTATTTTTTTTCTGTATATTTGTGTTTCATATCAGAGAACATATTTCGTGTGACTGGATATTATGCAAACACTGTCAGAAAACAAGGTACAAAATGTTTTACCTTTTGAGTCACTGGGTGGTACTCAAAGGTTTATTTTTGTACTATTGTGTACGTTAAGGAACAATTTTGCACCAGTTAAATTTAAGGGAAAATTAAAGGTACACAATAGATCATTGAGGTACAGTAATGTACCCAAAAAGGTACAACATTGTATTATGTTTAGTATAGATGGTTTCATTAGACACACGTGCGCTCACGCGATACACGACTGGATCCGAACTTTACTTCCGGTTTCGTTTTTTTAATGGTCTGACTTGCTAAACTGATCTCTTAAACAAATACCTCGTCGAAAATAACAAATGTTTTGGTTTCCTTGGTAATCTATGTGTTGTTTTTTTGCTTAATTGTTATATAAATAAACTACGTTTAAAGAACTTTGCTGTTATTTATTCTTAGCTCAGTTTACCGGAAGTTAAGTGCGGACCACGACAGCCGCTTGTTTATGTTGTTACTGCTGAAACCGTCTATACCTGTAAAGGTACCAAACAGAACCTGATGGATACCATGTGACAGAAACATACAGGTTTAAACCTTTTTTCTGACAATGAACCCATATGGCACAAAATACATGTCTCTGGCCAAAAAATATATTTTAAAGAGGCCAAGAATTTGTCGATTTTATTGTTTTATACTGTTGTCTGAGGTCTACTTATGATGTTTGCGTGGTTTTTACATTCAAAAACATCAAAACATAACACGGATGTTACAACAGTTCATCTCTTACAAAGCAATAGTGAAACGCAGTAACGTTATCTTAAATTAAGGAAAATGTTTTACTTACTGTCTATACTGCTGTGTCATTTTTGCAGATCCAATATTAGTGGTGCTTTTAATCACAGTCTCTCTACAAATCCAGCAGACTTCTTTACAAATGAATCTGCGGTACACAAAGTAAACAAACACTCCCCACGTGAGCTGTAACTTCTTCAAAAACAAACTTTAACCACACATTCCTAATGTTATGTTCAGAGCCTCCGAGTTAAGGTTATCCAGCGTCTGTGTTGTTCCCAGGCGGTTCTTCCACAACCGAAGACTCCGTTTTCGTGGTTACTCATAACAGATCACCGCGTCAAAATAAAAGTCTCTCAAAAAAAATGTATTTTAAAGTCATTTTGGTTACATTTGGCAATCTTTAAAGACATGTTTACTGATTGTTGGGACACTGCATGGTTTGCTTTGCCCCTGGCCCACACGTGTGTCACGCGAAGCTGTGGGCAGGGCTACAAAAGTGGTCGTTGTATGTGGGTTTGGGGAGGTGTTTCAATTCTACTCTGACATCATATTTCAGCACATTCCTGAACCAACCGTTTTCTTGGCTTGGTGCCAAAAACTGTTATATTTCAGTAAAGAGGACGTTTTCAGTTTTGAAACTTGCAGGATGTTTATTTAAGTAGGATGACCTCTAACAAATTATCAAGTTAAAGGAACAGTATGTAGGATTGTGGCCAAAACTGGTACTGCAATCACAAAACTTGTGGCCAAAACTGGTACTGCAATCACACAACTGGTGGCCAATACACAACATAAACATCAGTTGAGGGCTGCAACTCCACTTTTTAAATGACAATATCCTGTATTTGAAATGAAAATGATTTCTTAATGTCTAGTGACATATCAGGGGCATTTTATCATTAATTGATATAAATTTCTTACATACTGTTCCTTTAAAATTGATTGTTTGATTCACCGCTCCTTTAAATATATAATAAATACATTTTGAAGAAAGTAATGCTCAATTAAATTTGAATTTGGAAATTTAGTTTTAACCGTCATATATAAATATATATATTTTAAAATGTATTTCAAGGACAAGCAAATACATTTCTAATTTTATATTTCATATGACAAAAAGTTTGTTCTTTGCCAAAAAATATTTAAAAATACAACTTAATTTTATAAAGTATAATTTTGAAGTTGAAAATATATTTAATGTTAATCTTTTCAAACCTGTTATGTTTAAGATAAACAAAGTTTTTTTCTAGTGCGAAGTGGATATATATATCCTTGGATTTAAATATATGGAGGGCTAAATATATTTTAATGCTTTAAAATGTATTTATTTTTAAAATATATTTCAAGATATACAAAAATGAGCAAAAATATATCTGTGAAAATATTTTTGTAAATATATTTCAAAATATTTTTTTTGCCGTATGGGAATTGTATAGTGCAAAAATCCTATCAGGACACGTTGTGTCAGTTGGTGACCACAAAGAGTGTCAGAGGATGTATTGGTGTAACTTTTGATTTTGTAAAAAGTTTAACATTTCATATCATTTCAAATGAAGTTTGCAACTTCAGAGTGATTCCAGTTCTAATGTTAGTCATATAAACCCAAGCCACATCTTTCCCATCCATCAGTTAAGTTAACATCTAGCAATGTTTCTGTTCCAGTGCCCTGGCTATAATACATTATTGATTAATACAAGCAAGCTCAATTGCAGTCCTCTCACGTATAGCCTGTACCTAAATCAATCCCAGCATGCCACTTGTTTTCATCCACGCACCAACACACCGTGGTGGAGCCTTTTAAAAACAAGGGCAAGGTAATTGCTTTAAGGCGTAAAGGGAAATTTTGATCCCCTGTGGCAATCTTTCACAGACAATTAAGCTTGTTGTCTTGTTGATGGACAGTCTGTACTGGAGGTGCTTTCAGATTCATTCTGCAAGCAGCTGACTGGAGCAGTTTTATAACAGACAGTTTTAGAGCACTAATTCTCTGGCGCATGATTCAAGTTTATATGATAGATAATCTTTATTTAATAAGATGCTATTAGAAAGACAAACACAGTAGACTATGAGAGGTTTACAGTAGATTAGAAGGAAAGATTACAGGTTTAAGTACACTGAAAGGCTTATGGTGGAAACACAATGAGTTTTGATGACTGATAAATTGTGACAGTGATGAATTAATGCTCTTTATGTTTCTGATCAAAGATCACTGTGTATTAAGTCGATGTAAATAACGTTCACAACCCATTTTACATCATGGTTTATTTCCAACACAATCTCATGGTACGTTTTTTTTACGAGGTGGCTAATTTGTATACATTCGTATGACCATATGTTTTTAATTTTTTTACCCCTGTGCTGCGACGTTGGAGTGAAACTTTCATGTGCTCACACGAAACCTTCGCGTGCAGAATTTTTTTGTAAGTTTCGCATGCTCAAAGTTCCACGTGAGCATGCGAAACTAAGCGTAAAAAAAGTTTTTAAGTGCGCGCACGAAAGTTTCACGTGCGCACGCATAACTAAACTCGATAGTTTCAATAGTTAGCAAAAATTAAATAAAGTTTAGTTTCGCGTGCGCACGTGAAACTATCGCGTGTGCACGTGAAAATATCGCCTCATACAACTTGAAAAGTTTAGCCGCTGGCTCTTTGATCGCCCCCTGGTGATTGGCTGCAGTACAAGTCATAATCCCCGCTCTCTACATACAAAGGCACAGGACTTGGCTCTAAATAAAAAAAAATATTTACACTTCCAATAAATTTTTTCGAAAGATGTTTTTGGTCCTTTAAAGTAGTTGTTATCACGCTGATATATGTTCAATTTAAAATTTTTGTGATACGTTTCATTTTGGCTAGTAATTTGATGCTGTAGCAGTGGGGGCATGTTGTTATGATTGGCGTGTTTGAATTGGACATGCAAGCATTTGGGCGGAGGTTTGACTGTGGATTCACACCAGCCACGTTTGAGGCTTTAAAATCGCGTCTAGTTTGCCGCTTAAACATTTTGAGTTTATTCACTTTATTTACGCGTAAAAGCCGCGTGTGAAATTCTAGTCATTGAGACTTTCACGTGGAAATCCCCATCATGGGAGGGGCTTCTGCAACTCCGCTCGCTTTCTGTAATCACATCACTACTAGAGCAAGCTCCTGATTGGTTAACGTGACGTGTTTTTCCGCCTCTGACTCCACGTACAATTCCTTCTGCGCATTTCCTGGCTCCAAACTGATGTTTTTACGTAACATGGCAGCGCCCATGGTCGGACATTTTTGGCTTCAATTTATTACATTGGAAGGAAGCAACGTCGCGTCCTCCATCTTTATTACAGTCTATGTTCCCGTCTGATTGATGGCCATCAGCGGTTGAGTTAGACAACAAATCCCATCATTCCACGCTGCTTCAGAGCATCAATTCAATTACAAATCTATGTCACTGTTATTGTTTTGATTGTGCGCCCCCTAGCGGCAGATTCTACAAATCGTATCTTTAACTAAAAAAATGAAAAAAATACTGTGTCAATTAAATTTAAACTTACTTTAAGTTTAACCAAGGGGTACCTATGGCTGAACAATACCATTATAGCATCAACATCGCAATGTGTGCATCTGCAATAGTCACATCGCAGAACATGCAGTGTATTTTTTCCAAAAGGAAAACTATTTCAGATGCCTTTGCCAATCTAACACCATATGAGATTTTAAATGGCATCTCACGAAAGACACGATGGTAACAATTTATACGGTTTAAAAGAAGGGTTTAATAACATGATTTGGTCATTTGATAAAATGTATGTAATACCATCACTCAACCATTTTCCTAATGTTGCCAGAGCGATACAAGAAATGCAAGGTAAAAGTTAATTTATCTCAAATAGAGCTTTTCAATTCATCTACTATTAACAATATAAATCGCAGAAAAACAAAAAAACAAAATGTCAGATTCCCCCACCAATATCATGCAGCCATAATACAAACTGATAAAATGTAAAGCTTGAAGTGTTACAATGCACAGTAAGTTACTTTGAATAAGAGCATCTGCCAAATGCATAAATGTAAATGTTTGGTTAGTGTTGGCATTTTTTAAGGTAATATTTAGTGCGAAACATATTGATTTATTGGCAAATGGAGTATTAAATTTACCCTACATTCATTTTGGTATTGTGGGAAAACAAATATATACTGTGGCGTTGTGAATGCATTGTGAAGTTTGTTTGCCTCTTAAGACCTCTTATAAATGTAGAGTGTACTTTTAATAATTTTGTAAGTGTTTGGACAGCTATCTTGATGAGAGAGGTTGAGTCCAAATGTCAAGAGGTTCTTCAATACAAATAGTTAAATTGAATTTATTTGGTTAAGGAGTTTTGGCAACACAAAAAAACTGAAAACATTGATCTGCATTAGTTCTGGAATTTATGTCATACTACTTCATTTTCCCAGACGACAGCACCAAAACCACAACCTCAACCGGGAAAACATGGGAAGTTCATCACTGCTGAGATCTTGCCGTATTCAAGAACTAAGCTGCGAGGATAAAAACCGCACGCCATATCCCGCTGATAAAACTACTGTTACACAACCTTTCATGCCAATGTTCTTCTTTGAATCCAACAATGGATTCAAATGGATTATGGAAGATTTGTGCTGAAACTATGGGCCACCGCCAAAGAACAAAGGTGTTTTTTCACCAGATACCTTACATTTACTTCACATATTTCCCAAGGAGAAACAAAGGATAAAAATGTAATAGCTTAGCCAGTGTGCTCGATAGGAATGATAGAGGTAATTCTTTTCCTATGAAGTAAATGACTTGTGATCCAGGGATGAAATACCACCCTACTGTGTATGAGATGCTGGTGCTTTGAAGGCTGGGCACATCTGTTTAACATCTAATTGACCATCTGAAGAAAAAGCATTTTGACTGGCTTGACTTACGGTGTTAAGATGCACAGCTGCAGTATTATGCAGTAACATGTCCTGAACCATATACCTGCACACAAACATTGAAGCAAGGATTTAGCATAACCAATAACCTATACAGTAATGATAGATTTATGTAATAAAACATTGTTAAATAAGATGTCCTCAATCGTATGTAGCGTAGATGTGGGACATGATTTTCGACTCCAAGGGCTGGATTATAATATAAATAGCATACCAATAGAAATAAATAAATACATGCAGATAATGCCACTGTTGGATTGTTTTAACACATTATTGTGTCAAATACAAACATTTTCTGGGTTCATTTAACCCAACGGCTAGGTTTGTCTCTTTAGGACCCAAAAGGGTAAAAAAACAGCATTTTTAGACAGTCAAAACATTAAAAAATGCATCCTTAAAAATTTTTTGATCTTGCATTGCCGACATCCACACATGGAGTTTTGTGGTTTTAATCTTTGTTAATGTCAATTACATGTGGATAAACAGCATAGAGGATCTAACCTTTGTTTGCATTTATTTAGCTTCTGTCAAGATTAAATAATAATGGCATGTTGATAGTGTTTGTGATATAAGGGCTGTGTTCTCAAAGGCATGCAGGTTTGAATCCCAGAAACAAACAAGTGTTTTCAACATTATACACCTTCCAGCTTGATTTTGTGAATGGAAAAATGCACCTTATGTTTGCTTATATGTTAGCATTCATTTAGATTATACTGCCACCTAGAGTATAGCCCATATATAATCTACAAAGAATGTCATTACCTATCTGCCATTCTCTATTGTTCTTTCATTTTGTCGACAAATTAACAGCAAAGTTAATCATATCATTGTTATACTGTATCTTACGAGAACTGTACGTGTTTTATTAAACGCTTAACAAACACATTTACATAAACAACTTGACATCCAAATTGATACAACGACATACTTAGGCTAAATAACGGGGTTTAATAAAATGAAAACAAAACAAGAAAATAAATTAAACACATGAATAAATAAATAAATAAATAAATAGATATTTAACTTAATAAAATAGAGACAGCAAAAAAATATATTTACAGTATAAGAGTGACAATAAACATACAAAAAAATCTGCCAAAAGGACCTTAAAACATTGTTTTGAGTTACTGCTTTACCTTTTATGTAGTGGTGGAGTGGTGCATGAAGAAGTGGGTAGGCCTACTCAAATGCATTTAAAATGTATAATAGGCTACATAGGTTCACCATGAAAGGAATTTTATTCAAAATATAAACGAGAACGAATTTTTGCAGGTTATATCCAAATAATGTTCAAAATGTGGTTGAAAATATAACTTTAATAAATAAATCTTCCTAACATTTTTCGAATGTCAAAACTTTTTCGGAAAAAATATGTTAAGATGTAATGTTTATTTCTCTGACTAGTCTGAACAAAATTAACACCGATGTCCAAAAAAATTAGAATTACATAAGTGTATTATATGAATATTTTTAAATGTACTTCTCGAATATTTTGATATAACGCCATTTTTTCTTATAATCTCTGAGAAGCAACTATTCCACAAAACTCTACCTCGAGACTCATAAAATAGTTTAATCGTTCAACTTTTTCCCGTTTTGTTGATTCTGCAAATGCTCTGAACCGCACGCGCCTCTGTTTGGGTTTGCGATTGGCTACGTCACTACATAATGCGACAAGGTGATTGGTCCGCTTTGTGGTTGCCGTGACAACCACAGACAGAGCACAGTACTAGTGCCGTGCTGCTCGTGCCTTCGTTTAAAGAGTTATGTCTCAAAATAAGGTAACACGCTTACTGTATTTCTTTAATTATAACGTTAATTTATTTTAATAGCGAGATATGTTGTGCCAAATTCGTCTGTAATGAAGTATTTAATAAACAAACGTCATTAACTTTTCATGTGACTTCAATGGTCATCTGCATCACAAAATTATTGTGAAAGATTTGCATTAATAAACTTACTGCACTTACCAGACAGGTGGACATAAAGGTGCCTGCCGTTACCAGAAGAGAAAAGAGGGGTAAGACTGTTAGTAACTACTTATCTAACCTATTATTATCCGTTAAAATGGATGATGAAGTTAGGTCATAAAAGTACATGTTTATCACATTAAATAATTGTGAGGCCTATTATAATAGACTGGAACAACCTTTCGTGTAACCAGCAGTGGTGTAGTGCAGGGTATACGCAGGTATACGGAGTATACCCACCTCTTTTTTTGATGCCAATGGGGTATACCCACTTCTACTGGGGGCATAAATTAAGAGTATACCCACTTCTCCACACACCACTACACAACAAGTGCCTAACATTTTAATTGACCTGTATTTGCTGATACAAGCTATTTTGTATTTGCTTAATATTTCCTTTTATTTTATTCATATTTTGATCTCAGGGAGGGAAGGATCCGGTACAAATGTAGCCTGACCAACACCATACAAGACGTCCTGTACCACAGACCAGGCTGGGTAGAGGTGAAAGAGTGAGTAATGCATCTTGCTGTATCAGTTTTTAAAGGGATATTTCACCCAGAATTAAAAACATTGTCATTATGTCTTTTGAACCAGTCAATAATATTTATTTATTAAAAATGTTTATATTAGCTTGGCTTCTTTTATGTATGTCAAAACAATGGTAAAACATCAACAAGTAAAATAAAATAAAACCAACAAGTAAAACAAAATGTTTTTGAGTAGACTATATAAAAAAGTAGCCATCCAGATTGTTTATCCATTGTAGTAGCCCTTGCTCACAAAAAGGTTAAAGACCCCTGCTTTAAACAATGTGTTTCTGCCCTTGTTTAATGCATTCGTATGCCTGCTCCATCCATACAGAGATGGTGAATGGGACTTTAACTGGTGTGATGTTGGCTGGATGAGAGATAACTTTGATCACTCTTACATGGAGGAACATGTGCGAATATGTCACTTCCGCAACCACTATGAGGTCAGTGTTGCTATATGATGGACAGACATTGAGCGAAAATTTAAAGAGGACATATCATTAAAATCTGACTTTTTTCATGTTTGAGTGCTACAATTGGGTCCTCAATGCTTCTATCAACCTAGAAAATATGAAAAAGAACAACCCAGTAACTTTTCTCTGCACGCATGTGAAAAAACAGGTCATGGAAATTTGGCTTCCAATTGTGATGTCAGAAGGGAATAATTACGGCCCTTATTCTGCACTATTATCCAACCACGGCACTGCCATTTAGTGCAGAAACCAGCTCATTTGCATTTTAAAGGACCCCAACACTGCACATTTTTGCTTACATCTACAAAGTGGGAATTTTAACATACTATAATAAATTATCTATATGGTATTTTGAGATAAAAGTTCACATATGTACTCTGGGGACACCAAATATTTATTTTTACATCTTAAAAAATGTCCCCTAATAAATTCTTTACTACTAAAGATAAATGACCTTGAGATTAAGCATTCTTACCGTCATGCTGTATTAACAACATTAAACCTGTAAAAGGTGTTGTTGTTGTGCTGCATTTTGCAGTTGACCCGTAAAAACCTGATGGTGAAGAACTTGAAGAGGTATCGGAAAGCTCTGGAGCGGGATTTAGGCCAACTAGAGGCGAGCAAATGTGAATTTTTTCCCCAAACATTTGAGCTGCCCAATGAATATCACATCTTTGTAGAGGAGTTTAAGAGAAGTCTAGGGACCACGTGGATCATGAAGCCGGTAGGTGACTTTTAAATTTACCATTTAACAAAACTACTGCATCTGTACAGGATCACCAAATATATGTACTAATTGTTACAAAACAATCCCAAAACAGGTGGCACGATCACAAGGGAAAGGCATTTTTCTCTTTCGAAAACTCAAAGATATCATAGATTGGAGGAAGGTAATATTAAACAAAGTAAACTAATTACTTTTTTGCACAGGTTATTTTTCCCATTAAAAACAATGAGATTTTTTCATTGTTCTCACACTGATGCTATTGGTTTTTTTTAGGACGGGACCCGCTCTGAAGAACAAAAAGATGAGGTTCAAGTCGAAAATTATGTTGCTCAGCGTTACATTGAGAACCCATACCTCATTGCTGGTACCGTACTGAATGCTATTAAAGGGATAGTTTACCCAAAAATTTTACTTTTCATTATTTACTGACCCTCATGTAATTTTAACCCCAAATGTCTTTTTAAGTCTTTTAAGTCTAAAATAATTTGCATTTGGGTTCTGAAGAACAATAAAAGTCATTGCATGTTCAAATGAAATGAGGATGAGTAAATAACAACAACACTTTCATTTTCATATGAACTATCCCTTGACTCTTTCAATTTTTATAGGCCAACTTTAATGATTATTAATGTATACATTTACATCTATTACCAGGTAGAAAATTTGACCTGAGAGTCTATGTTCTTGTAACATCAGTAAGTGAGCCATTGCATACATTATTTATATTAGAAAGTTTTAATTTGCTTGTTTTCTACTTACAAAGCTGCTGTGTGTTATTTGATGCTGCTGTTGATGCAAAAATGACGCATTTCAAAAATGTTATGAGTGACAATTCGTTTTCAGTATATTCCTCTGAAGGCCTGGCTTCATCGAGATGGTTTTGCTCGCTTTTCCAACACAAGGTTCTCCCTCAACAGCATCGATGATCAGTGTATCTTTTACCTATATTTTTAGATTCACATACACACGATTATCATGTTCAACACACGTGGTGTTTGTTTGTTTATCCCCTTATCTTCAATGTCTCAGATGTACATCTCACCAATGTTGCCGTGCAAAAAACAGCCCCTGCTTATGACCCTGAGAAGGTAGGTAGAAAGCACAGCCGTTATGTTTATTAAACCAGTGTGATATAAACCAGTAATATCTTTCTGTCTCACTCACCCTCAGGGTTGTAAATGGCAGATTCAACAGCTACGACTATACCTGACGGCTAAACATGGTTTCGATACAGTGCAGTCTCTGTTTAAAGAAATCGACAACATATTTATTCAGAGTCTGCTAAGCGTTCAGAAGACCATCATTAATGACAAACATTGTTTTGAGTTGTATGGATATGACATACTACTAGATGAGAATCTAAAGCCGTAAGTCACTAGTGTGTAAGATCATCTAGTATCTGATGTTGCCTATAAAATCTAGCATGAAGATCTTTTAATTTGTGATTCATACACTATTTGGCCCATTCTGTGTGTTTCTATATTATTTAAGTCTATTGCCCACATGTAATTTCCACCTGGATGTTGCATTTCTGACACCTGGAGTACTCAATGTCACTCGGTTGTCATGCAGGTGGCTGATTGAGGTAAACGCCTCACCCTCCCTCTCAGCCAGCAGTCAGGAGGACTATGACATGAAATACAGACTGCTTGAAGACACCCTGGACGTTGTAGACATGGAGGGCCGGTACAATTTAACTAAATTGATTTAGACTAAATTTTACTCACAAAAACGTTCCTTTCTGTTTGACATTGCTTATTACATTTAGTCTGACAGGCAAGGAGAAGCGAGTCGGAGGATATGACCTAATGTGGAACGATGGACCCGTCTACATGGATGATGATGGCCTGGAGGCTCTGGGTGGTTCTTGCCTCATAGCAAATACACACCTCGGTCAGTGTCTGATATCGACAATGTTATCAAACCAATTTTGTTCTACATGAAAAGTGCTGTGAAACATACACTCACCTAAAGGATTATTAGGAACGCCATACTAATACTGTGTTTCGCCTTCAGAACTGCCTTAATTCTACGTGGCATTGATTCAACAAGGTGCTGAAATCATTCTTTAGAAATGTTGGCCCATATTGATAGGATAGCATCTTGCAGTTGATGGAGATTTGTGGGATGCACATCCAGGGCATGAAGCTCCCGTTCCACCACATCCCAAAGATGCTCTATTGGGTTCTGGTGACAGTGGGGGCCATTTTAGTACAGTGAACTCATTGTCATGTTCAAGAAACCAATTTGAAATGATTCAAGCTTTGTGACATGGTGCATTATTTTGCCGGAAGTAGCCATCAGAGGGTGTATACATGGTGGTCATAAAGGAATGAACATGGTCAGAAACAATGCTCAGGTAGGCAGTGGCTTTTAAACGATGCCTAATTGGCACTAAGGGACCTAAAGTGTGCCAAGAAAACATCCCCCACACCATTACACCACCACCACCAGCCTGCACAGTGCTAACAAGGCATGATGGATCCATGTTCTCGTTCTGTTTACGCCAAATTCTGACTCTACCATCTGAATGTCTCAACAGAAATAGAGACATTCAACATTTTCAGTCTTCAACTGTCCAATTTTGGTGAGCTTCTGCAAATTGTAGCCTCCTTTTCCTATTTGTAGTGGAGATGAGTGGTATCTGGTGGGGTCTTCTGCTGTTGAAGCCCATCCGCCTCAAGGTTGTGTGTTTTGTGGCTTCACAAATGCTTTGCTGCATACCTCGGTTGTAACGAGTGGTTATTTTAGTCAAAGTTGCTCTTCTATCAGCTTGAATCAGTCGGTCCATTCTCCTCTGACCTCTAGCATCAACAAGGCATTTTCCGCACAGGACTGCCACATACTGGATGTTTTTCCCTTTTCACGCCATTCTTTGTAAAAATCCCAGTAACTGAGCAGATTGTGAAATACTCAGACCGGCCCGCCAGGCACCAACAACCATGCCACGCTCAAAATTGCTTAAATCATCTTTCTTTCCCATTCTGACATTCAGTTTGGAGTTCAGGAGATTGTCTTGACCAGGACCACACCCATAAATGCATTGACGCGACTGCCATGTGATTGGTTGATTAGATAATTGCATTAATGAGAAATTGAACAGGTGTTCCTAATAATCCTTTAGGTGAGTGTATATGTGACACTGACTTTAAAATCAATGCTGAAATCTAATAATCAAACTATGACTAAATCTAACTATTTTTTTACATGGCTTTACTGTAAGGCATCTACTGTAATAATCTGTAATGCAATAAATAGAAACGTTTGATTTTTGTTTATACAGGCTGTGTGAATAACCGACAAAAGCAACTTCAACAGCTTTTAAAGCCTTTTCCAGGACAGAAGAAACCTTAAAAACATGTTAGTGACTTTACAGAAGCAAGACGGACTATTTGTGACAGCTCCAAAAATTCCCTAAAGAGTTCAAATAAATATGCACACATGTATCCGCTTGTTACTGTAAGACTGGCGTCATGCAGCGCTTCCAGGTCCAACTGATCTCAAATGCCATAGGAAATAAAACAAAAACAATTATATACACTCTTATCATAATGCAAAACTCCCAAAAACACTCAATTCTTCATAACAAAATCCTAGATGACCGGACATGGATTTTTTTTTTTTTTTACAAATTATTAATATATTGCTGTCTGTGATTCCATGAGCTGCTGCGTACACTGTGAGTTTATAAAATTTTCACTTAAATGTGTAATATGAATAAATAGTGCTCATAAATGGCTGCTAAAATTTTATTCTCTATTAAAATGAGTGCTTGGACTTGGAAACAGTATTCCTTACGTCATGACTTAGCAAGCAGATTCAGATGAGTGTATTATGTCAGTATTGAAATACCCAGTATACAGCAATTTGTTTGCTTAATTGTGACCCTGGACTATTAAATACATTTTTTTTTATTGAGATTTCTACATCACCTGATGTATAAGCTTTCCATTGATTTATGGTTTCTTTGATAGGACAATATTGTGTTTAACTTTGTGGATGAGATTAAATGACTATTAATATCTGCATAGACATAAATAGTGTAGACAGATACTGATGATGTAATGGAAACTGTTTATTTGTATCTCATAAAAATAGCTGCATTAAACTCTACCAAAATAAAAGCACAATCTGACAAAGACCAAAATTTGACTTTGTTTTTTTGCCTGATGAGGGAACAATACAAACGTCATACTGGACAATATACAGTATGTATAAAACTACAAACATACTATCATTATTATTCCTGAAATAAAAATCAAATTAAATCAAATCATGCTATATTTAAATACATAATAACAGTAAAAATAAGCATATGAATATGGACAACCTTGACCATAATATCTTAAGTTAATACAGTAGCTCTGGTCCAACCCCAACACAAACTTCACCACAAAACTACCAACAAAAATGACCAGAATCAATCCTAACATCACAACTCCACCACATCCAACTCATCGCAAACATAAGCAATATGTTCAAAAGCAATAAATAATTATATTTTTACTTAAACATGATGAAAGTAAACAAAGGACATTGTGATAAATACATAATAAATTATTATATAAATAACAAAACATCATTGCAAATAGCACATTAGAAAAATACACATAGCCATTACAAAGCAATCAATATTCATCTTAAAAATATACATTCTTTGACCAATAATGCTTACTAGTCAAAACATCTCAAACTGACATTCTTAGTCATACCTCCATTAAATCAGAGATATGTACATGCAAACATTTATGTACTAGATATGTTATATTTAGGTATAACAAACTTAAAGAGGATTTGTGCGCAAGTTAACCTGCTTGCAAGTGCTTAGGCAGCGTAAATAAATATATCTTCTTGAAGAAATGCACTTTGAAGTCCTATATTAAACATTGACAATGAAAAAGCATGATTTCCATTGACTTACACCTGTAATTGTGGGAGTATTATCTCTTCTTTACAGTATATTATATTGTAAAGTTTATAAAGCAAGTGCACACGCAGAACCAAATAATAAGCCTAAATATCAGCCTATAATCAGTATCTATTATTCTAAGTAATCGATTATTAGTATCTGCACAGAAATTATGTTCTGTGCATCCCTACCAAATAAGCCTAAAAGTAACAAAGCGCTGACTACTTTGTGTACTGAGCATTTTTTATTTTGCCTGCGTTTTTGGCAGATGCAGCTTTAGCATTACAGCTGTCAGCCCCAGTTCTTTTAGGGCCTGATCTTAGTCGCAGCTCCCCTGTTTCGACTCTATCCCCTCTTTTGACTGGACCACCACCCTCGTGTTTAACAGCAGCAACAACTCGCCTGTTAGTACCCCCACATTTCACTCCAACAGGTTGATCTTTCTGCCTTTCTACCTCATTTAACCTCCCGGTCTTCCCTTTTCTGCAAGAAGGATAGGATTTGCTTGGGATAAGTTCTTGAGAGGCTCTGCGCGCATTTCCGGCAGCCTGCATGTGCCTCTGATGAACTTTTGCGGCCTGAGGACTGATCGGGTGCTGATTTTTGGATGTTGTGTGATTTTCGGTGGCAGATGCCCTGCTTTCGCTGCTGCTTCTCTTTTGGGCGTTGACCGGCATGGTTTTGCGCTCAAGCAGGGGACTGAGACGGGAGTGCCGCTGGTAGACGTAGACAGAGCAGCTGCCGTTGCAGAGCGGGTAGCGTATATGGCAGTGAGGGCAGACAGGGCGAGAAATTTGGGTGGATGATGGGCTCCCCGCAGAGGAGACGGGGGTCAGAGGGAAGGCCCGTTGGCCCTGGCGAAGGCTTTTGGGGGAGCTAAGGCGTGTCGGGGGTGCAGTGTGAGGCCTGGGAGCTTGACCTCTTGTTCGGGTGATGGGTGTGGTGTTACGCCCGCTGTCGGTTTGAATGGTTTGTATCTGGTGCCATTCAAGCTGCAGAAGGCGCTCCAAGTACTTCTCCAGTTGCCCGACAGGTTTGGGTCTGGGAGCCCGTTTCCCCTCTGTGTTGAGGAAGATGGCAAGCTGCCTCAGACTCCACGTATTGAACGGAGGTGGCAGGAAGTCTGGGTAGCCGTAGCCATCATCATCGTGGTTCTCCAACATCCTGGGTCCGGGTATGTGGGGATGGAGGTCCAAGGTGTTGATCACCTCTGCTCTGAGGTTGAGCTGGGGAGGAGTGCAAGGAGAGGGCAGGACAGGGAGTCTTTCGGAGTCAGACAGGTCGCTGGCGCTGTCTGTGTCATCCTCCTTGTGTCCCATGAGGCGGAGCGCATCGAGGTCTGGGACATGTTTTTGCATGGAGATCGGATGCAGCATTGGATGTGGAGCCAAGGGCAGTGATAGAGCACGCCTGCTCTTCTCCAAGGACGTATGACTTTGTGTTAACTCGCTAGAGCATTGAGACTCAAGCTGAATCTTCTGCCGCTCCGGTCTACGCTCTGTACATGAGAGTTTGGGACGTGGAGGCCTCAGTTGAACCTCGACCTGTGTGCTACAATAAAAGTGTTTTTGTTGTTTATATAATATAAGATGGTGATATTTTATTGATTTATTGTATAGTACATAGCTTCCATCCTGATTATCAAGTACAGGAGGGTTATGCAGTCAAATATCTTTGTACACTCTCAGAAATAAAGGTACACGCCGTCACTGGGGTAGTACACTAGGGGGTCTCTTTATTCTCACATAATAAAATAAGTGTGAGCTTGAATCAATTTCATGACAAGTGACTTGTTTAAAGCGATACTCCAGCCAAATAACAAAATTGCCCCATGATTTACTCACCCTCAAGCCATCTGAGATACACATGTCCATCATCTTTAAGACGAAGACATTTGGAGTTATTTTAGTAAATGTCTTTGCTCTTCCATACTTTATAATGATAGAATACAGGGATCAGGAAAAAAACTGACCCCAAACCCCCAAAAAGTGCACCCATCCCCCACAGAAGCAATCCACACGGCTCCAGTGGGTCAACAAAGGTCCCCTGTGGGTCATCAATGTGATTTTGTAAGATAAGATCTTTTGGAACAGATGAGTCCATGATGATGTTGCTGCTGGAAGCTAGTTATTATAGCTTATAAAGTTTGAAATCTGGATATTATTCTTACAAAATCACATTAATTACCTGCAGAAGACCTTTATTAGCCCATTGGAGCCATGTGGATTACTTCTGTGCAGAATGGATGCACTTTCTTGGGGTTTAAAGTGAGAAGTTGTTCCCTGATCCCTGTTTTCTACCATTATAAAGCTTGGAAGAGAAAGGACATTTACTAAAATAACTCCAAATGTGTTTGTCTAAAAGATGATGGACACGTGCATCCCGGATAGCTTGAGGGTGAGTAAATCATGGGGGAAATTTGATATTTGACTGGAGTATCCCTTTAATAAGCTGCCATGTAATAATGCTACAAAGTAACATTTTACAACACGTTTTGATCACCCTGTAATAATGTTTGTGTACATTATTCAAATTCATAGTAATATATGTGTTAAAAATCTTCTAAAAATAAACTTACCCACGCAACTTGCACGTCCCAGCAGTTGGACTCTTAGCTTTCTTTGGTTTGATTCCATTCTGGACCTTTTTAAAGTACGTAAGAAGTCTCATCAAAGCTTGATTTCACTTTAATTTCAATCTTTGACATGCCTTACTTAGTCAATATTAAAGATATCAAGGCTATTTTTTTCAAAGAATATTCTTTAAGTTATGTACAATGACTTTAGGTAGAAAACAGTAAATCACAAAAAATGACTTCTTTACAGACTTGGTAACATATTAGAATCGCTGCCAACAACAAAATGAATGCACTGTTGCTTTGCAAACAGATTTATGATGTAAATAAGGGACTCACAATGTCAGTTTTGGGCAGGGTATCCTTATCTGGATGAGAGGTCACTATTTTCATGGCAGGTTTTTTATTCTGGTTCACGTTTCCTCCTAGCTTATTATTGCTGCAAGAAAGCATCATTGCTGAGTAACATAATTGCAATTTCTGTTTTTCAAATTCAGATTCATTCTTTATTCTCCTCAAAAGACGAAATTTGTTTCCACAGACTGTACCCAAGCTGTGACACACATAATAACAAAAACAGATAATACATAGATTTCACAACAAATCTCTTTTTAAACATACCTGGCAACCATCCCCGTGTTTTCGGCATTTTTCATTCTAACCTTCTCCTTGCCTGGCAGCCTCTTTAGTGTCGCAGTTCGTTCCTGCATGGCAGGTCCCATCCTAATAAACACTATGAAGTGAAGCTCTCAGCGGTGCCCCAAAACGTCCCATTTGTGATCGTGTAGACGTATGGCAAAACTGAAAAAGAGTGACAGTTTATACATACAGTTTACGAAAGAATCGAGCACACGTAACGCTTTTTCAGTGTATATAATACCGCGTCGACCAACAAAATTATTATATTTTACAATAAATATGATTTATTACCTTTGTATCTTGGTTATGCCCATCTTCAAAATCGTACGACAATCGAAAAGCGTTGAAACCGTTGTTACTATGCATCACGTTCAGTCTTGTTTACCTGCTGCTTTGTATGTTCAAGTATCACGTCGTCGTCGTGATCTCGCATGGCATGATGGGATTTGAAGTTTATTGTTTATTAACGCACGCAACAGTCGGGTTACTTATTCCGCAGCCAATGCAGATTGTACATTAAATATGATAAATGTAATATAAGCGTTTATAACTGCGGCTGTTTATGTGACAGTTTGCCATATGGTTATATTACAGCGTTTCCGGAGTATGCATTGGCCCCGCCCCCTGCGCTAACGTCACACTCTCCTGCAAGCTTTGCGCAGTTTACATGAAATGCATCGTATGCCGATTGTATCACGTAGACAACTTAACATTTGCACAGAGTTATTGGAATGCACATGTTGCGAAGCTCTTGTTTCATAGCTGTAACATGGGAGGATCTACAGATGCGTCATAAAGATAAACGCGACGGATTTGACTGGTGAGGCAAGCAATATGTATGACGAACTTGAACTTCTTCCTTTCATTTTTGAGTAAAGACAAATACATTCGCCGTTTTTCGAAAGATTTAAATGCAGGTTAAACTTGAAAATTTGATAACTTATTAATTTTTGATCTAAGTAATTTGGAGAGTTTATAAATCTGCTGTGTTTTCACCTTTGGCATGCATGCTGTTTTTACAAGTTACTGGTCTTGAATATTTATAACCTACGTGCTGTTTCTCTTTCTTAGGTCTGTCTGAGGTTATCTGTGCTGAAGTTCACTGTTAGGAAATCCTTTTCAAAAACATGGCCTGGGCTATGGGTATGGGATGTTGCCAAAAAAGAGACACACCCCCAGATGAGATGAATGCTGACCTATTTTTTGCCAGCATATCAGGTGACTTCATGAAAAGTAGCACATTGAATTTGAAGGAAGCACCCTGCTTAAAAACAGACAGTGAGAAAAGATCAATAAAAATCCGTCCACCTAGCCCAAGGATGTCTCCAAGGCAATCTACCAGCCGCAGCCTGTCATGTGAAGCCCCAACCAAATCCATCATCCAGAGACGAAGTCAATCCCTCCCTTCTCCATCAGAGAGAAGGCGTCTTAGTCGCAGGGCAGGTGTACGATTTGTGGACTCCTTGGGATTGGACTTGGAAAATGTAAAGGTCTTTAAAAGCGGTGAAGACCCTTTCATCCCAGAGCATGTTCTCTTCCGGATTTTAATGAATGCTGAATTAGCCTCAAGCAAGAGACTGGAAATATCACTACCATATCTGAAACCAATGTTCCCTGTGCAACCAGGCGATTCTTCAAACTTTGTTGAACGCCTTTGTTGCCAACAAGTGTGTTTGGAGCGGGTTTTGTGCTACGAGCCTGGCATCATAGGGATCGTTCAAGTTGTAAACCTGGCATTCGAAAAGGAAGTGACTGTTCGCTACTCTTTTACAAACTGGAAAAGTTGCACGGAAACCAAGGCCTACTGGGTTGCAAGCAGATCCATTTCAAACGGGCCTTGCTGTGACACTTTTCGATTTCATCTTCCAGTTCCCCCGTTCATCCTTCATCCCGGTGCATTGCTGGAGTTTGCCATCTGTTACAAAGTCATGGGCACTCAGTTTTGGGATAACAACGGTGGAGAGAACTACACATTGACCTGTCAGAGTTATAATCTGCCTGTGCCTAAGGAATGTGAAGATAGCATGATACACTTTATCTGAGGGCACTATGTTAAAATAAACTTTGTTTAAGAGCACTGGTTCACCTTATTATATTATTCGCAGCTACCAGCACTTTGGGACTTGAGGATTTTGCTTAATGTACTTTAGTAAATTAATAAAACTTGAAGCCATATGAACGCTAAGATTTATGACTAATAAATGTCCTTATAACTGTTCAAATTAAGTACTGACAGTATTTTGCTCATATAATGTATTATAGTTATAGTAAAGTGCCTTCACTGTATTTTTGTATTGCACTCATGAGTCTGATCTGCTTATTTTGTGTTCTGTTGCCATGCATGACATGTTCATAATATTTGTAAATTAAAAGGAAAATGTTGTGAGCAGTAATACTGATGAAATAAATAAGAATAAATATGTCAGTTTTGCAGTGTTTTTTGTGCACACTGCGCAGCCGCAGCAGCTCGCGCGTATCATTTCATTTTTCCCGCGTTGACAAATCGACAGGCAGACACAACTGTCATAGCGGTCTTTTAAAAGCGCCTTTTTAAACAAATTATTAACATAATTCATCTACTTTTATCTCAACTATAAAACATTAACCTTACGATTTTTTCGTGTTTATTAAAAAATGATGTAACCGTTTATTTTGAAGCCCGTTGAAACGTCAATCATAATCTGAGGTAAGATCTAACGTAAACGCAACTGATAGGGCTAACTAGCTTCACACTATCATCATACATAATCAGATATTTTAAACATATTCACTATCATAGTAAATAACCATATAAATCTATCCACATATACAGTAAATAAGCAAAACGTAATGTAAAATTTGTTGTAATGAGACAACGATTTAATCTGATAACGTTACATAACCGACATTAAGAGACGTCCGACAGCAGTGTAACGTTATTCTATAACGTTAGAGGATTAACGTTATTGTTTTCTTGCAAGTTTCTACGTTTGATCTAGCAGTTCATTTTTAATGTCTTTAACATTTTAAACAGATAATTTCTGTGCATCATGGCACCAGACCGCCAGGTAAGAGTAAAATCTGCGATATATATATATTTTTAAAAGTCTCCTGTTATTAAATAAGAAGCTTTATTTCTGTGCAATATCACGATATCTCCTTTTATAATATTTAGGTGGAGAAATTGGTGGATGAGGCTCTCAAGCACAAGAACTTTCAGCCTCTGGAAAGTTTCCTCCAAAATGACGTCAAGGAGGGCAGCAGTTTTCAATGTTCCAGGCAGTTTGTCACTAAACTGGACAAGCTCTTTCTCAGGGTTAGTTGTATAATGTATAACATAGGATTAATGCAAGACTTTGAAGTTATTATTTATACGTATTGTTTTGTATTCTTGCAGGAGCTGGACATTGGAAATGTGACCAATGCTTGTTTGGTGCTTACCATTCTACATAAGTGTAACGAGATGCTGGTCTTTCCTGGGGGCGGGGGGATGTCTATGATGATAACTCAAGGGCTTGTTAAAAAGATGAGTACATTGTTGTTTTTACAGTTCCTTTTTTTCTTTTGTTTATGCATGCAATACTGACTTAATGTATGTTTACATGGTGCAGTGGTTTGAGAGAGCAAAAAGGCTGTGGGTGGAGGCGGGATCTTCGAGAAATGAGACATTGATAAAGCTCACAGAGGACTTTTTTGATGCACTGATGGTTAGTAACTAAACATAATGTGGGGAAAATGAAATTTTGTCATTGTAATTTACTTTTGCAGTGGTTGTAAGCTTATGAAACATAATACAGGGTTCCCACGGGTCCTTGAAAGTTTGTGAATCTGGGGGGGGGGGGATTCAAGGCCCTGGGAAGTTTTTAAAAATATACATACATAGATACAGGGCATTGAAAGTGCTTGAATCTATTTTATGCAAGAAGGTTTTTTGGGAAAAAATCCATGTTATCCCCTGTGTAGTGTAGGATAATATCATAAAAATTCTAGACTTTTTAAGCACATGTTCTAAACTGTTTGCTTTAAATGCTTATATCTTCTGTATGCGAATGTTGAATCATATCAAAACGCTTTTTTTGCATAGTTGTGTTTGACACATGAAAACATCTCGGGTTGCGTATGTTACTGTTGTTCCCTGAGAAGGGAAGGAGATGCTGCGTCTCCCTTGCCATAATTTCTACGTCCCTGTAACGCCGTCTTTAGAAATATTTCAGATAGCGATATACTTCCTGGCTTCCGCGTCACCCTGTCTTTGTTGTTAAGCCTCACCTTTGGTTGAAGTTGATATACACATTGTGACGCAACTTACCCCTGGAGGCGTCCCTAAAGTGTCTCCGCAGTGACGCAGCACGAGTTCCCTCGAAAGGGAACTGTAACAATGTATCTTAAAAAGTAACACGATGGTACCTTGCTCTCACTTGAAATGTCCCCACATTTAGTCCTTGAATTTGAGGGTATTGGACCTGGAAAGTGTTTGAAAGGTCCTTGAATTTGAAGTTAACTAAGGTGTGGGAACCCTGATAAAAGTACCAAAGCAAAAATGTTCAAAAATAACACAAATGCACTTTTTATATAGACATATACTCTGTATAGTGCTCTAAAATCATGTTATAAAGATAGAATATAAAACACAGGATTTCTGGAGACAGTAAATCTGATCTTGTATTCATTTTTTGTTTTTTTTTTGCAGGCTGTTCATGAAAGTTGTAAAGAGGGTAAGTGGGTTTGTTTCAGATTTTTAAAGTACATTAACCATGATAAATATAAACGAGACTTTGGTCCATAATATCCCTCAGGTAAATTTGAAGTTACCGAATCTCTGCTCAATCACATTTGCAAACTGGCCTCTGATGACAAAATAAATGTCATGATCCAGAAAGAGGTGAGACAAACCATTTATTCAGTCACAACTGCTATGTGAAAGTAATTATTTTGACTTTATTTTAAGCTCATCTCGCATTTTCAGCTGTGTATGACATGTCAGTTGTGTTAAAAACATCTTTGAGCATATTTTTCTACAAATAGAGATTAAATTACTGGGGGGAATATATTTATATTTTTCAATTTACTTGCAATGACAGGCAGCAAGGAAACTTAATCTAATTCTAGCAAAGATTCCTACGGAGCTAAAAAAGAAGAAGATATTGTCATCTCAGGAGGCCACAAATGTGATGTAAGTACACTCTGACAATGATGTATTATGTAGTGATGCACAAGAATATTTTTTTGGTTGATAATGTTGTTCAGAAAGATAACAAATTCTATTAATATATTAAAATCCTTTTAATATATATATAATATTTTAAGTGACAACACAATTTTTTCCTGAAGTTGGTGTGACCAGAGGCATATATATATATATATATATATATATATATATATATATATATATATATATATATATATAATCTGTATTTATTTAAACAGGAGTGATGTGGCCAGTCGAATCCTTAAAGGTGGAGGTTAGTGCAAAATCCAAATACAATATAATAAATTTACATATTTGCTTTAGAAAGCTTAATCATAATTATATCAACACAATTCATGTGAACTGTAAGTCTTATGAGCATTATTGTTTGACTGTAGTTTTATTTCTGCTGTTCAGATTTTGACCTACAGGTTTCTTTAATGGAGGTTCTCTGCAGAATGACTTCTCCAGCTCAAAGGAATGAACTGGCTGAACACTGGTTTACCATGACGTTTGTGTCATCTGCATTCAAGAAGATCAAGGAATCTGAATTTGAGACTGTGAATATTGCTCTTACATAAAATAACTAATTGTTAGACAAACCTTTACTTAAATAGGTTATTTTGGAGTATAACTTTTGTATTGGTTTTGATCTCTTTTTGAAACAGGACTGCAGAAGGTTTCTCAATATGGTGAATGGGATGCAAGGAGATAGGAAAAGGTACTTAAAGTCTTTTGAATGTTTTTGCACTAACTTTATACACTTTTACATTCTGGTTTGTCTTCCCCCAGTGTGTACTCCTACCCTTGTCTTGAGGCATTTTTGGACAAACATGAGGTTCGTTTAACATAAAAATGATAACAAGTATGGGCATATTTACCTTGCTTGCATAAAGATAAATTCTTAATAGGGGTGTGACGAGGTCTCACAATATGAAAACGCTGTATGTTCTTGCTAAAGAATTAAAGTGGCTGTACCATTTCATATATTAAAGTAGTCGACAAAGATAGTAAAGATTAAAAGGATTTAATTGTTGCTTGCCCAAAAGTAAGCGTGTTCTCAATCTAAAATGAAAGTAAAATAACAATCATCAGGCCATTAGGTGCCCTCTGCAGGCATTTGTTATAATACATATTGTTTTTTTTATTTTTTAAAATATTTTTAATGTGCTTACTTGGTTTTGATACTTTATTTGAACCAAATATTATTGCCTAATCATAATTAAATATGTCTATTTTTTCAATACCAAATATATCAAATTACTTTATTATGAATTACCAAAATAATTGTTAATGGCAGTCCTGGATTAGTTAAACATTTAAAAATTATGCGATTTCAGTTAAATAAAAGGCTGTTTTCCATTCATATATTTTATCATTGAAAATTTCTTAAAAAGTATAAAAATCTCGTTCTTGTGAACCCAATCTTGTATCTCATCTCGTGGAGTAAGTGTCTCGTCACACCCCAATGCTTAATATAAAATGATTAAATGGTATCACATTTACAGCTGCTCATGCCAGTGGATGAAAACCTTGAAGCATTCTGGATTGACTTTAACCTTGGTAGTCAAAGCATCTCTTTTTACTTCTCTATGTCTGACATGGATGCCCAGGTATTGGCACTGTACTTATTTTATCTTGCTGACAAAACTTTCATTTGCTATAGACCATAATTAATAACTTGGCTTGATTTCTCAGGATCATTAAAACCCATTTTTTAGTCAATCTATTTACAATCTGAAACAAAATATTTGTTAACTTTGTTATTGTGTGATGCTGATCATATTTAAATGTAACAGTACAAAAGTATGGTGTTAAATGCAACAGTTTGCTCTTTCCTATAAGGATGGTCAGTGGGACACTCTGTGTATAGCTGAAAATGAAGTTCGCAGTTACACAGTGGAAGGTAATCCCATCAGGTCTTCTCTATCAGATCTGCTGTGACTGATCAGGGGCGTATTCTAGAAAGTAGGGTTAACTTACCATCAGCGAAACCCTGAATGTTTGGTAAATTAACCTAAAACCTGCTTACACTTCGGATCTGGGGGCACCTGATAAGAGTTAGTTCAATTAACCTCCTACTGGTGACCTGAGAGTTAATGTACACACACGGGGAATACGTAAAGTTTTCCATTTTAAACATACCCGGGTATGTCGCATAACCAGCTTTCTGGAATACCCCCCTGATCTCTCCAAAAATGTTTTGATAATTCATTGTTGGTTCTAAGCTGAACACTAACCCATCAGTTATTGTGTCTTTTCCATATTTGGTTCCACAGAGAAGAATGTAAGAAAAGTTCTTGATCTGGTTTTGATTGATCCAGTTAGCATTGGCCGCTTGGAGGGCTCCAGAGTCACCATTAAATTCAGCTCCTCCCTAGACATCCTGCAAGCCACTGAGAAAGTTTATGGTCAGGCTAAAAACAAAGTGAGTGATACGAATATTTTGCAGCTGTTAAAGTGTCCCTGAAGCTGATAATTTTATCACTTAAAACTCACCTTTGAGCATCATAATAGCATATATAAAAGTTTTTCCTGTGACAGTAATTTCGATATGCTTTAAAACGACTTGAATGTAATTCCCTCATTTAGTATAGATGGTTTCACAGAGCGATTCCTCCCTATACCCAGGGTAGGCAAGCTGTGAAAGGCCCTGACCAGAAGGGGGCCCCCTTGTTCTTAACTTCATGCGGCGCTGCATAGACCAGTTGGCGAGTGACATTATTGTTCGGTACTTAGATATGTAGAATAAAGTCTAGATGTGTTACGGCGGAGTCTTACCACTTATGGCGGCCATCTTACCACAGGGCGCTCGCTCCCTCGTTGCATTGTGTTTTAATGGTACATGTACTTTTAAATGACAATAACTTGCTCAATTTTCTACCGATTTTTAAATGGTTTGGTTTCTTACAAATGTTATTAACCTGGCTATAATCCTGGATGCTTTAACATGTTTCATGAAAATACTTTTTTTTATTATAAGTATGCAGTGTCATAGGTACATATTTGACGTTTATAACAAACCAAACCGTTTGAAATTAAGCAAGTTATGGTCATTTAAAAATAAAAGTACCATTAAAACACAATGCTACGAGTGAGCGATCGCCCTGTGGTAAGATGGCTGCCAAATGCGGACGTTCCACTCAATTGGCCAGCAGCGCGGTTGAGGCATCTAGCCTTTATTATACATATCTATGGTTCGGTGCATCCCTAGTGTTTTTAGCGATACAAATGGGTTTCTTGAATGCGCTGACAGGGCCCCCTCACAAAGTTGCTTAGGGCCCCCAGAAGTGTAGCATTGGCTCTGTGGTTTCAGCAGTAACAACATAAACAAACGCTTTCGTGGAACAAACGTAACTTCCAGTAAACTCCGCAAAGAAGCAATAACAACATAGTCATTTAGAGTAGTTTATTTCTGATAACAAGCAAAATAAACAAAAAGTAGATTACCTTAGTTTGAATCATAGCTAAAGCGTATCAAAAACTACACTGAGCTAACGTTACTGTGTAAAATGTGTACTATGTAAAATATACAATCTTAACTACAGATCGACTGCCAAATCTGCCTTCACATAGTGGTGATCCATAATTGCCGTCTCTCCTCGTCTTTAGGAAACCAAAACATTTGTTATTTTCGATAAGGTATTCATAAAATATACTAATTTAGTAGTTTCGAACACATAATTGCCAAGTCCGGTTCACAATGCATATGTGAACTGCTTATGTGAACTGCTCATGTTTATGTAGACAAGTAACATTCCCAGACTTCGAGTTAATTTTCTTCAGCTCAGGTATTGTTGTTTTGGAATTGAGAAATGTCTATCCTGTGCAGATATATGTTTGTATGTGACATTGGGATTAAATACCAGACGAGCCTTTTGTTTGCTTAGATATTTTTACAAAACATTTTACTGTTGACAAAAAAAATTTGCCCAAAAATCTAGAGACTGGGTCAATAGTAAAGTATTTGCTAATCTCTAAGGTGTCAAACCTGTAAAGTTGGCACTTCATATCACAATTAGAGAGAGAAATGCACACAGTAATTTTAGTGAAGGTGTAGGTTGTCAATAGCATATTGATGTTCTTTTCATTCAGTACAAAAGCATGATTGAATATGTTTGGTTTTGTCCAGCTAATTGTTTCAGCGCCCCTGAAAGAATTAAATGACCCATATTTGCAATCACGAAGGGACTTGAGTTATACTGCCAGCTATATAAACATGATCGTCTTCAATTCAGCCAACAAAAAATGTTTTTTAGCTTTGCACCAGAGTGATCTTTTCACACATTAATGGTTTTACATGCTGATTAAAAGCATGTTTTTATGTGGTAATTAGAATCTCATTATTTACATTAATGGTTTGACATGACATGCTGATTAAAAGCATTTTTTAATGTGGTTATAAGGATCTCATCATTTACATTAATGGTTTAACATGTGATGCTGATGAAATGCATGTTTTATATGGTTATTAGTATCTCATCATTTGCTTATTAAAACTATGATTAGAGGTTAAATTGGAAAGGTAATCATCATTACAGCTAATTCAAAGTGCTTAGGGGACAGAAGTATCTATATTGTCAGCAGACATGTTTCTATTTCCTTTATAGCAGAGGCCTTATAGGAAGGCTCCCTCTGTTGTAGAAATACCAGTTCACGTCAACTTAACCTCACAGGAATGTTCACAGGTAAGTCAAGCTTATTGTACGTTAAAGTAAATTGCAATTTTCCACATTACTTTTATGAAACATGTTATATATATAATCTATGTTAATCAAATAGGTTCTTGTTCTTGAAAGTCAAGTGTCCCCCTCTCAGCGCAAAGATAAAAGGGTGTCCAACTCAGTTAGGCATGGCTGTCCTGTCCAGTCTCTCACACATCAAACACCAGATAAAAACAAGGCAAGACCAGATATTCATTACATCCATATATCGCATAAGTCATATAAATCACCATTGCTATTAGATCAATGTGTGTACAGGTTATAGGGCACCACAGGTGAAGTGTTCAGAAGTCTCCTATGCTAAGAGAGCAAATGTCTTTATTTTCTCAGATGGTAACTCCAGTAAAGATGAAGGTATCTGAGTCTTGCATGTATGTCTCTGGCAGTGTGGGCCGTAAACAGGGCAGCTGTTCTTCCAGCTGTGTGCTGCCTGCAGGTGGGTAAAGCTCAGGAGATTTCTGTTGAATTGGAAAGCCTGTCATACAGTACACAAAGATTTACTCATGTTTTGTTTTTTAAAAAGTTTTGACAAAGTTTTTTGTCTTATCTCAGTGTCATTGACAAAGGTAAAACCAGCTCTTCAGATGATGAGTTCCTCAGAGCGGAAGAGAGAGTTTCAGCTTAGAGATCTCATGATGTCTAAGACATCTTCCAGTGCATCCTCATTCAGCGTTCAATGTGAGACCAACCAAAAAAAGGCCACAGCAATTCAAGCACAGGTACCTCTAATACTTCAGATGCTTTTGTTAGTAATTTGCCAGTGTCCATTTTTAACTATACAGTAAAGTAGACTAGGGATGGGCTCGAACGTGGCTTTAATGATCGATCACGAAAACGATGATCATGTGGGTTTATTTATTATGGATATGGTGGCATTTGGAGGTCTGGTTAGTGTTACAAGCGCATGTGGTAGTAAAGACTGCGTCTGAAGATGCGTGTTTGATGTCAAGAGATACCAGAGAGCCATACAAGCATTAACATAACATCTTGACTGAGGTAAGAGGATGACACGACACAGCTAATCGCTAAAATGATAGCAAAAGACTTAAAGCTGCTTAATGTAATGAAGCTTGTGCTTTGACTGGACGTGTATAAAAGCGCACTGTTTATGATGCACATCCACAAAGGTAGTTAAACTTTCTGTACATAAGTTGAAAACTTAGTTGAAGTCTTGCATTTTATGCAGATAGATGCACGTTGTACATTTATGTTGTATAAAGGCTTAATATTATATAGAGTGCGTCATATAGAAAGCGATTCGATTTGTGCTTATTAACCCTTTAGTTTCTCTTCATAACTCTTCATGACGTCATTGCGTTGTGTTTTACTCTTTGATCTGTCACATTATATTCACGCACAGACTCACAACAAGAGAATGGGTATGTGTGGGAAACACTACTGCTAGTGCTAACCTTTCGTTAAGTCATGACGAACTCGATCAGTACTACTCTGTCAGTAACATCCATGACTGTTGAAGCTGAGCGCTCGCTACAATGAATTACGCCATTTTAAATAGTAAAATAAAAATGTAGATGGGAATCAGGCTGTTTTGGTAAAGCGCGTCTTGTACAATGCTGAACGCTCTCACTAGAGTGTTGCCCACAGCGCCGCCACTGGCCGGTGGGCTGAATCGATTCATAGGATTTTAGAGGGGAAGTTACCTAATTTTGCTCCTACTTGCCTGTATGTCACTCGCATTGAGAGAAAATCTCTCGTGTCATGATATAAAATGAATCCTATCGTGATATAAGATTTTGGTCATATCGCACACACCTATTTTGAATTCACACAGATTAAATATTGGTAACATACACAACCAAAAAAGTCACAATTTCGAGCCCTCAAGCACTATTAATCTAGCTTCACAGTGAACCTTGTAAATCTTGTGTTTCTTGTTTTATTAGTCTACCCCTGCTGTTCAAAATGTGGACAAACAGCAAAACAATGGAGGCAAGACTAAACTGGAAAAATACAACAAGGTACTACAGTCTAATTTGTTTTTTACTTGTTTAATGTTTTCTGTATTCTATTTAATTCCTTCTTTTTCTCTTCAACACATATTTTTTGCAGAAGATCACTTTAGACAAAGTTATAGAGATTATCCAAGCTGACCAACAACACGAAGAGGAGAATACCGGTAATATTGAATATATAACATGCTGAAAGTTCTCTGCTACTGGTGATACAATTGAATGATGTCATGTTTTTCATGATTAGTTATTTTATTTTTTGTGTGAAAGATAACGGCTTGGTCCCAGACACCCAGCCTGCTGTGAGGAAGGGAAACTATTTGTAAGTAGTTGTATTTCTGTTGGCATTTAGTTCATTCAGTTCATGCATAGTCTACAGTGTATAAATCAGTTTCTGTGTGCTAATGTATGTGCATCTGTTATTATTTCTGAACAGTTCACCAAGTCTCTGGAGTTTAAACTCCTGCAAGGGGAAAACTTCTGCATGTGGATCACTGTTAGCTTTACAAAAAGACACCAATAAGAACCTTGTATCAGGTGAGTAACAATGCAGAAGACAATTCTTGGTAAAGGATATATATATTTCATGAAACCCTGGTATTTTTAATTGTGGTCAGTTACTGTATTTGCAGTCCAATTAACTGCTAAAGTAATCTAATTACTGTTGTTCAAGATATATTTCACATAAGTTGCATTTGTTTATGCAAACAGCCCAAATTTTTAGGCATATCTAACTAAAATAACTTTATGTTGAACTGCATGCATTTTCTTAACAGCAAAAAAAAGATTCATTTGGGATGGGTTGTGTCACACTTCATGCACAGTACAATACACAAACTAAAGACTTTTATGAGCCAGTATTCTAAATGAATCTATTAGAAAGACTCTTGGACTTGAATCAGTTGAATGTATAGAAGTATATCAGTCAAATGTTGTGTTGTGTAACCTTGCATTTTGTGTAAATATCTCCAGATGGTGCTTCTCGTCTCCTTCCTCAGCGTCTGTCTCCACCCCAGCGTGTATTCAGAACCCTGACCCAGAAGCAGCTGCACACCCAACTCACTCAGAGACTGGAGGAGGTGCTGAGGGAGCAGCAGGTACCAGATGGCCAAGCAGCCCAGCAAGCCAAGGAGCGGAGAGGCTCGTCACTGGATCACATTGCTCCGGGTCAGGGGAAGGAGAAAATAAAGATGTCTATAAGGTCCTCACCTCCCAGACCTGCACAGCAGAGCAGCACAGATCCAGGCAATGCTTCAGATGCAAACAAACAAAAGGTAAGACTTCTGTCCCGTGTCATCTCTCTCCCTATGGTTTCCTGTTATTTCTCCATCATTCTGTATAAGCCATAAATAAAATGTGGTAATGTTCTGAAGATGGCACACACAACAGACAGTATGGTGAAGATGATATCCAGTCATTACAAGAAAAGTGCCAAAGCAGCATCCCCTGTGCCTGGTGCACAGTTTACCATCGCACCTACAAACAGGTGACAAACAGACCATTCATTAAGCTCTGTCCTGACATGATATCTCATATTACTATCCATTTTTTTTATTTTAGATATTCCTTCAATAGAAGCTGGTGTCCATCTTCAACTGTAAGTCATCTAGATTCTAGACAGTAGGGTTTAAAAAAAAAATATTTAGTCCTATATAAAAAAAAGATTTCATTGTGTTACAGGAGAAAACCACAGCAAGGGGATCAGGCTTGGTCAAAACACTTGAAAAATCCAAGAGGCCAGTCCAGAGCCTTGAGTACTACATCTTACTCATTTCAGTTCATACTAGATGATAAAAAAATAAGATTTCATTGAAATATATTTTGTCTTTGATATTCTTAGTGATGTTTATGCATTTAAAGAAGAGGACACACCAAAAATTAATGTGGTAAGGACAGCGATTATGTAAGATTTTAAGACTTTTCAAGAAAACCATAAAGATATAAATAATTATTAAAAATTATTTCTGCTTCAGAAAAAGAGAGCGAAATCCTCTGAGACATCCAGAGTAGACAGCAGGTATTGGTTATGTATTAAAACAGCTCCCTCTAGTGTTTAAAAATCAACCTAACTGTGGAGTTTTATGCCTCCACAACCCTGTTTGTTATCCATGCCAATTAAAAATAATATAATGTATATTAATCCATATTCTATTTTTTATACTTCTAGTGTGCTGAGTAATTCTTCGACTTGCCCTAAGTCTGTTTTGAAACCTCAGCCTTTAAAGGTTTGATGTTACTTGAATTATTTGTGAGCTGCTACTTTGGATGCAGTTGCCGAATTAAGATTTGTCTATTAACACAGCATTGTATTCTTTTGTTTGTTATGTCCTAGGCTGCTACTAAAAACGTGAAGAAAAATCTGTTTAGCGATACAGACACAGATAATATGACCGAGATCAGCTGGCTCAAATCAGCCAACAGGAAACCCAAACCTAAAGTGGCAGACTATAGCAGGCAGCCAGTTAAACCCACGCTCCCATCAGCCAACTCTGCATGTACGCAGATCTCTCTCCTGCAAAATCATTTTCTAGTAAAGATCTGGCCATCTGTAGAGACAAGCAGGATGAATGGCATCTTTTTAGTGAAGATGCAACATGCATTTAATGAATAACTTTATAAATTCATTAATTGTGTTCGTTTTGTTAATAGATAAGTGAAAAAGAAAAGTATGTTGATGCTCTTTTATAATTTTTTTCTTATAGTTAAATCTCCATATACACCTTTATCATCACCAAAGCCAGTGAAGGAGCAAATCAACCCAAAGCTGGTGAGACAATATCTTAAGATGTCTTAAACAGGCTGTGTTTTATTATTTTGTATATATCCACTAGAGCATTTTCTTACGCACCCTTACCATACATTTATATTAATATGTGTTGTTAACTTTTTGGGTGAATTACAGAAGAGGCAGAAGAAAGTAGCTGAACGGAAAGAGAATAAACTGCCAGCAAAAATCACTAATAGCAAACCCACAGGAAGACCTCAGAGAGCTGCAGCCTCGACTAAAACCTACAAAGTGCCGTCTGTGGACAGCCAGTCCAGCCAATCAGAGAGTGAAAAACCACCACCACCTAAGGCATGTTATTTTTCACCCAGTATTGCCTTTATTGTATTTTTTTTATTCTGTATACAAGTCCTGATGAGCTCTGTATCGCTCCCCTATAAACAGAAAAAGGCAGTAGGACGACCAAGGAAGCATCCTGTCCCAGCTGAAACCAATGGACAAGAACAGAAAAAGAAGAAGACAAGCTCTGTTGACAAAGCACAAAGGGAGATAAGCCAAAATAAAAAGTCTGATAAAACCACAGCACAGATTCAGCCATATCAGGCAAATGAAACAAGCAAAAAGGATTGTAGTCCAGAAGATCTGACAGTGAAGAAGACCCCGTCTGCGCAGGGGTCAGCAAGAGGACATAAAGAATCCTGGACTGCACAATTATCTTCCACAATTGCTTCGCCTCCCTCCATTGAGAGGATGAGATGTAAGGATTTAACTGCTATACAGTAGATATTTGCCTTACTAGATCATGCGTTTACATACAAACCTTTGAATTCTTCATTTTCTTCTACAGCAAATGAAAAACTATCAACAAAGATAAGGTCCCATACTACACCTCTCCGTTCTTTATCCATTTCTCCAATTGAACCTGAGCCTCCTAAACTAGAGCCGCTCAGGCCCGTCAGAGACATCAAGACACCATCATGTAAGACATCAGGGATTAAACATGCTGTGAAACCTCCCTTTCTCTCCACCACAACCACCAAATGCGCTAGACAGAAGTCACCTGATGCTCAGGTAAACAGGAATAATTATAGGAAGTTTTTATCTTAGTGTGGCTTGAAGGGAAACTAGAGCCAAATATCGAAATTATCCCATGATTTATAATAATAATAATAAACTTTATTTTCTATAGCGCCTTTAAAGTAGCATCTCAAAGCGCTGCACAAGGGAAAAGAAACAAGCAATACATAAAACAAGTCAAATATAAAACCACACAAGATAAGAACGTAGGTGAGTTAAAAGAGAGTTCAATTTTAAGTAAAAGCTACCCTAAAGAAATAAGCTTTAAGGGAGGATTTAAAAACACTAAGGGATTCTGCTTGCCTAATTGGAGCAGGCAAGGAATTCCAATGCCTAGGAGCGACAGCTGAAAATGCCCTATCACCCATAGATTTTAAACGGGTATTTGTAAAAGGCCAGTTTCAGAGGAGCGCAAAGCACGCACAAGGGTGTAGGAAACTAAAAGCTCAGTGAGATAGTGAGGAGCCAAATCATTTAAAGCTTTATATGTAAGCATAAGAACTTTAAAGTCCACCCGAAATCTGACAGGGAGCCAATGTAAAGACTTCAAAACAGGAGTGATGTGATCCCTCATCTTGGCTCCAGTCAATTTTGGACCAGCTGTAGTTTATTTAGGGTAGCGTTTGGGACCCCCACCAATAAAGCATTGCAATAATCAATGCGTGAAAACACAAAGATATTGATCAGTTTTTCAGCAACCGGGAGTGACAGCATTGGGCGCAATTTAGCAATACTTTTTTAAGTAATAATTTACTCACCCTCAAGCAATTCGAGATACATGTGTCCAACATATTTCAGACGAACATAAATGTATTTTTTTATTAATACATTTGTGTTTTATCTATACACTATTTTTTTAATTGTCTTGAAGTTATTTTAGTAAATGTCCTTGCTCTTCCAAGCTTATAACGGTGGAAAACAGGGATCAGGGAAAAACTACTGACTTTAAACCCAAAAAAGTTCATCCTTCACAGAAGTAATCAAGTGGGTTAATAAAGGTCTTCGCGTAATTGATGCAATTTTATACCAAAAATTGCCTTATTTAAACTATAATAACTAGCTTCCAGTTACGATGCCATCTTGGACTCCCGTGAGTTTTTCATATGATAAAATGAAGAAGGAGGAGTTACTACCGCAGCAGGAGCGAGTACGAGTCATGCAACACTATACAACACTGTTAAACTTATGATTCACTACATGTTCGTGTCATTTATATAATATGCATGCGCCTATTTCCAACATAAGACAGATGTCTTACTTACCGCATGCAACTCATGACCCGGTTGGGACTTTTCAATGAAATCCAGCGGATTAAACACACAAGCAAAACTCCGCTGCTCCCTCAGATAATAAACTATATCCATTGTTTCCATAAGGCTGGCTTTCTTCTCCTGACATCCAAAAACACACGTCTTCTTTCGTGACATTGTTGAGTTTTGAAATTAAACAAAGCTGTGTCGCGTGATATGATGTTTGCAAGTTCTAGCGTCTCCCGCTGATTGACAGGTGGGCGGGGTTTTTCGGGGGGAGTGCCCATAAAAAGAAGTGATACATATAGAAACCCCTAAAATGTCAGCTGGACCTGTAATCGAAAAAAACTTTCCCAAACTTGTACGAACCCTACGAAGTGAATTCGGTACAGAAATAGTCTGTAACACACCCAACTGCTTTTTTGACATTTTGCCTACGTTCAGCATGAGGAAACAACTCTATAACTGTGTTAATAAGTCAGAATGCTTGAAATACCATTGAACCACCCCTTTAAGTTTTGAAATCTGGTTATTTTTCTTACAAAACTGCATTGATTGCCCGTAGAAGTCCTTTATTAACCCATTTGAGCCTTGTGAATTACCTTTGTGAAGGATGAATGCATTTTATGGGTTTAAATGTCAAAAGTTATTTCCTGATCCCGGTTTTCTACCATTATAAAGCTCGGAAGAGCAAGGACATTTACTAAAGTAACTCCAAATGTGTTTGTCAGAAAGATGAAGGACATGTGTATCTCCGATTAAATCTTGGGGGAATTTTGAAATTTGGCTGGAGTATCCCTTTAAGCACAAAACTTATTTTTGTTATACCTGATTTGCTCAGTACATCTTGTAATTACTTCCTGTTCCAAATATGAACCAAGTATAACACTTACATGTAAGATCTCTCCTTTGTTGCTCTTCAGCAGGATGTGCTTAGTCCGGTCCAGTCATTACTTAGTCCATCTCCGCCCTTCATCACCCCGACAGGCATGGAAAAAAACACTCTGTCCTCCCCACTCATATCAGCAGATCTTCACGAGGAGCAGAGAGGCGTCATGAATAAGACCAGTCCAGCATCTTACGACAGAAGGTCCATAATTTCAGTCACAATGAGTCAATCTTCTCACGTATCTGTGAGCAATATGGCCTTAATCTGCACTGAGCTGGAGGTAAAGTGGTTTCTTAACTTACCAATAACCATCTGATAGAACTAAATTTCAGTAACCGGCTTCTTTTTTTTTTTTTTATAGAAAACACCAGCAAGCCGTCGAGGAAATACGAAGGATGAGAAACCAGAGTTTAAGTCAGGTGCAGATTTTAATTTTTTTTAAATTTATTTCAGTAGTTAATATTTTTGAAGAAACATTCTTTTCTTCTCTGTTAATTCTTTAGGTCCAACAATCACCTATAATCCTCCCAGCTCGTGTCACTCAGCTAGTCTATCAGAAAGAGAAGAGGATAGTGAGGAAGACAAAGAGAACAAGCCTCCATCTCCCACCCAGCTAGCTCAGAAAATGAAGCCAAGAAAGCTGTTCAAGGCTAATGACAAACACGGACAACGGAACAAAAGTATGTTATTATTATAGTAAAAGTGTGAGAATACAATCCGATTGGATGAATAACTTTTGCTTTGCCTCAGGTCCAAATGTCAAACAGCCTGTAAAGAATCAGAGCAGCTCAGAGGAAGAAGACGAGGAGATAACAGAAGAAGCAGATAACAGAAGAAAGAAAAGTTACCAGAATAAAAGAGCCAGAGAAACAACTAAATTCAGTAATGAGAAAGATTCACACTTAAATTTTGTTGATATTACATACAACACAGATTTAATGTTCATGTGTATTGTAAGCTTACTCTTAAATAAGTACAAATTGTGTGACTCATATTTGTGTTGCTTTCAGCTGAAGATATGGAGACAGTGCCGTCCCGTATGAAATCGAAATGCAGGCAGACTGTTGTGGAGGAAGACGCACATCAGAACCAGCCTGCTCAGGAGGTGGGCTATATCTGCCATCAGTTCACCTCAGAGCTTAAGAGGAAGATCAAGGTGCTTCTCATCTCACTTTTTCATAACAATCGGCTGTAAGGCAGGAGTCAGTTAGCGGGCATCCATTTACAGTATAGATTCACTTTGTTTGTGCTGGTGATGATCTTGGGTCTCATTCAGTGAGTCTTTGTTAGCCTAGCATCATGTTAGCATATATATACTACCTTGTCTTTTGTCAGATTCGCTCAAGGAAAATGGATCTGTACACCAGGCAGTCTATAAAGACATTTCAGCAGCATATGTTCCTGTCCGAGTCAAAGTACAGCAGTACAGGTCAGATACACAGAGAGATTATCAGTCTCTGCTCTTTAACAGATCTGATCTTCATCTTGTCGTTATTTTTCTTTGTGTATGTAGTTCTCAGAAGCTAGAGAAAGTTAAACAAGTCCTATTGGGTGAAATAAAAAGCCTGGAGCAGGATGACAACGCTCTAAGGAACATGGAGGAGGAACTGATGGTAATGAGTAAATTTATCAGTAAATTAAAAAGAAGTTGCTACATGGACCAGCATGAAACAGATATTTCAAATAGCCATTATTTATATAAAATTAGCCTTGCATTTATTTATTTTTTATTGACAGACGCACTGGAAAAAACAGGCCTTGGCTTTCCACACATACCAAGAGAAAGGAGCCAATAGGTGAGAACATAACAGCTTTTGCATAAACGTGACATGAATGCCAGATTTAACTAGTGTAGCAATAGCCTACAATGCATTTTGTTGGTCAAAATAATTTTGTATGACAAAAATCATTAGGATATTATGTAAAGATCATATTCCATAAAGATATTTTGTACATTTCCTTCTGTAAATATAGAAAAAAGTATTTATCATTAGTAATATGTGTTGCTAAGGATTTAATTTGGCAGAAATATTGTCCTATCCTAACAAACCATACAGTAATGGAAAGCTTTATTCAGATAATTAAAAATTGACCATCATGACCTTTTTTTTGGTCCAGGTTCACATATAATATGTGGCTTATATCCAGGGTTCCCATAGGTTTTTGAAATCCTTGAAGGTTTGTGAATCAGGGGGTAAAAATTCAAGGCCCTGTGGCCAGTTGCATAAAACTTTAAGACTAGTCTTTAAAGTTAGTCATGAATTTTTTTCTTCAAGACTGATCATAACTGTTTGAAGTATGTTACATAGAAAGATAGATTGGTCTAATTTAAATACAAATAATAAGACCGATTAGCCCTAACTAATTGCTAGTTAGTCAGAATCATTCTTAAGACGCAGTCTTTACGTCTTGGCTATGTTTATGCAACCGGCCACTGGGAAGTTTTTGAAAATATACATACATAGATACAGATCATTGAAAGTGCTTAAATCTATTTTATGCTAAAGTTTTCTGAAGAAAATCCATTTTATTCCCAGTGTAGTGTAGGATAATATCATAAAATTTCTGGACTTTTAAGCAGATGTGCTAAACTGTTCGCTTTAAATGCTTATATCTTCTGTATGCGAATGTTGATTCATACCAAAATGCTTTTTTGCAAAGTTGTGTTTGACACATAAAAACGTCTCGGGTTATGTATGTAACTGAGAAGGGAATGAGACGCTGTGTCTCCCTTGCCATACTTCCTGCGTCCCTGTAACGCCGTCTTTGGCAATATTTCAGATAGCGATATAATTCCTGACTCCTGCGTCACCCTGTCTTTGTCGTTAAGCCTCACCCATTGATTGTATTGGATATACACATTCAGACCTGCCAACCCGTACGCATTTTGCGTAGCAGGTACTCATTTTGACCTCAATGTACGGTGGTACGATTTGTCACTCTAAACTACGCAAAAACCTGATGACGCATCTGCCGCGCTAAGTACTCGAAACAAGCAACAGAAAAAATAAAAATATGTCCAATCATAGCACTGGGCTCATCCACCACATAGAAAGTGGGGATGATTGACAAGGCGTATGGCCAATCAGTAACAAGAGTCTGCTATCGACGGAACCTTAAAATCCTGTGTGATCTCTGTCCTCCACCCACTGTTTCTGGCAATCTTTTTCAACGGAGAGTCAAGACGTCTGACCCCCTAAGGCAGGGATTCCCAAAGTGTGGTACGCGCACCCCCAGGGGTACGCAAGCTGCCACCAGGGGGTGCGCGAGAGGAAAAATGTAATGGCGGTCTGTTTCTTTAAGTGGGATTTTTCCATACAATAAATAAATAAAAAAATGAACAGTAAACATTTCCTTTGTAATCGCTTTTATTTTAAATAAAAACTTTATTAGTTTTTGAAAGAAACGTAGAAGCCAGCTGCTGTTTTTTTCTACACACTGCTCTTCTGTTATGCACTGCAGCCGCTATATGCGTGCTAACTCATTTCATTCATTCCATATATATTATAAATATGCTTAACTGGCTAAAATCAGGAAAACTGTCAAGTGTGGGATGTCTTATGATAAAGTTGTTAGTCACGAAGGAGGAGAGGGACCAAAAGAGAGAGAGACTTTTTTATGGCAAAAATAGAAATAATGCAATGTGACGAGACATGGGCGCGTCTAATGCACAGGATACGCGAGCAATGTTTTCATGCATGGTAGAGAGACCGCCAATGAATTATATAATAAAATACAAAAATACTTACAGACACTGCAGAGAACTTATTAAAAGCTTTCATTTAATTTTGTTTGAAAATTGAGCTGTTATAATGAATCTGCAAACAATTATACACCTTTTGTGCGAACAGTAAAGGCTTTCGTTAAAGTGTTTGATGGGTCTGCAAGTGACGCAGGCATGTTGAGGGAGAGCGCTCCGGTAAACATGAGGAAAGCTCTCATATGTCATCTATTAGCTGACGGCAGTAAGTGTAAGTTTTTTACTATAGTAAACTCGAATGGCGTCTAAATATCACAGTGGTTAAACGCATACACGGGGGCGCGCATCATCTACGCTGAGCGTAGCTGCGTCTGGTCGTAGTTTCAGATGGTGCAACAGGCGTAAATATTTTTCACAATCTTGAACGTAGCTAAGCCCGACGTAGGACTTACACCCAACTTCTTAACGCTGGTGCAACCGGCCCCTAGTTTGCGCATGATTAAACACGAGTCTTTATGGCGAGAAAACAAAGCTTATTTACCGGTTGTTTTTTTTAGTGGGGATTGGGGGTACGCCAACCAGGTTGGGACATAGAAGGGGGTGCGCAGGAAAAAAAGTTTGGGAACCCCTGCCCTAAGGTAAACTGGTCAGGGTGGATGTGCAAAGTTGAAATAATGATTTAGCTTAATCCTATGAAGTCGACGGTCTCGCGGGCTCCGTTTCATAACGTGCACTTGACCGCAAGATGCGCTAACATTACTTCTGATTTGTAAATTAGCATATTTTATAATTGAGCGCTTACGATAAAAGTACTATGATTTTACCATGGGGGAGAGCATCTAGTTTTAGTCAAATAAAAACATAATATTCCCTCTCAGTGAAGGGAATCCACCTGACATCCGAGTAAAGTGGATTAAATGCGCGGATAAATAACGCGCTCTTGATAATTGTCAATAAAATAAAACGTCATATACAAACAACATCAAATAAAGTTTTATACATGAAGAATATCTCATGTCTCGAGCGCCCACATGATAGGTGCCTATGCCGTACTGTACTGTAAACAAAGCTACAATAAATTAAAGACAGACATACAGTAAACAGCACTACTGTCAAAGTTATGGTTGAATTTAAAGCAGTGTTAAAATACTGTCTTAAAGGGGTAGTTAACTTAAAAAATGTAATTCAGTCATAGTTTACATAACAGTACAGACCGTCCAAACCTTTGAGTTTCTTTATTGTGTGGAACACAAGTTATTTTTAAAAGTGTTGGTAACCAAACAGTGTCTGGTTCCCACTGCTCTCCATTGTATTTTTTGCTAGTCAGGGAAAAACAACAATTGTTTGTGTTTCACTCAAGAACGAAATCGTGACGGTTTGGAACAATATGAGTAAATTATAACAGAATGTAATTTGTGGGTGAACTATCACCCACTATTTAACAGGAATATCACTTTAACAGTGTTTGTGCAGACATGCTAAACTTTTGAGAATAAAGTATTTAACATTAATAATGTTATTAATCACCATGTATGGCAAATTTGGTTAAACATGATTTTATTCACATTTATAATTATTTTTAAAGCAGATTATGGCTGGATGGGAAAAAAGTGAGTGCAATGTGCAGCATGTTACCTTGAAAGTTACCAAGAGGTGTGTGTGTGCGTGCGTCTGCGCGTGCATGTGTTAAATTATATGTTAAAAACCCCTGTTCTGTCCTTTCGGCCGATGCTACTGTACTCAAAAATTTTTCCAAGGTTGGCAGGTCTGCACATTCAGACGCACTTACCTCTGGAGGCATCCCCAAAGTGTCACCCGCAGCGCGAGTTCCCTCAAAAGGGAACTGTAAGAATGTATCTTTAAGGGTAACACGATGTAACCTTCCTCTCACTTAAAATGTGTCTCCACATTTACCCTTAAATTTGAGGGTATTGGACCTGGAAAGTCCTTGAAAGGTCCTTGAATTTGAAGTTAACTAAGGTGTGGAAACCCTGTATATTTGTCTCATTCTAATCTCTGTGATTGGCATGCACACTCTTGTTTTTCTCTCAGACTAGAGCATTTGAAAAGCACATTTGAGACGGATGCGTGTGATAGTCAACATGAGGAACAAATCTTTGTCTCTGAGGTGAGGTTTTTATTGAGTGTAATTTTATTGAGGTTTTTATTGAGTGTAATTCAGCAACCTAAGTTCAGAATTGTATCATAAATAATGTGTTTTAGTGCAACCCAGTTTAAACCCACTCTAGCTCAGTGGTAGAGCACAGCATTAGCAGCACAAAAGGTTGTGGGTTCAATCCCATATAACAAACATAGTGATAAAGTGCATATACCTTGTAAAGTACTGTTAGTCACTTTGGATCGTCTGCCAAATGCATGAATGTAAATGTACAATACTTTTAAACAAACCTTTATTTTGGTTCCATTCCAGATGTCTTTAATGAAGAACAACTTGAAGTCAATTCAGGAGCGCTTCTTTAAAGAAATGGTGAGAAAAGACACTTTATGTACACACAGGATAGGGCAGATATTTTACAGTTTAAGGGTGGTTTCCAACCTGTAGATCAATTACTTTGTTCCGAAACTGGGGGTTAAATGGCTACAATGTTGCAATTTCTTCTTGGTTCGTTTTGCATTCACAAGGCAATATTTCCAAACAGACCAGCCTTTGTTAATATAAGTCACATGCGAGTAAACTCTCATTTAATTGGTCAGAGTGCATCTGTTAGCTATCAGGTATGTTCATGCTTAATAAAGCAATAAGATACCCTGTTTGCCTGTTTAAATAAAGCATTTAACCAGAACAAAGCTATCGATCTACAGGTCTGAAAACACCCTAACCGGCAAGCAATTTTGTCTAAAACCAGGCAAAATTTGGGCTGTTAGTGAAAGTCTAATGGACATCAAACCATAGCCTAATAATAGACAATGTGTATACGTTTAGAACATATAAAATAAATGAAAGCAAACACCTTGAACACCTGTTGACTTTGCTTCCATGATGGAATATGGTACATCTTGTTTTTTCTTTTTCTTTTTTTAAAAACGGCATGTAACCAAATTCAAGGTTATTTAGGGTAGAAGTGGGTTTCTTACAGTTACGGCCAGACTATATTGTGTCTAATTAGCCGTAATTTTATTGTCTCGGTTATTGCTTTGCTGGGTAAGTGTGACAAAATTGAACAGGACTCATTTTGAGTCGATTCTTTCTTTTCTTTGTAGCAAGAGGAAGAGTTGTTGAGTGTGAGGCGAGGATTACAAACCTTGTTCCTTCCAGATGCATCTCGATTCTGACCTGAGAACTGCTGTATTTGGGGTGATGTTAAAACATGTTTGCATGTTTAAATATATTGCAAATGTTATGTTATTTTTAAAAAGCTTTTTTCTTCAAATTTGAATTTTTACTAGAAAGCTTGAATAAGTGGTTTGCACATGTATTTACATGTTTTAATTTGAGTAATAGTTGTGAAAAGCCACTTTCTTTCAAAATAAGTAAATGGTAGGAAAGTAACTTAAAAAGAAATGCATTTATTTGTTAACTAATGAACAGATTTATGTGTGTGAAACGTTCTTCAAGTATTAATTTGACGTGATATAAGCATGTTGTATGTATTCATAGCAGCCATGTAACAGGAATGTTTTGTTGTATTTTCTCATTCAGATTCAGTCATTTCTGAAAGCATCTAAACTCAAAATATTTTTTTTAATTCAGGGCCTTGATAATCCTGGGGTTCAATTTACATAAGAGAGTTGTTTAAAAGTAGGCACTTGTTTAACAAATATCATTTAGACAACATCTGCATATTATATTATTAGATTGTGTAACTTAAAGTTTTTTTAAATTAATTTATGTATTTATGAATTATTAAGTCCTTTGTAAATGATATAGGCAAAGCACAGTGTTATTCCTATTTTTCATGTCAGACAACTGAAAATAAATTGTTTTAAACTTTCTTGACTAAAGGCTTGACACAAACCTTGTGATGGTACTACTAACCCCTTTAGGCCGAAGTAGTGTTAATTTTTTTCATACACGAGGGTCAGCACCTTTGATCACCCCCTGGTGACTGTCTGCAGTACAAGTCATAAATCCCGCCCTCTCCATGAAAATGAACGGGACTCGGCTCTAAATAAAAAAAAAATATTTACACTTCCAATAAAATTTTCCGAAAGATGGTTTTGGTCCATTAAGGTAGTTGTTATCACGTTGATATATGTTCAATTTTTCATTTTTGTGATAAGTTTTATTTTAGCTAGTTACAGTGTTCTTCAACCCCGGTCCCGGAGGAACCCCCTCCAGAATGTCCCAGATGTCTCCCTAATCAGCACACCTGTTTTAACTCATCAGCTTGTTAGGGAGACATTCTGGAAGGAGGCTGATGAGTTGGTTCAGGTGTTTTAAATAAGGCTACATCTAAAACTCTCTGGAAGGGGGTCCTCCAGGACCAGGGCCGAAGAACACTGAGCTAGTATTTTGATGCTATAGAAATGGGGCGTGCCGTTATGTTTGCCATGATTGAATTGGGCACGCGAGCGTTTGGGAGTCAAATGAAGCGTCCATCTTTTTTTACAGTCTATGGTTCGCGCACAGTGCACGTGATGCAATTTTCGTCTTCAGGAGAGTGTACGCGCAACGGCAGATTTTTGAAACCTCGTGTACAGGAGGAGGCAGTATGTGGGCCACAAGTTTTTGCAATTTGTCGCAATGCAAATGCGTCGAACGTCAGCACGTTTGTACTGTGTAAGTCAAATGAACTATGCTTTGCAAGGCTGTGTGTCCGACTGTGCACATGCATAAAAAACAATACCCAGGGCTTAACCGTGGGTTCACACCAGCTGCGTTTGAGGCGTCAAATTCGCGTTTACCGTGCCTAGTTTGCCGCTTGAACAGTTTGCATTTACTCGCTTCATTCGCGTGTGAAAGCCGCGCGTGAAATTCTAGTAATCGAGACATTCACGCGGAAATTCGTGCCATTGGAGGGGCTTCTGCGACTCCGCTCACTTCTTGTAATCACGTCATTACTAGAGCAAGCTCCTTATTGGTTAATGCAGCGTGTTTTTCCGCCAAAGTTCACATTTTTCAACTTGCGCGTTTGCCGCGGCAATTCGCGGCATTCACGCGAACTAGACACGCGAATGAGGCGGAATCGCGTCTACCACGCCCCGCTAAACACCTCATCCAGACGCCCGTCAACGCGTCTTCACATTGAAATCACTCACGCTTGATGCCTCTACTGCGGCTGGTGTGAATGCAGCATAAGACCCCAAATTACATCAAAGCATTTAAACGCGACTGAATACGTCAGTTGCACGCCAACTGTGGGCACTTGCTAGCGTTTCTTCAGTTGAGCTTCTTTGGTTGCTATGATACTTCGGTTTTGTTTATCAGTCACTGTAGAATGCGCTGGTTGGTTGGTGTGGTATTTGTCCCGCCCCTCATCCACTGTGATTGGATGGCTGTGAAATTGACGAGCTGAGCGTTCTTTCCCAAGATTAACATTTTTTAACTTTCGGTGCTTCCATTGGAAACAACTGAAAACATACACATACGGCCGCAGGAAATAATGCTTGGGTGGACACTAGGGATGGGCATTTTCCAGTAATTTACTATTCGAATATTTAAGCTCATAAAGAACGAATATTCGAATATTCGTTTATTTAAATTATGTTAATTAAGACATGCGTCTTTTGTATTTTTCATTTTGTCATAATTTCACAGAAGGCTTATAATTAGGAAATATCCACAACAAGCTAAACTTATATTCTGTATGTATATATATATATATGTATGTATTTTTAAGTTGAAAACATTGTAAATTGTATATATATATTTTAAATTCTTCTTAAAAAATATCCTACAGAAAAAAAGGCGTTAAAACCCCATGCGGAGTGAAGTCTGAGTCAGTCAAACCCTTAGTTTCAAGTCGGTCGTTAGTATGAATTCATTACTGTTGGATCTTACATACATTATATTATACCAAATATTATACAATAACCCCAAATCTAAGCGAAGATTGAGGACTTGCGAAGTTTAAAGTTTCGGACTTGACAAAGTAGGCTATCATCATTTAAACCATTAAACTGACTCCAAATAAGAGCCGGGTTCAAACGAAAAATCGCATCTACATAACCGACTGCTCAGTCAAAATATAAATATCTTCTCAGTTTAGTTTGACATGTATTTGTGAATAAAGAAACCATCTTTACCCTACCTGCTTCGGTGAAAGCCCGTTCTTCTGACTAGATACAATGCCGGTGCTGCGGAGAAAACTCTTCCTCGTGTTGCACGTGATGATGGTTATCGGATAAAAACAACAGACGGACTGAACAAGATTGAATATCTGTATAAGTTACTAACGTTAGCTTAATTTTACAAGATTTCACAAAGACGGAGCTTTGCTTTGCTTTTAAACAGCCATGTGCAGTTATCCGGTTCATTTTTGAAAGAGCACCGCATATTATAAATGTTCTCCGTTTCATTTCGTTCTCCGTGTCTGTCTTGTTATTAACAAAATAAAGTAGACTTTATAACAGAAAGCTTACAAATCTCTCATGATGTGTTGATGCGGGCGGCGGTGAAGCACGTTTAATAACACGTGAGCCCTCACTTGCCAAATATGGCACGGCGCGGCCAAACCCGGAGATAAAAGAAAAAAAACTTAAATTCGTCTGCAATCTGCATTGCCAAACAATCAGAAATATATACGAATTAATGTTCATGTATATCTTACATTTAAGTCTGTAAAAGAGTATAGATGAAGTGAAAAAGCATTAAATAAGGTGGCACATTAAAAACAAACAAACATTCGAATAGCATTTTTTAAATTCGAATTATTATTGCCGATCGAATATTCGAATATCCGTGCCCATCCCTAGTGGACACAGGGCCTAAGATTAATTTAGTCAGTAACAAAGTCATTGATAATACTGAAAAGATGCCTCTTAAAAATCATACATGTGTATTAAAAACAAAACAAGGGGTATTTCAAAAAGTTTTATATTTTGAAGACAAGTAGTGCTTACAAAGATTATTTTTCCAAGTGATGACATGAACAACCCTGTTCAGACGGACTTCTGTACAGTAAATATGAAACTCATTTTATTAGCAGGCTTATCAACCCAGACGTTTTTTGTTTCTTTTCTTCGTACTGTATTTTTTTACTTTTTCTATTTTTTTGTTTAGTTCTTCAGAGCGGAGCTGGTTACATGTACACAAACATTAAACCAGAACGACTTCATCTTTTCTTAGCAGTCACTGAAATGCAGTCCGGTTTAAAAACATCAAAAACTCAATTCCTCATCCATCGACTACATGTTTAATGTGGCCGCAGAATTTCCTCAGGTTTCTCCCTGCGGCCGCCCCCCACCGTGGAGACGCAGCCTCCAGCATTAACCACACCAAAACAGCATCCGGCCCAGGGCGCTGGAAGAATAAGGGAATCCCAAGGCCGACGCGGCGGCTCTGGAAGAGGCACCTCCAGGATTATAACAAAGACGTCACTTGCGGTATTTTCTTCACAGAAGAAAACCCTCCCTTAGGGCCTGTGAAACCTGGTTGAGGACAGACAAATCAACCAAGGTGACTTTACCAATCACGACAATGATGTACTAGAACAAGACTTGATTATAATTAATGATTATATATGAGTGTGTGATGGTGCAAATACCACCTATAACAAGATTACATAAAGCTGTGTATCTTTAGCTTTCTCGGTTTGTCTACTCTAAAAATAGCACAGATAAATTTCTAAGAGAAGACCGCACAAACATACTGACCTTGTAAGGTGCTTGCTTGAAGCGTGTACCTCCATCTCGGTGCTTTTGAACTCGTTGAGCTCTTTGCGAATGGCTGCCTGTAAAATAAAAAGCCACTTTAATGGGCTCCTCAAGTGACCTGATACACTGAGAGTGAACCAGGGGCTCTCTATTAAGAGTAAACATAGTGATGTAGGCAGGCTATTTAAAATCCTAAAAGCATGTGGACTACTGACACTAATTCGATTTGTTTTTATATGCTTCACAAATGCATCACGTTTACCAAATTTAACGAAAAACTGGAGGTTTAAACTCTTAAGACTAAACAAAGAGCTTTGCTGACATCAGCATTCTGTACCTTGTCGGCTGCGGACAGTCTCGTCCAGGGTTTGTCAGCTCTCCGGTCATAATCCTGGGCTTTGGCAACCTCGACATAGTCACTGAAGCGGATGAGAATCTTTCTTTCCCTTAGTTCATCGACTGTTGGCCTCTGGTTGAGCTATAAAGTAAAAAGCAAGGTTTTAACAGTTAACTTAGTAGAATACTGTATGTATAATATGATCATACATGGTGTTATTGATTTTTTTAAAGCAGTTCATGCTTTCGACCAATTTGACATGAGAGCAGTTTTATGCTGCGTTTACACCAGCCGCGTTAGAGGCATGAAGCGGGAGTGATTTCAATGTTAAGTCAATGTGAAGACGCGTTGACGCGTGTCTGGAGGTCTCGTGGCGCGGATGAGGCATTTGGCACGGAAGACGCGAATCCGCCTCATTCGCGCGTCTAGTTCGCGCAAATTGATCGCCTGCCACGGTACACGCGAATGGTGTTTTTTGTGCATTTTGCGTATGACGCGAATTGCCGGCTGACGCCCGAGTTGAAAAATTTGAACTTTGGCGGAATTTCGCCCGCGTTAACCAATCAGGAGCCTGCTTGCTGCTGTGGCGGCAGCCCCGCCCGGAGTTACTCATTCAACCTGAAGGAACGCTTGATATTGTCCGTAAGCAGTCAATCAACATCAGTCATCTTGCAAACAGACAACCTCATAGCACTTGCCCCTCCCACAAGAAGATTTTGCCTATGACGCGCGTCAAATGCTTGCTTTTTCCGCGCGTCTACTTCGCTCTACACGCGCGAATGCATTCAAACTGTTCAGGCGCGGTAGACGTGATTTTGACGCCTGAAACGCGGTTAGTGTAAACGCAGCATTATTCTGTCCTGTGTGGTTTCTTGGAATTACAGGCATCAATCAAACGTGTCAATTAATACACAATCACATAGCCAAGCACTTTATTAGTATATAATAGTTGAAAAACACAACTAATAATTCATTTATAAATAAGAAATCTGACTTTGTATCTGTTTCCTTTAAACTGATCATTAAATTAAATCCATCTTGATTTATGCATTTCAATTTGAAATGGCTGTATGTTAGCAAAAAATATAGTAGCCCAAAATGCATTTGACATACCAGCAGCCTAAATGTAGATGTATACCTTTCTATTAAGCCGCTGTTTGATCTCTCTCCGTTCTTCTTGCTCTGTCTGATCATTTCTCTCTGAAAAACAGATGATGATCAGACACAATGAGGGTGAGGTAATCAACCACAGGACAATGACAGAGCAGAATCTGATGCTCGCACAGGGGTCACTGTGACTCGCATCTCTAACAAACATGTTTGAGAAATACTTGTTTTGAACAGCTGTATCTTATCTGACAGATAACAACAATCTGCTTAATTTAATTTTCTTGCTATTTTGTGTTACCGTAGGTAGATAGCAGTTATTATCAACACATGTATGTATTCTGTTTTAAAGTTAAGGGTCAGTTTGGTTTTTTCACATCTGAGATAAAAAAAAGGTTGGCTTATACTTAAAGGCGGAGTCTACGATGTTTGAAAGCCAATGTTGATATTTGAAATCACCTAAACAAACACGCCCCTACCCCAATAGAATCTGGACCTTTGGTTGATAGACCCGCCTCACACATACGCAACCCGGCAAGGATGTCGGTTAGTAGACACGCTCCTTACTGCTGATTGGCTATAAGTGTGTTTTGGTAGTTGGCCCGTCTCCTTTTCCAAAGCGTTTTCAAACATCGTGGACTCCGCCTTTAAGTGTACTAAATATTTTTTTGCTACAGTTATACATTACAAAAAAAAAACAAATTAAAAGTATAGTTCAACTATTGAAGTATTTCAATAAAGTATGCTAAAAACTTCCGAAAGTAATACTTCAATTGATTTTTAGTTTATTGAAATAAATGGTTTCTCAAATTAGCACAGTACATGTTCTTAAAGGGATAGTTCACCCAAATATGAAAATTCTGTCATTTACTCACCCTCATGTTGTTACAAACATGTATTCATTTCTTTTATCTGATGAACACAAAGGAAGATATTTTGAGGAATGTTTGTAAACAAACAGATCAGAGGCCCCATTGACTTCCATAGTAGGAAAAATATGTTTTATTTTTATGTTTATCAGAACAAAGAAAATTAGAGAGAATTAGAAAATTATACAGGTTTGTAACAACATGACGGTAAATAAGTAAATAAAGAAAGATTTTTATTTTGGGGTGAACTACTCCTTTAAGTTTATCTTAATAAGAGTACTAAAGAATATAAAGTAAATATTTTATGTGTGTGAATAGTAAATTTACTAAGTACTTGTAAAGTGTATTTAAGTGCACTTTTTTTACCCGAAATAGTAGAATAGTAAGTTCATCAAAACTATGCAATGACACATTTGCAAATATGAGATATATTTAACAGTATTAAAGGTCTTCACATTAATTTTATTATTCACTTCAAGTCATACATACTGTAGTAAAAAATATAATACATTTTTGTATAAAAAAATGAATATGTTAACAATTTTTTTTAAACACTTCAAACATAGACGTTCAGATCAAAATATTATATTTCATTATTTTATTTTATTTATGATTTTCATATACTGTATATATATGAAGAGTTTCGTTGCAAAACGAGATAAATGCGGTTTTTAAAATTTTTGTGAAAACATGTTTTTTATTAATTTATCATGTTATTTTTTTTTTTTATGGTGATACTTTAAATCAAAACAAACCAAATGCGAGATTTCTGAAAAATTAAAAAAACTTATCTTTTGCAACGAAACTCTTCCCATATATATAAATGATAATATATCATAAATGAAATAAAATAATGAAATATAATTTTTTGTTCTGAACGTGTATTTCTTTAATGTTTGAAATGTTTACAAATAAAATTTTGTTAACATTTTCATTTTTTATACAAAAATGTATTATATTTTTTAATATGTATGACTTGAAGTGAATCTCATACCCTAATCCTAACCCTACAAGTACATGAGAATAATTTTTATCAATAAAGTATGACCAGATACTGATAGATAATTAGATAGATAGATAGATAGATAGATAGATAGATAGATAGATAGATAGATAGATAGATAGATAGATAGATAGATACTCACGTTTTAAGATATTTCTGCTTTCCAGTTCTTCAACGGCCGGCCGTTGACTGAGTCTCCTGCGGATAAACAGCACAATGATGTTTTGTACCATGATTTAGTTTGAATAAGATGCGGTGATGAGAGAAACTCAGTCGGACAGAGCCTCGTGTACTCCAGCGCGCTCCTCATCTGTCTCCACTACAGCGCACAAATCTGTCTGATACCGACCAACTTCTCATACGATTTAATGTAAATCTGCTGTCGATTCGGCGAGAGAGACCTCGTGTTGCCTGCTGGGGCGCGCGCTCTTTTGAAGAGGCTGGCGCGTGCCGAGCGCGAGCTGCTGTATGTTGTGCACTCTCCGTCCACTGTCCTTTGTCCGTTGTAGTATCATAATTAGGTTACGTGAACTTAATACAATGTGAAGGTAAATAGCGCGCAAAGAGCAACCACTCGGTCATCCCTACGAGTAAGTATAATGTGTCCCATTTTTATTGTTCCCTTATCTTTATTAAGCATACTGTATATTAAACTTATTTTGAGGAATGTAGCCTAAAATATTTTCCAGTGGATTTTGCTATTTTGTTGCTCTATATTAATTTATTGACAATACATTTCAATTTCAGCCTCAACAACAGATTTTTAACAAATACAAAAAAATCTGTCAACCTTCACGGAGTTTTTATTTTTTTAAATATATATATATGTATATATATATACTGATAAACAATGTAGCTTTGGATAACAGTGTCTGCCAAATGCTTAAATTAAATGAAAGTATTGAAAGTATCGTCTGATATATATTTTAAATATATTTCAATTTATTAGATGCATGGGACGCTATGCTGTAATAAATGCTTTATAATCTAAAACACTTTCTTTATGTGGTGGTTTTCAAATCAAAGCAAAATATTATTATGTGTGAATAAGTGTAGGTACATTAGATCAGTGACAGATACTTAAGGTTATAATCATCTAATGCTTATGCAGCTTATTATTAATAATCTAAAAACACATTGAACCCACTCTCTCAGTCTGGCAGTATAACAACAATGTCACTCATATAAGCTGAGTAAGACGGGATTCCAGCAGATGTGCCAGCATTAACATTTCATGAACCGAAATGGAGATGTATTCCCAAAGCCCCCCTTTAGAAGCTGCCTGGATATGATTGACCCG